>NW_011494527.1:338072-382078 GCF_000754665.1 Bison bison bison
TGAAAGCGAAAGAGGAGAGTGAAAAAGTTGGCTTAAAGCTCAACATTCAGAAAACTAAGATCATGTCATCTGGTCCCATCATTTCATGGGAAATAGATGAGGAAACAGTGGAAACACTGTCAGACTTTATTCTGGGGGGCTCCAAAATCACTGCAGATGGTGATTGCAGCCATGAAATTAAAAGACGCTTACTCCTTAGAAGGAAAGTTATGACCAACCTAGATAGCATATTCAAAAGCAGAGACATTACTTTGCCAACAAAAGTCCATCTAGTCAAGGCTTTGGTTTTTCCTGTGGTCATGTATGGATGTGAGAGTTGGACTGTGAAGAAGGCTGGGCGCCGAAGAATTGATGCTTTTGAACTGTGGTGTTGGAGAAGACTCTTGAGAGTCCCTTGGACTGCAAGGAGATCCAACCAGTCCATTCTGAAGGAGATCAGCCCTGGGATTTCTTTGGAAGGAATGATGCTAAAGCTGAAACTCCAGTACTTTGGTCACCTCATGCAAAGAGTTTACTCATTGGAAAAGACTCTGATGCTGGGAGGGATTGGGGGCAGGAGGAGAAGGGGACGACAGAGGATGAGATGGCTGGATGGCATCACCGACTCGATGTATGCGAGTTTAAGTGAACTCCGGGAGTTGGTGAGGGACAGGGAGGCCTGGCGTGCTGCGATTCATGGGGTCGCAAAGAGTGGGACACGACTGAGCGACTGAACTGAACTGAATCTTTTGATACCGAGTCTTTGTTGCAAAAACTCTATTATCCTGACTCCTCCTTTGCCTCTTTGGACCAGTCCCTTAGAGATACCTGAGCTGCATTCCAGGTTTAAGTCCTCAGTTTTGTCTGCAGAATAAAACACTACTGTCAACTTTTTGGTTGTGCATTTTTGTTTTTGTTTTTCAATCAAGATCTCCAGGCCAGAGCGCTACCTGTGCTCTCTGGACCCTGTTCTCCCCAAAGCAGGTCTCGCTGCCATTTTTATACTCAGTATAAAGAGCACAACATGCTTCTTGGGGTGGGCATGTGTATTAAAGGAGATCTAAAGGGGCTTCCCCGGTGGCTCAGTGGTGAAGAACTCACCTGCAAGGCAGGAGTTGCAGGAGACACAGGTTCAATCCCTGGGTTGGGAAGATCCCCTGGAGGAGGGCATGGCAACCCACTCCAGTATTCTGGCCTGGAGAATCCCATGGACAGAAGAGCCTGGCAGGCTACAGTCCATGGGGTTGCAGAGAGTCAGACACAACTGAAGCAACTTAGCACACGTGCAATGTATACACAGCATTCCCATGCCCAGTAAGTGCAGCTCCCACCCCAGGACACCCTGAATTTGGACGTGTAATAGTCCATTCTTTGGCTAAACCTGTCATCTTGAGCTTGTGCTCCTGGTTTATCATTTTGCTGTAAACGGTCCCCTCTCCAAAGCAGAAGGGTGCAGGTCAGCAGCTAAGATGAGCCACAGGAACCGGGAGCCAGACAGGGGGCTCACATTCAGAGACAGAGCTCCAGGGCAGCAGTGCAGAGGGTACCCCCATCAGCAGACAGCCCTATGAGAGATGGGGCCCACTCCACCACTGCCAAGACTGCCAATCACTGATGTCCCACTGTCAGCTTAAGGAGGCAACGCCTGGGCAGGGAGAGGTCCCCTGGACCAGGGCAGACGCCACAAGGCAATCTCCCTGGGTCAAGGGTCAGGGAAGTTTCTGGTGCCACCTGAGAACACATCTCAGCGACAGGGGCCCTTCCTGACTGCTGCTGGGAAGTCCAAGGGAAGGGAAGGGTGAGAAGCAGAACGATAGGAGAAGTCTTGACTTCCTGGCCATTTCAATGTTTAGATTATCATCCTCCTTTCTAATAACAATGGCTAAACCTCAAAGATTAGCGTCCTCAGACCCGGACACAGCCTTTCCGCCAGACTCGCTCCCATCCCTCCTCTTTTGTTTCCCAGTGGCCGGGGCTCCTCTATAACAAAGGCAGGGGAGGTGGAGAGTGATGCTGGAGTCAGAGGGACCTGGCCCTGTCCTTCCGCCTGAGCCCAGGGACCTTCTAAAAGAAACCATTCAGGGCAGGCGGCCACCATGCCTGGCGTCATTAACAACAGGACAACTGACATTTACTCCCTGTTTATGGTCAACAGAAAGCTGGCACACGCAGCGTCTCCTCGGGGATCACAGTAGCCCTGCAGGGTGCGTGGGGCAAGTATTCTGACTTTGTATAGATGAGGACACAGGCTGAGAGACACAAGGCCCCTGCCTCTTCCAATCCTAAACACGACTCTTGTTCTTGAAGGACCATAGAGTCAGGTCTGTATTTAATCATCCAACGACCAATTATATATATACACACACAGTTTTGTCTGCTTTTATTTAAATCCAGTTCCACTTGCTCATTGCTTCTCAGACCTGGAGAGCAACTGGCCACGGCCCTTTCTTCCTGTGCACATGTTGCAAAGTTGAGGACAGTAAACAATTTATTCAGAAGCCTCCTCCTTGCCAGACTGCAAACTCAAGCTCTCTTTCCCTCCCCAGTGAGCAGAGGTCTGTGGGGGTTGGAAGTAGGTCGGGAAGGCCTTCATCTGGGTTCTCCCAGGTGGGAGTGAGGGGAGTGGGGGAGGACGGATGGGGAGGTGGGGCAGCATGTGGTCTGGACATGAGAATTTATCTCATCCACATTGATAATTTTGGAGAGAGCCACAGACCTCACCATCCCTCCCCTCTGCCTCCCTGCCAGGTGGAGGGTGCCTGTCAAAAAGGTCCTGGAATAAGTGAGGCCTGCCAGCCTCTCCATGGAAGGAAGCCGACAGCTCAGGCCCTTGGTGAAAACACCCTTCCTTCGAAGTCCTCTGATCAGAACTCTCCTGTGGCTGGCACACTCTTGCCCAGCCGAGGAGCTGACAGAGCTGGCAGAGAATTACAGACCTCTCAAGTCTCTCTTCCCCGGGGGTTTAACCTTCATCCCGAGGAATGCATGGAGGTCGCTGAGCAGATAGGGAAAATGAACTTCTCGGGCCGTGTGGGTTTTGGCTCACCAAGCAGCATCCATTAGACAACAGTGACAGTCTCGGGGCTGGCATATGGGAGCTAGAAGGCCGAGCTCTAGTCCCACTTAAGTCACAGGTGCTCCTGGGGACCCTGGCCCAGACACAGAGTCCATTTGGCTGCAATTTCCATAACAACAGCAACAAAGCTAAAATCCTCTGACCTGATGGCTCTGAAGGTTTAAGAGAAGGAGTGGGATCAGAAGACAGAACCCAGGACTCTCAACTCCAAGACCTTGTTGTTTCTCCTCTCCCTGGTGGTCCTCCCCTGGGGACCCCTGGCCCTGTAGTTCTGAGTCAGGACCCTCCTGCCAGCCCACACTCATGCCCTTAAGATTACCTCTCTTCACATCCTTCCTCCCAGGCTACATTGCATCTCTCCTCTATGTTGGAGCCTCCTAATTCCAATCCCATGTCCTTATGCCATGACAATCCCTAAACAATGCTCCCCCCACAATATTCATAATCAGCAGCAGCATTACTGAATGCTTACTGAAAAGCAGGTTAAGTGCCTGCTTTTACTCTTTGCATATTGTATTTTATTTAATCCTTTCAATAATGCTAAGGAGGGTTCTATCACTAGCCCCATTTTACAGATGAAGAAACTGAGACTTGATGAGGTTAGTGTAACAGAGATTCAAATCCAGAGAACTGGGCCCAGTTCCTGTCTTTTTGTCAATTAATTCTACTCGTCACTGTCACTGTTTTCATTCATCCTGAAATCTCCTCTGTTCCAGGAAGCCTTCTGTAGCTAAAGGAAGAGGGGATGCCTCTTCCAGACTCACTTAGCCTTTGCTGCTATCAGCTTCATGAAATTCAGACACCAGTGTTCACAGCCAGGACAGTGTCAGGTAGAGAACATTCCCCAGAGGGCAAGATGTCACCTGTCCGTACTCAAAGCCACTGATGTATTGAGGGGATATAAACAAAACAAACAGCCTTTAGTATTTGCCTGAGCAAAGTGCCATGTAGACAAAGTAAAATCTATCATAAGATAAGCAAAATGTCTGAAAGTCAAATAAAAATGACCTTTGCTTTAGCTTCTACTTGGGATTTGTGAGCCATGGCTGGTGACTCAGAACGTGGGTGGTTGGTGCCTAATGATCTAATTAGAACCACAAACTGTCAGGCCTGGAAAGAACCTCACATATCACTTTGTTCGTGTTCTCTGTGTCACAGATGAGGAAACAGACTCAAATCCAGAGACCTGGGCTCCAGGTGAGGTGGAGCGGTTTCCTCCAGGTCCTGTAGCCAGGAAATAGCAGCCTGAACTGGGGACCACTCAGCTCTCCCATGTCTCAGACCATCCCTGTTATCATGAAGGCAGAAGGCAACAAGGGTGCTTACTAATGACACATGCTACACTACCCAGGTGGTGCAACTGTTTCTATTTCACAGATGAGAAGACTGAGGCTCAAGGACATATCAGCACTAATAGAAGAGTCTGAGCATGGGTGGTGGTGGTGGTGGGGTTCCCTGATGGGTGCTTCCTGCTCCCCCTCTATTACCTCCCATTTGATGAGTAGTCCTTGGAGGGAAACCTATGACAAATCTAGACAACATATTACAAAGCACAGACATCACTTTGCCATCAAAGGTCCATCTAGTTAAAGCTATGGTTTTTCCAGTAGTCATGTACAGATGTGAAAGTCAGATCATAAAGAAGGCTGAGCACCAAAGAATCGATGCTTTCGAGCTGTGTTGTTGGAGAAGACACTTGAGAGTCCCTTGGACAGAAAGATCAAACCCGTCAATCCTAAAGGAAATCAGTCCTGAATATTCATTGGAAGGACTGATGATGAAGCTCCAATACTTTGGCCACCTGATGTGAAGAGCTGACTCATTGGAAAAGACCCTGATGCTGGGAAAGATTAAAGGCAAAAGGAGAAGGGGGCAGCGGAGGATCTGATGGTTGGATAGCATCGGATGGACATGAGTCCGTCCAAACTCAATGGACATTAGTTTGAGAAAACGCCAGGAGATAGGGAGGACAGGGGCCTGGAGTGCTGCTGTCCATGGGTCACAAAGAGCTGGACTAGACTTAACTACTGAACAACAACCAAACCCAGTGATGTCAGAACCACAGAGAAGGTTGGGTGTGAGGCAGATAGGATAGCCTCTGCTCTCTGGGAATTCAAGGTCATGGAGAACAGCAGTATTGGGGGAGGGGGAAGGGAATACGTGCAGGGATGGGTACCAGAAGACACCGAGGTCCACTTTCCATTATACACTGTTGATGGACCAACATCCCAGAGGAGTCTGGGAGGTATGGGCAAGGGCAGAGGGGGTAGGGGGGGGATGCCAGGCAATCAGTGGCCAAGCAGGGCCCCCACCCCAGCTCCAAAGTGAGGTGGCCATCCCTGTGCTCCCCGGACTCAGAAGCAAAAGACCTTAACCTCCACCAGGCATGCAGAGAGTCGACTCATAATGAGGTGGTGGGCATCACCCTGGCTTGTCCCAGACTCTGCTCCCAGAGAGAGCATTCACATCAAGAACTGTTCAAGGAGAGGGACAGCACAAGCAATTCCTGGCAGTGAAACCCAAGCCCAGCTCTGTTCCACTCCCCCTCACTGTGCTTTACATGGTCAGTGAAGTGGCCGCCCGATCTGAGTTCTTGGCAGAGATCTCAGGTGTGAGTGATCATCCAGGAAGCCACCGGCCATGCAGGGGAAACTGATCATCTTCTCCAGTCAGCTGGGTTCACACCTGGCCCCAGGGGAGGGCTGTGGGATCTAGATGTGGCCTGTCCACACGAGCATCTTCTAATAAACCCTTCCATGCTAACAAAGGTGAAAACTCCTACAGTCTGGCCATTCTTTCCTCTTCGGAACCTATTAAAGGGCAATCAATGCATCTGGTCCTGGAGACAGAATAAATAAAAGGGGCCTTCCCTGAGGTCCCTGCAAATGTCAGATGAACCTGTTCAAGCAGACACGATTTTCAGAGTTGCCGCCGAGGCCTTCCTTTTGGCCTTTACCCATCCTGAAGTGTGGTCGGGCTATGGTACAGGCGTGTGATTGGGGCACACGGTGAGAGCAGGCATGATGCACACAGTGAAGACACATGGACACAGCACAATGACTGGGGCAGCATCACGTGTGTTCGCTACAGCCCTTACTCTCCAGAGAAGAAGGACTCCCATGCCAAGTGCCCACCATCCGCCCCACTCCAGTTCATACTACCTTCGGACTGTTCTCCCCTTCCCTCAAGCCCATTTCCACTGGTTCAGATCTAACCCCTGCAGCAAAGGCCTGAGGAAAATGCCACGGCCTCCAGGAAGTACGCAACTCTTCTCTGAACACAGCCCTATCTCCACTCTGCTCTAATTATAAACAACACTTCCCACCCCGAATTAGCCTTCTGTGTAGATATCCATGTTCCTCTAATAATTGATCAGGCCCTCGGAGCAGAGTTCATGGCTGATTCATCTCAGCATCTGCCACAGGGTTGAGCACAGTCCCGGGCCCCTGGAAGGAACTCAGCAACTGTCTTTTGAATGAATGAACACAACATTCTTACCCAGATGCACACCAAGAGCACGTGAGGGTAGCAGGAAGTGTTTCTGGTTACCCTCGCCTATTTCACTCCTTTTCCTGTTCACCCTTGTTAAAAAAAATTTTTTTTTTCCAATGAAGCATTGAACTGAATTTCATTTCAAATTTGTGCAGTGAGTAGTAGCAGGCTTTAGCCAAAAAAAAAAAAAGGTTGCTGTCTAGGAGTCAAGTAGACGCTGTCTCTCAAGACTTGAAAAGTCAGCATCTGCTCCCCTGGAAGAACTGAAAGTCCACTGTGGTTCTCTGAGGAAAGAGCCAGGACTCTTGAGAGTATGCTATAGTCGTTGTTCAGTAGCTCAGTCCTGTGCTTGCCTGGAAAATCCCCCATACTGCTTGCCTGGAAAATCCCATGGACGGAGGAGCCTGGTGGGCTCCAGTCCATGGGGTCGCGAAGAGTCGGACATGACTGAGCGACTTCACTTTCATGCATTGGAGAAGGAAATGGCAACCCACTCCAGTGTTCTTGCCTGGAGAATCCCAGGGAGGGGGAGCCTGGTGGGCTGCCGTCTATGGGGTCGCACAGAGTCGGACACGACTGAAGCGACTTAGCAGTAGCAGTAGCAGCAGTACTGCAGCACACCAGGCTCCCCTGCCCTTCACCATCTCTCAGAGATTGCGCAAACTTATGTGCATTGATGTCATCCAATCCTCTCATCCTCTGTCACCCCCTTCTCCTCTTGCCTCAGTCTTTCCCAGCATCAGGGTCTTTTCCAATGAGTTGGCTCTTCTCATCATGTGGACAAGTATTGGAGCTTCAGCATCAGTGCTTCCAGTGAATAGTCAAGATTGATTTCCTTTAGGATTGACTGGTTTGATTTCCTTGCAGTGCAAGGGACTCTCCAGAGTCTTCTCTAGAACCATAATTAGAAAGCATCAATTCTTCATCACTCAGCCTTCTTTATGGCCCAACTCTCACACCCGTATATGACTATTAGAAAAACCACAGCTTTGACTATATGGACCTTTGTTGGCAAAGTGATGTCTCTGCTTTTTAATATGTGGTCTAGATTTGTCATAGCTTTCCTTCCAAGGAGCAAGTGTCTTTGGAAAAGACCAAGGGGTATTGACAGCCAAGAGAAGGGATTTCCCAACCAGTAGAGTTCTACAGAGGCGAGCTCTGCATGCACAATGATGGGGAGATAGGTAGGAAGGCACTGGACCTCCTGTGAGGTCCCAAGAGTCTGACACTGAGACCACATTAGCCTGAAGCCGATGAAGGCTGCAGAGCTGTGCCCTTGCCTGCAGTGAGGCACAGTGCAGAGGCCCCACAGCCCACAGCACCCAGAGCACACATCTCATGTGAGGACCCAGTTTCCTCCATCTACAGAAACTCACTGTCTAGGAGTCCCGAGACTCTAAAGTAAGAGACTTCTTTTCTGTTCAGTTCAGTTCAGTCACTCGGTCGCGTCTGACTCTTTACAACCCCATGGACTGCAGCACACCAGGCCTCCCTGATCACCACCAACTCCCGGAGCTTGCTCAAACTCATGTCCATGGAGTCAGTGATTCCATCCAACCATCTCATCCTCTGCCATCCCATTCTCCTCCTGCCTTCGATCTTTCCCAGCATCAGGGTCTTTTCTAATGAGTCAGTTCTTCACATCAGGTGGGCAAAATATTAGAGTTTCAGTTTCAGCATCAGTCCTCCCAAGAATATTCAGGGATGATTTCCTTTAGGATGGACTGGTTGGATCTCCTTGCTGGCCAAGGGACTCTCAAGAGGCTTCTCCAACACCACAGTTCAAAAGCATCAATTCTTTGGCACTCAGCTTTCTTTATGGTCCAACTCTCACATCCATACATGACTCTTGGAAAAACCATAGCTTTGACTAGATGGACCTTTGTTGGCAAAGTAATGTCTCTGCTTTTTAATATGTTGTCTAGGTTGGTCATGGGCCTCCCTGGTGGCTCAGACGGTAAAGCGTCTGCCCGCAATTCGGGAGACCTGGGTTCGATTCCTGGGTCGGGAAGATCCCCTGGAGAAGGAAATGGCAATCCACTCCAGCACTCTTGCCTGGAAGATCCCATGGACGGAGGAGCCTGATAGGCTACAGTCCATGGGGTCGCAAAGAGTCGGACACGACTGAGCGACTTCACTTTCACTTTCACTAGGTTGGTCGTAGCTTTTCTTCCAAGGAGCAAATGTCTTTTAATTTCATGGTTGCAATCACCATCTGCAGTGATTTTGGAGCCTAAGAAAAGAAAGTCTGTCACTGTTTTCATTGTTTCCCCATCTATTTGCCATGACGTGATGGGACTGGATGCCATGATCTTAGTTTTCTGAAGGTTGAGTTTTACTGTGCCTGGATGTTTAATGAAAGAGTAATCATTCCTAGATCTTCCACTGACATAGTTACAATTGATAAACAGCTTTCATATTTACAGACGGCTCAAATCAACCCTTCATACTTGCTGACCACTCTGATTAGATGGAGTTCCCCTACTCCTGCAGGCTTACTGGACTTCACCGAGGGGAAGGGCCCTCTCACTCATTCCCGCCTGCACTCACCCATTCGGGCACAGCACTGAGGCTGCAGGCAGAAACAAGCAGGGATTTGAATGGGATCAGGCTGCTTTGTGTGAAGGTTTCCCATAAGGCCAGAACATTTGGTCTTGTTGCAACATTCAGATTCCCAATTCCAAAATGAAAAGTCTTGGCTTGGTTACTTTACCAGTCTCCAAACTCCTCCCACCAGCACAAATCTCATTTCCTTGGAAGGAAGGACAAGGCCGGGGCAGGGTGGAGGGTGGGATCTGTGTTTGAGAGCCTAGATCAGAGGTTATAGTACCTGGGAGGGGTCTGTGGACTAAGGGTACCCTAGTTCTTCTCTTTCTTTTGCAAATGGGGAGACAGCTATAAATAACTCAAGATGATGCATTCCAAGAGATAGCATTAACCACTTACGTTTTAAGTCCTAGCAAGTCAATGTTGTGGATTCAAGTTCTAGGTCCTCATTTGACTCAAATCCCTCAAACCCCACCTCACTGTGTGGCCATGACCCTACACTGCCAGGTCACAAGTGCACAGGCAGCTGGATAAGAGAGTGGGAGACTGTTATGGGTTGAATTTTGTCCTCCAAAATGCATCTGTTCAAGTCCTAACACCCAGCACTTAGAATGGAAGTGGAAGTAGTGTCATTGCAGATGTGAGCAGTTAAGATGAGGTCGTACTGGGGGAGGCTGAGCCTCTAATCCAGTATGACAGCTGTCCTGATAAAAAGGGGAAACTTGGGCATAGAGATAGACACGCACACAGGGAGGATGCCCCGTGAATATCACAGTGACACAGCAGAAGCAAGAAATGCCAAAGAATTCCACAAACCAC
This sequence comes from Bison bison bison, assembly GCF_000754665.1. Classification (NCBI taxonomy): domain Eukaryota; kingdom Metazoa; phylum Chordata; class Mammalia; order Artiodactyla; family Bovidae; genus Bison; species Bison bison. The sequence goes on from NW_011494527.1 coordinate 347,986, forward strand.
CGGAAGCTAGGGGACAGGCCTGGAGCAACACTCCCTGTGCATGCTTAGTCTCAGTGTCCGACTCGTTGCGACCCCATGGACTGTAGCCTGCCAGGCTCCTCTGTCTATGGGATTCTCCAGGCAAGAATACTGGAGTGGGTTGTCATTTCCTTCTCCAGGGGACCTTCCTGACCCAGGGATTGAACTCGTGCATTGGTGGGTGGATTCTTTACTCTCTGAGCCCCAGGGAAGCTGGAGCAGACACTCCCTCTCAGCGCTCAAAAGGAACCAATCCTGCTGATACCTTAATCTCAGACTTCAAATCCTTGAGACTATGCAACAATAAATGCTTATTGTTTAATTTTTACTTTTTGACCATGCCATGCAGCATGTGAGATCTTAGTTCCCCTGGTTATTGAACCCACACCACCTGAAGTAGAAGCGTAGAGTCTTAACCCCTGGACTACCAGGGAAGTCCCCAGTAAATGCCTGCTCTTTAAGCCACCCTGTCTGCGGTACTTTGTTATGGCAGCTTTAGCGAATTAACAGAGTTTTAAGACCGACCACTGGTGATGATGGTGACATCATGAAGCTAAGGTAACTAAGGATCAGAGCCACAATTCTATTAGTTTAAAACATAGACATACAGATAGAAATATACACACATACTTTAAGGAAGCTAGAGATGGATGGATGGATGGATGGATGGATGGATGGGTGGATCAATCGATCCAACAGCTGTACAGGCCCTCCCCAGCCTAGCAGCTCTCCCACATGGGGCTGGAGAGAGACTGCACAACTGCTCGGCAAAGCATCCCACAGGAAGAAAACGGACTCTATGCTGCACAGTCACTGTGCCAGTTTGTCCTCCTGAATACCCTGTGGCATAAATATGCTTATCCTTATTTTACAGAAGATGAAGCTCAGATTGGTTATGGCTTCTGCCTAACAAAACCAGGTTAGTAAGTGGCAAGGCTGGGATTCATGCTCAGGTCTGCCTGGCCTCCAACACAGGCTCGTTCGTCACACCTGCTGCTTTGCACAAACCCTGCCCTCACGTCCCACGTAAAGACAAGGGAGCTCAACAGAGTCGGCCAGGGATCCAGAGTGATCAGGAAAGGGAAAGCTGTATCTTCACTCCCTGTAATCCAGGCCAGCCCATGTTCACTCCTGCAGCAACTGAGGATGAGCACGGTCATCACGAGGCCCCTGCCCTCTGCTCCAGGAGTCCAACCTGCTTCCCTTCAAAGTGCCAGCCCATCTGGCCCCTCCTGGATTCTGCTCTTCTGCAGGGGCACTAGCTCTGTCTCTTCTCTGGTCCCAGAGCCTCCCTTTATTTTGGCAGCTCCAGTTCTTGGCCCATGGAGGTCACCCCTAGTCCACTCCTAGCCAAGCCAGCTAGCCCCTGACCCCTCCAAGTGGGAGGGTGAGGAGGTCAGACACTATGGTTGATACAAATGCCATCATACTGGCAAGTCAGAAATCTTGCTGGGCATCACACTGGAGTTGCTGCCTGGGCCTCTGCTAAGAAGGGCATAAATCTTAAAACCTCGGGGAGCTGGAGGGGGCCCCTTCAGGGCCCAGGCCTGGCTCCCCATTGTCTCCCCAGACTGCACTCCCATTCTCAGGTCTCAGTCTGTAAGGCGTGTTTGCTTTAGTCCTAGCCCTGGCTCATATCTCACCTGGCCCTTCTCATGCTGCTTTTCCTAGCAATCATGCAGGCTTCCAGTAGCCTCTGAGATGCCTTACATGCTGTTCCTTTGGCCTGAGTTGCTTTTCTTCCCCCTCTTGAATTTCCCAGCCCCTACCTTCAGGTTCTAGTTCAGATGTCGTTTCCTCTGGACTCAGGGCTGTGCTGGGTGTCTCTCTCTTATGCCTTTTTATCATCCAACAGTACTTGTCGGAGCACTCCTGAAGCTCTGCGGTCACTTACTGAAGTCCTTGCCAGCTTGTGACTGGGACAGGCTGGGCCTTTGCCTGCCTTGCTTACACCGTGTCCCCTCAGCCCACAAAGAGCACAGACAAGCACAAAGTGGCCACCCAAAAAAGGCTCTACCATTCAAATCATTCAACTTCTGTCTCTAGGATCCAAGAAAGGAGCACGGCTATGCTACTGCAACCACGAGCGAGGTTCATCCAAACTACAGCTCACGAATACAAACAGGACTTCTGTGAGCTACATGTAGAACCAAGGCCAGGGTGGTCCTCAGTGAAAACTTTGATGGGTTTCCACATCAAATCAACACCTTCTCGGGGGCTGCCTCCTGACACCTCCTGATACTTGAAAGCAGAAGTCTGGTGGGCTAAGGGCTTAGAGGGAGAATGGAAAGAGAGGGCCCAAACCTCTCACAGCAGAAATGGGGAGGGATGTTTAGGGGGGAGAGAGAGAAAAAGAGAGATGTCTTCCTGCTCTTTCTATATCTGTTTGACCCGGAACCTGTCCTTTGCCATATGGCGAGGGAATTCTTGCTGCAAGACCTACTTTGACTTGCTGTCTTCCTCCGCAGCCTTGGATATCCATTCTCCCAAAAACAGTACTGAAGGACGCAGGAGGTGATATCCAGACTGGCTGCTGCTGCCATAAATAATCCAGCTTCCTTTTTTTTTTTTCCAGAAGACTCATCTTTGCTTTCCTGAAGCATTTGCTCCTAATGCCTGGGGCCCTCATGCTTCTGTCTTAAGTTCACTAAAGGTTCTGGGAGCTGCATATGCACTTGAACAGGAATCTGCAAGCCCTTCAGCTCCAGCCTGTGAGCCCTGCACCTCGGTGCCCAGGCCTTGGAGAAACTGTGAGCAGTCTCCCCAGCCACAGAGCAGGTGGCCTCCCTTCTGCCCGGCTATCCCGAAGCCTGTTCAGAGAGCTCACTGCATGCTTCTCGCCCGCCTTCTCCCTCAGGAGTGCTCCTATGCAGGTAGTAATGTTTTACTTAGATTTCCTCCCATGTTAGCCAATTTATTTCATTCACCTTGAAAAATTCTCTCCCCAACTCAGTTCAAAACCAACAGATTCCTAGGTGCATTTTTAGATGTGTAAAACACACGATAAATGATAACATGAGCAAGAAAATGAGGACAGAAGGGAAACAAAGGTAGCAAATGAGATACAGCGAGAAGCTGAGCACAAGGTTCTAAGATGCCATCGGTCTAGTTCTGAGTCTCCTAGAGGCCAAAGCAAAGATGGCAATAGGACCAGGCACAAGTTTGGAAGTTCCCAGCCCCTATCACAAAGAGGTCAGCAAGGTCCCAGATGATACTTTCAGCACTAAAAATGCAGCTGTGATCTGGCCTTGGGGAAGGCAGTCCATTCTCTCTTTTGTCCATAAACATTAAATGAACATCTTCTAACTGCCAAGTCTGTAGACCCTGGGCGTAAAATACATATCCAGATGTGTTCCCTTCCCCGATCTCCTTAAAGAAATATATTTGCCTTCCCAATTATCCTTGGCTTTGGGGTTTTTGCCCAGAGGTGTGGGGGTTAGGGAAGTGGTTTTGAGGAAAAAACAGACTTTCTGTCTTAGCTTTTCTCAGACTGCAATGTCTGGTCCTTCATCCTCTGTCCAGAGAATTCCTTCACGGCCCAACTCAAATGCCACCTCCTCCGAGAAGCCTTCCTATGTATTTCCAAGCTAAATTGTTTCCACATCTCATGACAATTGCTTCGACATATTAGCACTTATTCATTTTTCCTTTTGCATTGACTTTTTAGCTCTTCCCTTTGGCCTGTCTTATCCTTGTCTCTATTTTAAGGACCCAACCCAGGGCCAGACCCATAAGCAATAATCAATAGACCCCTACTTGTGTTGCCTTAAAGATAATCTATTTTCATGAAGTGAAAAGTTCAGAGGTCAAACACACAGAAATTAATTTCATTCAGGACCAAGGTGGCTCTGCCTGGTGCTAGAAGGAATTCAGCAGCAGCAAAGCAGACCTGTGTGCTGGGAGCCTCAGTGATGACCACTCAGGGGGGGCGGCTTCCCATGATTGTTCTAAACTAAAGGGTTTGAATACTGATAACTTTCTCCAAGCTACAGACCAATAAGCTGCCTGCAGTGATCCCACTGTGAGAAGGGAAGAGGCTGTCTGGTGTGGGGTGTGGTGGGGAGGCATGGAGGTCACAGGAGCAGCTCTGGGCTGTGGAACTGCATGTGAACTGTGGTGCAGCGGCTCTGTGCAATGACCAATGGCTGTGTGTGCCTAGGGCCCATCACTAAACCTCTCTGAACCTCAGTTTCTCATCTGTCAACAAGAAGAGTAAAATCTACCTCATGGAACATTAAGACAAACATTATAAGGTAGATGGAAGGGGTTTAAATGAAACCTGGTTTGGGACAGGTGCTTTTTAAACATTTTCCTCTGCCTTTTTTTTTGCCTTTACCTAGGGTTTGGGGCCTTTGCTACTTATGTAACACATGACTTAGGCAAACTGTTCAACCCCAAACTCAGCAAGCTCATCAGCAGAATGGGCTACTGAGGACTAAACGTGATGACACATGCAGTGAGTTTGCTGCATTGCACAAGAGGTCAAAATCACATGTTTACTATAGGGGTCAATATGCATGCATGCCCTAATTCATGAATTATGATCCTAATTCATCCATTCACCCAAATACGTGGCCCCCTGGCTCCAGTGTGCTGGGCTATATTCTGGAGACACAATGAGATCACCGCCCCATCCCTGCACTCAGAGAGGATGTGGTCTCTGTCCTCTCTGCACCTTTTGTGCACTCCAGCTCCTCTCCATGCCATTTGCCTATCTAGGTGTCCCTCCTCGGGAGCAAACAACCCAGAAGGTAGGAAATGAGTGCGAGCACTCGAGTGCCTGTGTGTGGCTGGTGCATGCTCCCACTTGCTCTGGCATTGCTCCAAGAGGAGACCCTTGGCATGTTCTGGGAGGGATGCTGTCTCCTCAGACAGAGGACTGGTTCCCCCAGGCATGATCCATGGTGATGTCTGACCAGCACAGACTTCTCACTGGAGGCTTGCGTTGGTCCTGGAGGAGGGCATGGAGCAGCCAGACCTCAGAGAAGGCAGGCTTGGGATCAAGTACATGGGGAAGATCCGCCTTCATGGGGAGGCTGGACAGCAGCAAAGACCGGTAATGACTCGGGGAAGGTTCTAGAATAGAACCGCCAAGCTCCCCTCCATTAGGGGCCAAGACGGGCCTCCACCCCCTCTGCCGGGCTCAGGACCATTTCTGGAGGAGCGGATACACCGTCTGCTCCTGCTGACTCAGGCCCAGGCACCGAGCGCCCTCTGGCCACCCCTGCCTGTGGACAGCGAGGGACGCGGAGCCCAGTTTTCTTTTGCTGAGCCGCGACTGTCAACAGCCAGATTTACACAACTCACAGTATAAATCTTCATGGCATTAGTTGGGCTTGTTTCAACTTTGCATCACGAATCTCTCATAGCAACCTCCCCAGGATTTTGCATCATAATCACTAGGGCATAATTTTCCTATAAAGAGCTAATTGTTACAGACAGTCATGAGTCATTGTAATTTTTCAGGGCTGAGAAGGAAAAAAAGGGGCTCAAAGTTCTAATCCAACATCAGCAACGATAATCATAAAACCAGCCTATGTGGGGCCTGGCAGAGAAGCGCAGTCTGAGGCATGTAGTCAAACAACACAGCTGTGTATTTGGGGGTGGTGGTGCTGGGATCAGGGTCTTCCTATCATCAGCACAGACTCCAAGAGCTGGGCGGCGGGACAGATCTTCAGACAGAAATTCAGGAGATGCTCCAAGGGGCCTGCTGTCCTGGTCTTAGGGCTCCAAAGGGAAGCAGGTCTTGGGACAATGGGAGTATCCTTCAGAGAAGGCCACCAGCAAGGTGACGCACTGCATTTCCTGACATCTGTTTTCTAAGTGCTCCCATCCCTGCTCAAAGACATTCCATTTGCATCACTAGGATGGGTCTTGCTTTAAGAAAGTGTGTGACACACACACACAAAATTCAGATTTTTTTTTTTTCTGGAAACCCTCAACAACTGTATTATTGAAGGATCTACCTTGCAAATTGATTTGCTACAGGGTTCCTCTAACTGTGGGGTCTCCCTTACAGGCATTTAAGATGGAATTTGACTTCTGAACGCCAACTTGTATGGAACCCTATCTTCCCCAACATGTCTACTACATTCACCAAGGTCTCCATTCCTTGTCTCCAGGCATTTATGTGCTCCACCTCCTGCCATCCAACCAGACTCCCTGAGGACTCCTGTTCTCCCCATTCCAGCTATGGAGATCACTGTGCATGCTCAGTCATGTCTGATTCTTTGCGACCCCGTGGACTGTAGCCTGCCAGGCTCCTCTGTCCATGGAGTTTTCCAGGAAAGAATACTGGAGTAGGTTGTCACTTCCTCCTCCAAATCTTCCTGCCCAGGATCGAACCCTATCTCCTGCATCGGTAGGTGGAATCTTTACCACTGTGCCACTTGGGAAGGCCTAGAGATCATTAGAGGCTCTAAGAGTAGGTGCCTTTACATAGTTGATTGACCAACTTAGAACAACGAAAAGGGTGAGTTTATGTCTTTGGTTTGCATTTTCTCTTCTATTTGACCACACACTGATTCATTTATAAATTGCTTTACAAGTGCCTCCTTTTTGCTTCCCAGGGAGTCTCTGGGATTAGGTGAGACACTGTTCTCACAGACCCAGCTTTAATTCAACAGGCATTCCCAAGAAGATTTTGAAGGGCCAGGCCCTCAGCTCGGTCTGAGATGAGAGAGGGAACGTTTAATTGCAGACCTGGGGACTGAATGCTTTGACTGGGGGTCACAACTAGAGCTGGGCCACGTGGGGGATGTGATGGGATTCATCAGTGAGATTCTTATGGGTCAGGACATGAATGCAGTTCAGTCTCTAGACTGCCCTCAGTAGGCCCCTGCTGCTCCCTGCCCTTAGGGACCCAGCTTTTCAGAGGTGAGACAGGTCCCACCTTAGGCGGAGGCTGGCTGTGCCTCTCCCTCCCTCAGGAACCTCACCCACTCCTGGGCGGCCCTCAGCCTGCAGGGAGGCTCCAGTCCACGCTGGAACCCTCTTCTCTTTCAGAGTTCATGGGAGAATCCAGTTGCTGGGTGGGGAAGTAACATTGCGAAATATGTATTTCCAGTTCTACCTCTCCCCTTTCCCATCCGACGGCCAGACTCCTAGGGAACGGATTTGCATCTCCCTCAGGAGGCTGAGAACAGCACACTGACTCCTTGAGCTGTGCTCCCCAATAGACGTGAGCCACGGATGTGAGTCCCACGTGGGAGTTTTCCAGAACTACATTAGAAAAGTAACTTTATATATTGTATGCATAAAATACAGATGGGCGGGAGAGTGGGGAGGTAAAAACTATGGGGCGTAAGACAGGCTCAAGGATGCATTGCACAACATGGGGAATATAGCCAAGACTTTTGTAATAACTCTAAATGGAAAGTAATCTTCAGAAATTGTATGAAAATGAAAACAATTAAAAACAAATTTAAAAAAGAATAAGGGAGAAATCTTAAAAAGAGCGTATATATGTATATACATAACTGATTAACTTTGCTATACAGCCGCCGAAACTAACACGCCATTGTAAAGGAGTGTATACTCCAATTAAATTTAATAAAGTGAATAAGGGAGAATAAAAACAATTGAAACTAAACAAAAAATAGCAATTTTAGTTACATGGTATTTAACTTTGCATGTCCAAAATATGATCATTTTAACATGCAGTCAACATAAAACAAACTATTAATGAGACACGTGTTATTCTCTTTCACACTAAGTCTTCAAAATCTATTGTATTTTTTCTTTTTTTAAAGCTATTTATTTTTTAATTGAAGGATAATTGCTTTACAGAATTTTGTTGCTTTCTGTCAAACCTCAACATGAATGAGCCACAGGTACACATAGATCCCCTCACTCTTGAGCCTCCCTCCCACCTCCCTCCCCACCCCACCCCTCTAGGTGGATACAAAGCCCCTGTTTGAGTTTCCTGAGCCATACAGCAAATTCCCATTGGCTATTTATTTTGCATATGGTAATATAAGTGTCCACATTACTCTCTCCACACATCTCACCCTCTCCCCCTCTCCCCATGTACATAAGTCTATTCTCCATGTCTATTTCTCCATTGCTGCCCTGTAAATAAATTCATCAGTACTATTTTTCTAGATTCTGTATATATGCGTTAGAATACGATATTTATCTTTCTCTTTCTGACTTACTTCACTCTGTATAATAGGTTCTAGGTTCATCCACCTCATTAGAACTGACTCAAATGCATTCCTTTTTTATGGCTGAGTAATACTCCATTGTGTATATGTACCACAACTTCATCCATTCATCTGTTGATGGACATCTAGATTGCTTCCATGTTCCAGCTATTGTAAATACTGCTGCAGTGAACAATGGGATATATGTGTCTTTTTCAGTTTTGTTTTCCTCAGGGTATATGCCTAGAGTGGGATTGCTCAGTCATATGGTGGTTTTATTCCTCGTTTTTTTTAAGGAATCTCCATACCATCTTTCATAGTGGCTGTATCAATTTACATTCCCACCAACAGTGCAAGAGCATTCCCTTTTCTCCACATCCTCTCCAGCATTTATTGTTTGTAGACTTTTTGATGACGGCCATTCTGACAGGTGTGAGGTGATATCTCACTGTAGTTTTGATTTTCATTTCTCTAGTAATGAACAATGTTGAGCATCTTTTCATGTGTTTGTTAGCCATCTGTATGTCTTCTTTGGAGAAATGTATGTTTAGGTCTTTTTCCCACTTTTTGATTGGATTGTTTGTTTTTCTGGTACTGAGTTGTATGAGCTGTTTGGAGTTGTATGAGCTAAGTCATGGAAATTAATCCTTTGTCAGTTGTTTCATTGGCTATTATTTTCTCCCATTCTGAGGGTTGTCTTTTTCAGCTTGCTTATAGTTTCCTTTGCTGTGCAAAAGCTTATAAGTTTAATCAGGTCCCACTTGTTTACTTTTGCTTTTATTTCCCTTACTCTAGGAGGTGGTTCACAGAGGATCTTGCTTTATGTCATCAAGTGTTTTGCTTATGCTTTCCTCTAAGAGTTTTTTAGTTCCTGGTCTTACATTTAGGTCTTTAATCCATTTTGAGTTTATCTTTGTGTATGGTGTTAGAAAGTGTTCTAATTGCATTCTTTAACATGTAGCTGTCCAGTTTTCCCAGCACCATTTATTTAAGAGGCTGTCTTTGCCCCATGGTATATTCTTGCCTCCTTTGTCAAAAATAAGGTACCTGTAGGTATATGGATTTATTTCTGGGATTTCTGTCTTGTTCAATGGTCTATATTTGTATTTTTTGTGCCAGTATCATATGGTCTTGATGACTGTAGCTTTGTAGTATAACCTGAAGCCAGGAAGCTTGATTCCTCCAGCTCCATTCTTCTTTCTCAAGACTGCTTTGGTTATTTGGGGTCTTTTGTGTTCCCATATGAATTGTGAATTTTTTTGTTCTAGTTCTGGGAAAGATGCCATTGGTAATATGATAGGGATCACATTGAATCTGTGGATTGCATTTGGTAGTATAGTCATTTTCACAATATTGATTCTTCCTATCCAGGAACATGGAATATCTCTCCATCTGTTTATGTCATCTTTGATTTCTTTCAACAGTGTCTTATCATTTTCTGTGTACAGTTCTTTTGTCTCCTCAGGTGAGTTTATTCCTAGATATTTTATTCTTTTTGCTGCAGTGGTGAATGGGATTGATTCCTTAATTTCTCTTTCTGATTTTTCACTGTTAGTATATCGAAATGCAAGTGATTTCTGTGTATTGATTTGGTATCCTGCAACTTTGCTAAATTCACTGACTAGCTCTAGTAATTTTCTGATACTATCTTTAGTGTTTTCTATGTACAGGATCATGTCATCTGCAAACAGTGAGAACTTTACTTCTTCCTTTTTGATCTGGATTCCTTTTATTTCTTTTTCTTCTCTGATGGCTATAGCTAGGACTTCCAAAACTATCTTGAATAATAGTGGTAAAAGAGGACACCCTTGTCTTGTTCCTGATCTTAGGGGGGGTGCTTTCAGTTTTTCACCATTGAGAATAATGTTTGCTGTAGGCTTATCATATATGGTCTTTACTATGTTGAGGTAGGTTCCTTCTATGCCAATTTTTTGAAGAGTTTTAGTCATAAATGGGTGCTGACTTTTGTCAAAGGCTTTTTCTACATCTATTGAGAATATCATATGGTTTTTATCTTTCAATTTGTTAATATGGTGTATCACATTGATTGATTTATGTATATTGAAGAAGTCATGCATCCCTAGAATAAACCCAACTTGATCATGGTGTATGAGCTTTTAGATGTGTTGCTGAATTCTGTTTGCTAAAATTTTGTTGATGATTTCTGCATCTATGTTCATCAGTGATATTGGCCTGTAGTTTTCTTTTCTTGTGTTGTCTTTGTCTGGTTTTGGTATCAGGGTGATGGTGGCCTCGTAGAATAAGTTTGGAAGTGTTCCTTGCTCTGCAACATTTTTAAAGAGTTTTAGAAGGATAGGCATTAGTTCTCCTCTAAATGCTTGATAGAATTCTCCTGTGAAGCCATCTGGTCCTGGGCTTTTGTTTTGGGGGAGGTTTTCTTTTTTTATCACAGCTTCAATTTCAGTGCCTGTAACTGGGTTGTTCATAATTTCTGTTTCTTCCTGGTTCAGTCTTGGATGACTGAACTTTACTAAGAATCTGTCCACTTCTTCCAGGTTATACAACTTACTGACATATAGTTGTTCATAATAGTGTCTTATAACTCTTTGCATTTCTGCATTGTCTGGGGTAACCTCTCCTTTTTCATTTCTAATTTTGTTGATTTGATTCTTTTCTCTTTCTTTCTTGATGAGTTTGGCTAAAAGGTTTGCCAATTTTGTTTGTCTTCTCAAAGTATCAGTTTTTAGTTTTATTAATCTTTACTACTTACTCTTTCATTTCTTTTTCATTTATTTCTGCCCTGATTTTTATGATTTCTTTCCTTCTACTAATTTTTTTTTGTTCTTCTTTTTCCAGTTATTTTAGGTGTAAAATTAGGTTGTCTATTTGATGTTTTTCTTGTTTCTTGAGGTAGGAATGTATTGCTATAAACTTACAGCTTAGAACTGCTTTTGCTGCATCCCATAGGTTTTGAGTTGTCGTGTTTTCATTGTCATTTGTTTCTAGAAATTTTATGATTTCCCTTTTGACAAAATCTATTGTATTTTTAATATTTATAAGAGATCTCAATGCTCACTATCTGCATTTCAAGTGCTCAGCTGGTGCACACGTCTAGGGATCCCATGTTAGACAATGTCATCCTCGAGCCAATGAGGTGTGAAGAGGTGATGAAGAAGGAGCCAGTCCAAAGTGGCCCAGCATTGGGAATGGATGGAGCCCAGGAGCCTACAGGGACCAACGCCTTGGCCATTTCAATGGAAACAGGATCATTATCAAGTTCCCAATGTGGTAAATGGTGGTTTACAGGATAAGCCCTCAGTTAAGACCCACCAAAAAAAAAGCCTTTGTGCCATATGAGTTTGCCCACAACTGCATTGTCCAATATGACAGCCATTAGCCATTGATGGTTAGATAGCATCACTGACTCAACAGACATGAATTTGAGCCAATTCCAGGCAATAGTAAAGGACAGGGGAGCCGGGCGTGCTACAGTCCGTGGAGACGCAGAGTCGGACACAACTCAGTGACAACAGCAGCAGCCACACGTGGCTCTTTGAGTTAATTTAATGATACCAAAAAGTCATTAGCTCAGTTACATTAGCCACTTTCCAAATGCCCATTAGACACCTGTGGCTAGGAACTAGTGCTCGGAGCAATACAAATATACTTCTACCATCACAGAAAGTTCTCCTGCAAGCACTGGCCTAAATTTGGATCAATCCCTGAAAAATGTGAGAGTGGCTCCAAATTTCCTGAGATGAAAGTTCTGCCACTTATAGTTGTGGGGACTTGAAATAAAACCTAAATTGTTTTATAAGAAAATAAGGTCTTTTTCTTGCATAACTGAATCTGTGGAATGAAATGCTTAATTCTTTTAACTGACACTCTTTTTAACTCTTGGAGCATGTTGCTTCATTTATAAATTTGAAAGGCAATCCATACCACCCCCCAAGATGATACAAGGGATCAAATGAGACAAAGAAGTTTAAATGGCCAACCTGAGTCCTGGTGCACTGGGCTCCCATCCCTGCCTCCCTCTCCTAGAATTCTTTGTGTGTGTGTATGTGTGCCTCCGTGTCCTCTATCTTCCACTGCATCTTTGGGGGCTGTGTCCTGAACCCTGCAGAATCTTATTTCCCCAACCAGGGATCGAACCCTCACACCCTGCTGTGGAAGCCTGGAGTTTTAACCACTGGACCACCAGGGAAGTCCCTCCTCCACTCCTCTTGAATGGGGAAACAATGAGCAGATTTTGGACTCTCTGAAAGCAAGGGCCACATCACTTCCCTACCCTGAAATCCTCACAGCAGCAGGGCAACTCTATGGTCAAACAGGACTCATGAGAAGGCAATTTTCCAGCTAACAAGTGGACAGAATTAACAGGAGAAAATTGCTTTACCAAAGGTAGAAGGAGCATCAGGATTTGTAGAAGCAGTGAAATTAGTATGGTGAGCTAGAACTACTGGAGAGAAAACAGGAAAATAAAGATGTGTGGGAAGGAATGGGAGGTGAGGAGAGAATTAAGGAATTCTTTGCATTCTTTTGGCCAAAATATGAGGTGAACCAAGAGGACAGCTGGGTTTAACCAAATAGAATTTCACAAAGGCTGCCACTGCTCTGGCTTATCTAGGCCATGAAAACCCCATCTTATGGGCAATCATATCAAGGTGAGAATAAGCAGCTGCAGTTAAACAGTGAAGAAGCTGGAGCCATTCAAGGTCAGGTCAGCTGAGGAACAAGTCGGGGGAAGAACACAGAACAATCCATGCCAAAGATAAAGGGAAAAGTCAGAAGGGATAGAATTTTAATTATATCTAAATGGGTTAACTTGAACGTGCTTGCTCAAAAGAACGGGGAACAATACAGATCTATTGCTTTTTCTCACCAACTCTGGCCAAAAGTGGCATGTTAATGAATCCCGCAGCGGCATCGCCACACTCTCTCACCTGTTCTCCCGGGCTGAGTCCCTGCCTGGAGGGACCCTGGCTGGGAAAAGGTGGCCTGCCGAGGAGAGGAGCAATTACAGCAGCTGAGATGTTCTGTCTGCTACTCACTGTTCAGAAGTCGGGCCTCCTCGGGGACAGTGGGAGAAGAACTGAGTCGACACAAACTGGGTGTCATCATACAAGGATGAGCCGTGACGCTGGTGTCACTGCTCCTCTGCAGCTCCTTCCTTATCTTTCCTGCAGCCATACTACCGTCCCCAGTGCTTTAGAACTAGGACCATGTGAAGGGACCCAAGTTCAGCCTCCTTTTTTTTATAGCTAGGACTCAGTGACCCAGAGAGCAGGAGGCAAGTGCCAGCCCTGCACCGGAGCCTTGACCTTAGTGGGGAACCCAAGCCATGCCTCCTGGCTCAGCTCATAGCTCTCTCCACTGATTCTTGTGGCTTTTCCACCTGGCACTGGATTTGCACACACAATACATACTTGATGTCTGGTAACTAAAAGTACCTAAATTGAACCAGCATGACCCAGGTCCTGCTGCCTTGGCTCTCAGCCACCACTGGCCTGATTATCAGAGTGGTTTTTAATTCTAATGAAAATTCTTCAATACAAGAGCTCAGGCTCACAAAGGCTGCCACAGCTTTATAAGCACTTGGTGGTTCGGGTTAATAAAATGTTTAGCTCTTATAAAATGCCTTTTCTCTTGAGGTATTTTTGTTTGTTTTTAGAATAATGAGATCCCTGATACGACTCTGAGACTTATGCGTGTAGAAATGGATGGCTGGAATACAATTTAGACTCCCTCCATGGATGAACACAATTGCCCCTGGGCAACGAGGCACAGAGTAGATTCCGTCTCAGCAAACTGATTGCTCTCTGAGACATGTCAGAAGCTGCAGATAGAAGCTGCCAGAAGCCAATTCCCTGTGGCTCCAGGAGAGACCGCAAATCTGGCCCAGCTTTTTGTCCTTAGGTTTCTGAGCCGACTCATGGTCTGCTAAAGATCACTAACCCCCCATTTACCCTCACCTTCCCCCCATGCCCATCCACCCATAACCAGGCACTGGGCAAGCTCCAGTGGATTCCAGCCCCGGACTCTGTAAGGAAACCAATGCCCTGAGCTGCAGCCTCACAGGAGACCACAAACGTTTCAAAGACAGAAAATAGAGAATCTGTTCTAAGGCCAAAATATTGGACTTTTTTTTAAGAACACTCATGAAAACTTTATCAGATCTTAGACCCAGGCAGTCCCTGAAGCCCCTACTTCCTGTGTGAATAGGGATAATGACCTAGGCTGTGCTGTTTCTTGGGCTGGAGTGAAGCTCAAAGGTGAAGATGGAGAGACACTTGGAAAAGATGAAGCTGCACAGCTAGAAAGGACTAACAGTTCATCCCCAGAGGGTTCCTGAGGCTCCAAGGGCTGTTTCGGCTTTAGTGTTTGTTGTTATTCGTGCTTGCACACAATCACCATATTCATATTTTACTCTTGCCTTTTGCAGGAGTAAATGCAGGAGTACTCCTCCTGCCCCCTGTTATTCTGGCCATCGTAGACAGACTGCAGGTGTTTTGTTAACCGCTGTATCCTTGGGGCTGACAGCAACGCCTGGCACATAGCAGGGACCCACTGAATAGCTAGGGAATGAAGAAAGCCAGGGCTCCTTGAGAAGGGATCAGTTTTCCTGTGCCCTAGGGGAGTGAGTAGCAGAGGAGTGCCTCGTGATGCTGACTGTTGTTGTTCAGTCGCTCAGTCATGTCTGACTCTGCGACCCCATGGAGGCAATGCTGGTAGCACAGGTGAATTCTGCACTCCATCACCTCTGCCTCTATGTTCAACATGTTCATATATGTTCATCACCCCTGCCCCATATTCATTGCCTTTATTCTTCAGAATTATGAGAGAGGGGTAATACTCCTCTTAGCTACCTGAGTTCCTTGGGATCTGATTCATCTTCCATCCCTTGGCTTGACACCACATATGAACTCAATAAAAGTTGGTGGAATGTATGACTATCTTCCTTTATGATTATCTGAAATACCCCAGAACTGGGTCTAGTAAAATATAGGAATCTGAAGCCTGAGGGATGGTAGAAGAGAGATTCAGTTTACATGATGAATGGAGGACAGTTTCCCAGAAATTGGATAACTTGTTTTAACCCCATAAGTAGGGGAACCAAGGCATTCCTGGAAAAATCCCACACTAGCCTTACTGGGGTTAGTGTGTTTCCTGTTCCTGACAGGCCTCCAAGGAGACAACTTATCCTGATAGAATCAACACCGATTTATGGAAATGTAAACAAACTTCTGAAGGGCACTCAACTGTAAGGGTAAAATTAATCAGTAAAGACATTCAACCAAAGTACTTAAGTAAGCTGGGCAGATCAGACAGAAACCCAGACAGGAAACCCATCTGGGCCCACCCACATCAGATGTTCTCTGAAAATTCTCTAATCCCTTTCTTTCCTAGAGGGGGGAAAAAAAAAATAACCTTACATTTTTAAACTTAAAATCTAAAAACTATGTTACATATAATAAATATCTACTAGAGAGTAGAGACCTCTATTCAATATTCTGTAATGACCTATATGAGAAAAGAACCTAAAAAAGAGTAGATTTATGTATTGGGTTGGCCAGCTCAATACATGTATAAGTGAGTCACTTGGTATAGCTTAAACTAACACAACATTGTAAATTAACCGTACACCAATAAAAAGTTTTAAAATAAATATAAAACCTTGCACTTCTCTGTAAAAAAAAAAAAATACCACCATCACCACCAACATTAAAAAAACTGTTACATAGAGTAAAAAAATATCACATCTATGAGCCACCAGGAAAATGTTTTGTTAGGAGGGTCATGGCAGTCAGGGTCAATCATGGCGCTCAGTGCTAACATCTCTGCCCTAGGAGTGACTGTGGCCCCTGGGGAGAGAAGTTCTCCTTCATAGGTCCAGCTACTCCTCTAAAGTGGAGAAGAGGAAGGAAGGAAGGGTCCATCCTGTCCCCACAGGAAGCTCTCTACAGGGAAACACAGAAAACACTCTTTCTTAACACACCTCTCTGTTACAGCAAAGCAGATTGGTAACTTAATGACCTCACAAAAACAAAGACAGGCCTTTTAACGACAGTTTGGGGACTGTCGGCCAGTAGGCTGAGCAACAAAGAGAAAAATAACAGCAAGGTGTTCTGGCTCCCCTGGCTCTTCTGGCTTCAGGTCCTGATTTCTCGAAGATTAAAAAGAAAAGACAAACAAGAAATCAATAATTCCAGAATAAAAAAGACAAGCTAACTATCTGAGTGGAAAGAGCCAGCCCTCAGAAGGTTAACTGAGGGACACCTGTGAGTCAAAGGACAGTTGGTTGGGCATCATCAGACATCCTCGTGTGGCAGGAAGGCCTGTGATCTGTCCTCGCAGTGAGCTGAGCACCCCTAGCGGTACAGCAGACACGGGCTTCATCAAGCCATCCGCAGCCGCTCATGTGGTCCCTGCCATGGCTGGGAAAGTGTGGCCTGGGTCACTCACAAGAGAGATGCAAGGTCACCAGCTTCCATGGGCTATCCATGATCCTGTCTTCAGCAATGTGGTAACAGCTGTCAGTAGTCATCACTCATTGAACAGACCTTATCTGATTTCAGCCTCACGATTCTATGAGTTTCATACTATAATCTCCAGTTTGTGCTGTGTTTAGTGGCTCAGTCATGTCCAACTCTTCCCGACCCCATGGACTCTAGCCCGCTCTTCTGTCCCTGGGGATTCTCCAGGCAAGAATACTGGAGCAGGTTGCCATGCTCTCCTCCAGGGGATCTTCCCAACCCAGGGATTGAACTCAGGTCTCTTGCATTGCAGGCTGATTCTTTTCCATCTGAGCCACCAGGGAAGCCCAGTGTACAGGCAAGAAAAAATAAGACCCAGAAAGGCTGGGTAACTTTTCCAAGGTGATTCTTTGAATATGGTAGTTCTCAACCATGGCTGACCCTTAAAACCCCAAATCACAGTGCCCAGGCTGTATGGTCAGCCAATTAAATTAGAATCTCTGGGGCAGAGTATATTTAAAGCTCCCCAGATGATTCCAGTCCCACTCGCTCTCCGCTTTTTCACCATCCTCCCTTTGTCCTACCAAGTTTTGCATGGTTCTATATATACTTTTCTGGTGGTCAGGAACTCCTGCCCGTTCTCAGCTGTGTTCTGCAAGATCTTCTGTGTCTGGAGGTGTATTCCTGATGTATCCATGGAGAGAGATGTACCCCAAGTCCACCTACTCTTCCGCCCTCCTAGATCTCCCCCAGATGACTACAGTGAGCAGCCATGGGTCCAGGACTGGCCAAAAAGTTTGTTCAGGTTTTCCGCCCACTCTTATGGAAAAACCCAAATGAACTTTTTGGTCAACTCTACAAATAGTAGGATTAGGATTTGAATCTGATGCCTGGCCTTTGCTTACTTTTCTCTGCAATACTTCCAACCGTGAAGTAACGATCCGGAATTTTTTTTTTTTAAGTCATCAAATGGCTTTCATACTGGACATATTGGGAGACCTGAGATTCAGAAAAAGGAAATCTCATTTGACATCATGTTTACTTTCCTTATAAATAGGCTTAAAAACAAAACAAAACAGGTTGAGGGCTAAGAGTCTTTCCTACACAGCAGAGTGCACGGGCTTTGTGAACAGGACTTTCAGACATTCAGAATGTTTTTATTTCACTGTCCAGTTCTGGCCACGTACTTCTGGAAGGCTGAGCTGGAGTTTGACTTTAGGGTCTCAAGCTGCCTTCTGGGGCTCACAGTGAGTGTGTTGACTCACGAAGGTACCCATGGCCAACGTCACGCTCATATCTCATCTGCTCAGACAGATGGGTCCTGTCTGCCAATTCCAATGAATGCCTCAGTTAACAGCGCTCATTTTCTAGGGCAAAATCATCAGGATTTAAACATCCTCTGACGAGTGCCATGTGGAACAGAACATCCCATCTTCGTGACTTTTCCTGTCATAAGGAAATGATGGAAAATACTTTTTCATATTAAAACGTTTGCTTTTCTGAGGACGAGAGCCACCATGGCCACTTTAGCTGAGACAGCTAGTTTGGGTTGTATAATAAAGACTTGTATAATCAGAGCCTTCAGCCTGTCACTGCCCTCCAATTAACCCTTTCCTCTTTAACCTATAAGATTATAGCTTATAACTGCCTAAAGCCTAACAGTTCATCTCATGCAACTTCTGTTCTCACTAGCCATAGCCCATAGCTGTACAACACAGATATATTTTGCCGCCTGAGTATTTTTTTTAATATAAATTTATTTATTTTAACTGGAGGTTAATTACTTTACAATATTGTATTGGTTTTGCCATACATCAACATGAATCCTCCATGGGTATACACGTGTTCCCCATCCTGAACCCCCCTCCGTCCTCCCTCCCCATACCATGCCTCTGGGTCATCCCAGTGCACCATCCCCAAGCAACCAGTATCATGCATCAAACCTGGACTGGTGATTAATTTCATATATGATATTATACATGTTTCAATGCCATTCTCCCAAATCATCCCACCCTCTCCCTCTCCCACAGAGTCCAAAAGACTGTTCTATACATCTGTGTCTCTTTTGCTGTCTCGCATACAGGTTTATCATTAAACCCCTCAATAATACATGTTAGGTTCCATCTTATAGGGGAGTATAAGGCACTCCTTTAGTTTCCATACATTTATCCAAGATACACTTACTGAGTAGCCTTCCTATGCTAGGTATGTCCCAAGGTACTGGGTGAAAAACACCAGTAAGGTCCAGCCTCTGACATGAGCAAGCTTGCAGTCCAGTGGGGAAGTTGGATACATAAAGGGCAAGTAAAACCCAATGTGGTGGCTGCATGGTGGACCCACCGGCACATCACTTAACTCAGCTGGGGAAGAAGGGGTGAAGGGTGACAGAGAAGGGCCCCAGAACAAAAGGAAATCTAAATGAAGGGAATCTTCAAAGAGACATCAAATATGATCAGGAGCTGAACGACCAACTGAAGAAACTCACTTTTGCAGGGCAGTCAGGATAGCATTTGCTTCATTCAAATGTTTTAAGTCATCCTAAAGGCCCTTCACAAAATGTCTTTCAGCCCCTTCTCCCTCCTAGTCCCCTGGGTCGAATCCCACACCACTACTCACTGTTCCCCAACCAGACCATGTGCATTCATTCATACGTTCTGTTCTTGCCGAGCCTGTGTTCTTTGTTGGGAATGGTCATTAGTCCTCTCGGTCCAGTGGGTGCCTATGAACCCTACGAGATCCAGTACAAATGTCACCTCCTCTGTGAAGATGTCCCTACCTCTGGGCAATCATAGTACATGTGACATTATATTACAGTTATCTGATTGCCTCTCTAGGCTGTATGTTTCTAGAGGACAGGGGTGTGTGCGTGCATGCTAAGTCGCTGCAGTCGTGTCCGACTCTCTGAGACCCTGTGGACTGAAGCCTGCCAGGCTCCTCTGTCCATGGGATTCTCCAGGCGAGAATACTGGGGTGGGTTGCCATGCCTCCTCCAGGGGATCTTCCTGACCCAGGGATCGAACTTGCATTTCTTTCGTCTGCCTCCTACACTGGCAGGAGGGTTCACTGGCACCACCCGGGAAGTCCTAGAGGACAGGAGCCGCGTCTTAGTCATTCTCACGTGCCAAGTGTTTGGTAGCCAGGAGACACGTCATGTGCCTTCTTTTTGACAAAAGAATGAAGGAACAAAGCAAAACATTAAAAATTCGCATGAGGGACTTTCCTCTCCTCTCTTTACTCTCCCCATTCCTTCCAGTGTGCAGGTTCCAACACAGACAGCCCTACCCAACCCTCAGTAGAGAGGCGGATATGGAAACCCTCCCCATGCTTTTCACCATAAACGCAGTGAGAAACCAGAATGAGCTCGGGGAGGCTGAGGCCATGCCTTTCTCATCGCACTCAGTCTGGTCCAGCCACTAGTCAGCACATGTGATAGGGTCAACCAGTGGTCGTCCCGTAGTTAGGACTTGGCCTTCCAATGCAGGGGTATGAGTTCAATCCCTTGTTGGAGAGCTAAGATCCTACATGCAGTGGGGCCAAAAAACAGAAACAGTATTCTAACAAATTCAATAAAGACTTTAAAAACAGCCCGCATCAAAAAAAAGTTTTAAATAAGATAAATAAACAAACCAAAAATTCACAAGACTAAGACAATTCAAAGGCACAAGCAGTCTCCCTAGCACAGGCTAACGTAGGGGTGACTTAACAGGGGGACGCCGCTATCAGCTCCTGGCAAGACAGGTAGAAGCACTAACTTCTGAAAGGTGGCTCATTTGGCGATCGGCACGTGTGCAATTGCGCCATAAGCAGACAGAGAATGGGGAGACTGGGAAGCAAACTGATTATTCATGAATCTAATCACAAGTAACAGCTCAAGAAAGGCCCTTCTGAGACGCCTGTAATAATTCATGCCGAGGACGCAGGGAACCCTGCCAAGTTGGCATCTGGGTTGAAGTATCACGGGGCTCAGGCTAGCGTGTGGTGAATCATCAGAGGCAGGCCAGCTCAACTCCTTAGACCCAGTGCTGACAGGACCAAGGTCGGGGTCAGGTCTTCTCAGGCCACAGCAAGGCATACTTTGCTGTGGCCAGAGCCTGCATCCCTTTATCCAAGCCAAGCATTCCAGCATTTCTCTCATTTGAAAGACAGCACTTTCAGAGGCAAGATGAGGTGATTAAGGAGATGGATTTAACAAAACATGTTCCTACTCATACACTGCACTGAGCCTTCAAACAAGCTGAGTCAAGTGATACAAACGCCCAATGTTTAGGGACCCCAGACAGCGCCCAGAAGGGTTGGAGGGTCAGGCCACTCTCCTCTATTCATTCAAATGTGCAGGTTCCAACACAGACGGCCCTACTCAACCCTCAGTAGAGAGAGAGGTGGATATGGAAACCCTCCCCAGGCTTTTTACCATAAACACAGTGAGAAAACCTCAGCTCAGGGAGGCTGAGGCCATGACTTTGTCGTCACACTCTGTCTGGTCCAGCCACTAGTCAGCATGTGTTACAGGGTCAACCATGGTTAATGATGATGGATGATAATTTATGTCTTGATGCTGTGCGGGGTTAGGAGGAGCATAAAGTCTTTTCATGCTCGACTATGAGATGCCTGTACTGAAGAAACTATTCTGGCCACCAGAATAGACAGAGATGGATATTTCAAAGAAGAAAAGACATGTGTCTTTCAATACAGAAGCCCTAGTTTTGATTGGCAAAATAAGGCAGGTTCCCATAGAGTCTTCTACATGGTAAGTTTGTGACAGTCCCAATGAGCACACAGAGGCTTCCCTTACTCAAGAAGCCCATAGGCACAGAAACCAAGCCTCTAGTTAACTTTCCGTTGTCCAGGAAGAAATGGTGCAAGGGGTGTGTGCAACTATAGGTACGAGAACAAGCTGAGATTGATCATCTTAAAAAAAAATCTAGATGCTCTGCCACCAGATATCAGAAATAATCCTGACTTCAAACAAAACAAATTCATTTCAATCAAAGCATGAGAGTCTGATCCTTTGAAAACGACTTGACAAGCCTTCTCTGGAGTCTAGCTTCCGCTGGCCTGCAAGAGCCAGGTGCATTTTCATCCTCCCTCCAGTATTCAAAATAGTCCAAAGATGGTTATGGGACAGGAAGCAGCAAAACACTTAAAAACAAAGCCCCTCGGAAGCCTATCTCCTGTCGCTAGGGATCTCCAAACAAGCAATTGATTTGAACCACAAAGCAAACTGAAACAACTGTGGGTAGACCACTCTAAAGGATAACAAAGGAGGCTTGGAGGTTCTAAACTTTATTCTCTACGGTCAGAGACCATGTGCATCATAGTCAGCTGGTACGTGATTTAAATGCGTTAAATGTGTTAAAAATGCACACTCATGGGGAACACCCAATATCTACTGAATCTTAAGCTCTAGGGGTTGGCACAAGAGCCTACATTTTAAAATAAGCTCTTCAGGAACTAAAGTTGGCAGACAACTTCTCCAAACCATAATGAACTGAGGTCTAAGGGTCTGAAGACTGTTGGTACCTTTGTCCTAGTTCTGATAAGCTCTGTGTTCCGAGATTGAGTTTGTGCCATTTTTATTGATAATTTCATAGCCTGAGCCCATTTTAAAGAGACTGTGTCTGCTCTTCCCAGTGTCTGGCTGGCACATAAAGAATTATCAGTGAGTGGTGGTGGAATAGGCGACTAGATTATATGAGTAGGTCACATATAGAACAGGTTACTGGATGAATGAAATAATGAACAATGGAGGCTATTAGGGAAATAATAGATTTCAATATAGTAATTACCAAACATGAACCTGGAGTGAATTTTTTGCCTTGATCACATGGAAATCATAGATAAATTTCTCTCTGGTCATTCCATTTCATGCAGTTGAAACAGGAAAAGAAATAGTGCAGACCACCAGTTTGAAGTATGTGCAGGTGTGCGTGTGTGCATGTACACACACACGCGTACACACAGCTGGGGATCTAGCTGCCACGTTCAATATTGATCAGTTCAGGAGGAAGAGCCAGCTGCAAATGTATTTACAAGGGAAAAACTCAGCATTGGGGAAATTCCCTGGTAGCCTAGTGGATAAGAACCTGCCTTGCAATGCAGGGGACACAGGTTTGATCCCCGGTCAGGGAACTAAGATCCCCAAGTGTCATGAAGCAACAAGCCCACGTGCTACAACTGCACCACAGTGAAAGATCCTGAGAGCCGCAGTTAAGATCCCACACAACCCAATAAGTGAACATTCAGAGAAGAACAATTCAGCCTTGGGTAGACAGCCCTTTAGGTAGGAAGTGCAGCCCTGCATCTTGATGGCTTTACCCTTAACCTGGGGGCAAAAACAGAATTTGCAGGTAATCTGCTAGGCTGGGCTTTGGCTCTTCTCTGGTCCTTAGCCATCTGTATCCCAATCTGCCAAAGGGCCTTCATTGGGAGTTTTTCTGTTCAAGGCATCACCTAGAGCAATTCAGATGTGGTCTTGCCGCCCCCCCCCGCCCCCCACCCCCAGGGACTCACAAGCCAAAACAAATACTGCCAGGTAAGAACAAAATGCTACCAAATTGAAAGCAGAGCTCAAAGTAGACAATAATGTGGCTGAGGTTGGATTATAGAGACTGAGAAGCTAGGCTTTGATTTGGGTAAAAAAGGGTTAGGAGACGTATTCACTTCTCTCCAATCACTCTGTATTTTAAAATTCCCCAGCATTCCCAGAGGGGAATGGCATTTAGAACACAAGGTACATTTATAAATCAAGAGATCAAATCATGTATGGCATAAGCCAACATAATATTGTAAAGTAATTATCCTCCAATTAAAAATATATTTAAGAAAAGATCAAATCAATCATAGTAAGCGGCTTCTTCTTTAGGTTTCCTTTCATTTTGTATTTCCTTATTTATCCTGCTAGTGGTCTGAACTTTAGTTAGGAGAGTCTCAAGAAAAAGTTCACCTGTCTTTCCTACACACTTCAAATTCAAAGGGAAACTTCAGGTGGAAATACCTCAAATCTCACATGAACTACTTTGAACAATAGTACCACCCTAGGCAGCAAGGGATGTTCAAACACACTGGGCGTTGCGCGCGCCCAGCCCCAGCCCCTCCGCTTGCAAGCTGCGATTCCCCATTTCTCTCCACCAAGAAGGAAAGCTGAAACACGAATGAGTGAAATGGCATGACTACAGGCAGAATTCTGAACGCAGTATAATTTTTTAAAGGAAATCATCTGAAAATAATTGTTGTTGACTGTCATTAATGATAAGTTGCTTTCAAAACAGCTCATAACTTATTGGGAAAAAGAAATCGATCTGTCTTACTCGGTAACAGATGGAATACTTGTTTGCCAGGGTGTGGAAAAAAAATGAAAATTCCTAGCGAACTGATAAGACCCTTCCCCCTGTATAAAGATGGGGCTTCCTTCAAAAACGTGTTATCAGTGCTCTACAAATAGCTTTCAAAGTTTACAAGTGCAGAGTTAAGTCAACATCAGTGCATTGTAATGTAGCTTGGCCATATCACCTTCTTTGAGACTTACCCATTAGCTAAAGAATAGCTAAAGAATATCCATTGTCTTCTTGCCCACCCCACCCTCTTTTATGGATACAGACAACTGACCTGGGCCTGGTGAGGCCAGTAAGGAATAGAAATTGGAGAGGAATGGAAATTGGAGAGTCCCTCAGCTTCTGGTCAGGCCCTCCCTATTTATTCCTACAGGCATTTCTCACTGCAGCCAAAAGTCTTACTCTAAAACAAGGGTCCATCATCTTATTTTCCAGAGCAAATGTGACACGAAGGTAAGATAGATTAAAATGGTTATATCTGCAAAGTGCTGAGGACAGTCTCCGGCCCACAGTAAGAGCTGTGCAAGTGTTTGCTATTTCAGTGATGACTACATCTCAAAGCTACAGCTGAGAAACATCACTGCCTAAGATTAGGCAGGAAAAGAATCCAAATTCTTTTCTTTCCAAAAAGCAGGTGGTACCAGCTCTCAAAGGGGCATGGTCAGAGCTAAACTCCTAGTTACCAAAGCATAGCTCATCTAACTCAGAAAGAGCTCTTGATTGAAAAGTGCAAAAATAGGAGTGAAATGGCCTAAGTCATTCACCAGGTGACCTTGGGTACCATGGCAACTTCTTTGCAAGTCATCTTTTTAAGGACAGCAAATGGCTTTGAGATGAGAAGCAGCTGAGTGATAACTATCTCATTCCCTGCCTCTGACAGCCTCCACTTTTGAGTGTATCTAGTAATCAGTGATGAAACATGCCAGTATTTCCTATGCTTCTCTAACTTGTCCCACTGCATTTCTTTTGGTGTCTTATGACTTTGAAGGAGAGTCACAGGGTGAGTGGGGGCAGGATGGCTTTCTGAGAAGGCAGGAAGTGTGACATGGCAGGAAATAAAAATGAATTCAGTCTAGATTCCTGGCCTGGCCTCAAGGGCTGTCTGGACCTGCAAAAAGCCTCTTATCCAGGCATGAGCCCAGCAAACTCTTGTGTTTAATCCTTTTCCAATGATGCTTAAAACAGTTTGGAAAGCTCATGTTGCCTACTCATGCTCCATCACAATCAAACCAAGTGGCTTCCATTTCAAGTGTGATCTGCAATATACTCAGCGGCCATTCTAATCCTCTCCCCTGGACACTATCCAGGCAGGCACCTGGGCATTTCTCTTACTTGTCCTGTCTTTTTTTCATCTTTATTGTGTTAACTTCTGTGTCACAGAATCAACTGTGTTATAAACAACAGAATCCTCATCTTTAATAAAGGAGAATTAAAAACATAGGAGAAATATATATATATTATATGTATATCTGGGTTTTGTTGTTTATAAGACAGTTGAATCTATGACAGAGAAGGGGCCAACTGATTACAGAATAGAGAAGATTTGAGAGTTGTCTCTGCCCTGTTATATTCTTGTGTTTTATCTTTCCAACCACACTGCACATTTTTTAAGAGCAGAAATGATGCTGAAGTATTTCTAGCTCTTCCATCACTTTCCCTAACTTCCTGTGAAATATTTGTAGTTACAGTAATAATGTGTACATGGCTCTTTGCATTTATAAAAGGCTCTAACTCTTGGGATAAAACTATTTTCTACCACGTACCCCAGAGACATTAAGAGACCTTCCCATGTCAGTACTGCCCAAAGCGATGTGCACATGACCACGTTATCACATTACCCGATAGGAGGGGCAGAGGCAGCATCTGGACCCAGGTGGTATGGCTTCAGAGCCTGCATACTGAACCATCACTATACAGCCCCTCACAATGGTGGGCCCACTTCTCTTTTTACTCTATCACCAGACCTTCTTTCTCCATACACAATTTATTTACAGAGGCTTAAAAGAGTGAGCTCAACAAAGGAGCACGTTACAGTAAGGAGAGGAACTCAAGGTCTTATTTCCAGTTACCAGGGGAAATTTTACGAAAGAGGTAGGCTTGTTACAAAATGCCATAAGCCCTTTGAAAAACAATGGATG
The DNA here is from genome assembly GCF_000754665.1 of Bison bison bison. NCBI lineage: Eukaryota > Metazoa > Chordata > Mammalia > Artiodactyla > Bovidae > Bison > Bison bison. The sequence goes on from NW_011494527.1 coordinate 374,055, forward strand.
GTGTAAATTCACTTTAAAATTACCCTTTTCAAAACATATATGTTGCTGTTCAAATACTCAACTGTCCTAGGGAGGCTCAGATGGAATTCTCAGGTAAAGTAACAGAGCTCCAGGTACATGTATTAAACCCACAAATCATCATCTGAGCAAACACTGAGCAAGTGAGAGAACTAATATAGGAAAAGTCAGTCCTGCCTGATCTTGCTCCTGGGTCAGGAGGTGCCTCACCACCCACACCCAGGAGGAGAGAGAGCATACCTTTTATCTCAGCTACTTCTGATTTCCTCTGCAGAGCTGACTTGTGTCAGGTTGTAGCAAATGAACGCTCTCCTGGAGCCCAAGGCCTGGGGTGCCAGAGAAGCAGGCACTGCCTTGGCACCTCAGAATCATCTAGGAGCTCATCAGAGGGAGCTCAGGCCAGGAGTGGCCATAAGAACATTGAAAATAGTGGCAGATGCTCCTTCCACCGTGAGGCCATAGACCTGAGAGGGGCCAGCTAGCTGAGGATAAATTGCCCTCCACTCTCAACAGGTAACCCCAGGTAACCCTGTGTGGGTTCCTCCTAGTGATGCACCGCTATCAGCCCAGCAGCCTCACATTCAGAAGCCAAGTGGCCCACGGAGAGACCAGGAACATGGCAGGAGCGGTGCCTGGGGAGGTGTGGGTCCGACAAGACAGGGCACATTTTATGCACAAGCGCATGTTCTTTCCAACCACTGGAGTCTGCCTTGACCTCTGCCCTTGCAGAACTCCTACAGCAAAGCATCCTTATCTTGTACTCAGCCACAAGCCTGGCCATCTTATCTCTTATGTGTTCAAGGCTCAAGGGCAGAGCTCTTCTAACTGCCTTCAGCCGTCAGCACATAGGAGGCCCCAACACTTTCTGGATCAGGTGATGGGTCATTCAGAGTGTAGGGCGCAGCAGCTCTCTGAGTCCAATCCTTCAGATGCTCAGGGCCCTTCTATCTGTCAGAGTTGAAGAGACAAGCTCTTTTCTACTTGGCTTTTGGTGACAGAAGAACCAGGAGATCAAATTATCAATTAAATGAAGCAAGCTAAATGGAAAACAAAGTATCATTTGACAGGGCCTAATTTTTCCTTTCTTTCTTGCCTCAAGTTTTTGAGAGAATGTACCTCTTTCCCTTCCAAGAAAGTTGTGCAAATTGTATAAAGATTTTCTGAGTAGGACTCGAGACAAGTGAGTTTATGTTTGGAAAATGTTCTGACTTGGGAAAGAAGAAGCAAAGCTCATGGGAACTTGGCTAAGGGTTGGAATTTACCTGAAGGTTAATCTGGACTACAGGGGATGGCTACAAGGCAGCCCAACACTTGTCAGTTCCATGCAGATGAAGTAGGAGATCTGGGAGCCCCCACGAGGTTCCCTTCACCCTCAATTACTTTCCATACCAACTTGTCAAAAAAGCCTAAAATATCACACTACTTACAAACAATTGATAATGTTCTGCATTAACATTTATGTTTTAATTTGAGCAAATTTAAGATAGGTAGTAAAATGGCATTGCCTCCTGAGATAGGTAAGCCACACCAACCCTGGGCATGTACCAGGGCTCTCTTGATGAACTTTGTTGCCTAAGGGGAAGACCTCACATGACTCACAGTCAGGGAACAGGACACAGATGCTTCTGAAGACAGCAGATTTGGGCAGGGCTGTGAAGAGAGAGACAGGAGTGGGGGGATCCAAATCTGTTTGAGGTACATAGCAAAGAGGGGACAATCTTGAGAGCAGAATGCAGAAGGACAAGTCTTAGCTACTTCATTGTTCTGCCCTGTGCAGGCTCTGGTCATAAACACTCGTTTACCTTTTATCCCCAAAAGGTCAGTGCCTGGAGTACCTTCAACGAATCTATTTCTCACATTTCAGAATTCACACTCAGCTCTCCTAGAGGCAATAACAAATCAGTCTTGGCTCAGCCAGCTCTGTGCATGGTGCCACCGGACCAGGTCTAACATGGATGGGCCTCAAGAGCGTCATACTGAGTGACGTACGTCCGACAAATGTGATATCACTTACATGTGGGATTTTAAAAATGGTACAAATGAACTTATCTGCAAAACGGATATAGAGTTATAGATGTAGAAAACAAACTTATGGTTACCGGGGGTCATGAGAGTAGGGGTAAATCGGGAGATTGGGATTGATGTATACACACTACTGTATCTAACATAGATTAATAAGAACATAGCATATTTAGCACAGGGAACTCTACTCAATACTCCTTAATGGCCTAGATGGGAAAAGAATCAAAAAAAGAGTGTAAATATATATATATACACATAAGTGTATCTGTGTTTACATTTATGAATCACTTTGCTGTATATTTGAAACTAACAACACTGTAAATCAGCTATACTCCAATAAACATTTTTAAAATAAATAACATGGGGGAAAAGCAAACATAGCCTTAATAAAAACAACCCTTCAAATTTACATTTCTGTCATTATTTATATTGAATTCAATGCCAAAGGATGATGGACTTTCAAAGCTGATGGACTGGGGGAGTCGTGGTAACTGTCCCACTCGTGGTAGCTGATCCCAACTACGCTGAGGCAGTCCCCACCTGCAGAGACCTCACTAGATGTTGTTTCTTTTTTGGGGGTCAGAACAATGGTTTCCTGAGCTTCTTAAACCTTCCTACCAAAATGTTCCAGAAAGGGCAGGAGGTGACAGGGAAAAGAGAGGTCCAGCTCAAGGCCCACCAAAAAAACACATTTTTTTCTTTCATCGTACATTTATCTCATAAGTAGACAAAGTTCGCATCTACTGTAAAAAGCATCTGCTTTTATTCTTACATAATTCTTCCCCCACTCCAAAATTTCTGGGTACAATGGATGCTCCAGGAAGCAGCTGTTTGGAACAGAGGCAGAGACCTCTCTGGGTGACTGAAACTTTTTTGCCATCTGAGCCACATGTGGGCAGAAGCTAAGCCCTGTGACAGCGGGACACCAGTGAAAACTGCAGGCCTTGACTCTGCGATGACCCACCGGCTCACGAGACTGCTTAGGACCTGGAGAGGGTGCCCGTTTAAACACAAAGCCCACAAAGCTGGTTGAAGGATGAAAGGAGATGATACATGTGACATGCTCCATGCTAGGCACTCAAGAAATGTTAACTATTAATATTTCTCCTCCTCCTATCTAGTTAGAAAAGGCCACATCCTCCCCCTATTTGCAGCCCTTTAGAGGCCCCTCAGGCCACAAGGCTCTTCACGATGGGCCACCACCGAACCCACTGGCCTCATTTTCTGCTTCTTTCCCCCAGTCACTCATGCCTGGACTCCACCATTTAGTCTGGGATGATTTACGGTCCCCATACGTCTGTGTTCTTTCACACCCCAGGGGTCCTGTGGGTTCTGAGTGCTCTCCCTGGAAGGCTTCCATACAGCCCCCCATTCTACCTGTTACTCCCCTCACCTGATCAGACCCAGAGGAGGCAGCACCCCATCTGTGAGCCTTCTCAGCCCCTTGCGCTTCCACGGACCTAGTGTCTGCCTCTGAGGCATCATGCTCGGTCTCTATTGCTATTTGTCCATCTCATCTTTCAAGTGTCCTGCTCATGGGGGAGTAAGACTTCATCACTCCATGCCTTGTCTACACACAGAAGACACTCAACAAACATTTGGTGAATAAATGCACGTACCTGGGCACGTGGGTGGGAGCATGAATAGTGCGGGGGATGGGGTGGTGGGTGCCACAGAAGATGGGGGGATATACCTGCCCAGCACTGGAGCCTGTACATGGACTGTCATGACCCCTCAGCCCAGCACTGCGGGTAAGGGGACCACCAGAAAGGTTTCTATATCTTGACTGCAGTGGATAGAAGGTTTTATTTGCCTAAGTCTAACTATACCATCTTCTCCCCACCACCTAAATACCAAGATCCAGGAGATACACATGTGCTCATGCAGGCACAGTTCCTACCGCCAGCTATTTCCTGCCACTTCAATTTTGCCAAAATGCTTTCCTTACTCCTGCATGGGCATTTTGTTCAAAACTTTGTATTTTTGCATTTTAGTCATTTTCATTATCTTATCCATTTTGCTTCCTGAAAGTTGTGTTTTATCTTACGGTCTTTGTGTTATTTTATCTATTTTTTAACTTTAGATTTTTAAAAATGGGATTCTTCGGGGAAGGCAGCAACTTTAAGGTTACTTAGGACCAGGACACAGAGGCTCCATACAGTCTGTGCCTTTAGGAATTCCCAGGTTCATAGGAAAGACGAAAAAACAAACCCTAAAACAGACAATATATCAACTCTCAAAAGGCACACAAAAATGGGCCCCAAATAGTCTCCAGCACCTCAATACCCGGGCTGAATGGAGATGAGTGAAGGAGGAGGTTAGACAGGCAGAGGTGGTCAGTCATCTCTCACATGGTCATGACTACCTCCCAGATTGTCTAGGCTGTAATTCTTACAATACGCGCACCCTCTTCCTGGTTTTTTCACACAGCACAGGCAATCACTAGGCAAGATTACAAGAGGTGGGGCTCACCCAAGAGTATTTATCCCCTCCCTCCCAGGCAACTTCATCATTTACACTGAATTACATGATTCAGCACTTCCTAAAGGAGGCTGCAGCCATTTCTGATACAGGACCAAAGCAAGGAAAGAAAGGCATCCTGAAAGAGCTAAGAGTGGGGTCAGATCTTTTCTTTCCAGCCTTCCCATGTCCTGACACCTGGATTCCTACCAGAGGATTTTCAGTGGGAGGGAAGGAGGGAGAGGAGAAGGGTGCTCACTGGGCAGCCAGCAGCCCCAGCCGCAAGCGTCTGCACTCGATGCTGGTGGGAAGCAGTCTCTGCTAACTGGTTTAGTCAGAGAGACAGCAATGATGACGAAGACAACCGTAGGGAAGAGACTGAAGGAAAGAAAGTCGTCAGTGCGTAATGAGAAGGGGGGCTCTTATAGGCTTGGTGGATGTTTTTATTATTTTTCTCCAGGAACAAAAGACTCCATAATTGTCTGCTATCTTACCTCTTGGCATTTAGAATTACGGACAGTAATCCTTCGTTCAAGTAGTATTAGGTCAGTTAACATTCATACTCATCTACTCAGGGTGGGGCTAGTGGTAAAGAACTCACCTGCCAATGCAGGAGATGTAAGAGACATAGGTTCGGTCTCTGGGTTGAGAAGACCCCCTGGAGGAGGTCATGGCAATCCACTCCAGTATTCTTGCCTGGAGAATCCCATGGACAGAAGAGCCTGAGGGCTACAGTCCATGGGGTGGCAAAGAGCCTGAAATGACTGCAATGATTCAGCACGTGCTCAGGGTGGAGACCTCTTTTCTATAGGTACTGACTCCCCAAGTCACCTCATACTCATATGTCATCCAGTCTGGTGGTTTTTGATAGATAGATAGGTCTCAAATTTATATAGCCTGTCCAAAATTTCCTTTTGATCTCTGATTCTGAATTCTCAACTCCACCTGCCCTGACACATCCCTCATACTTGATCCTCTAAAAGTCTTTGTCAGCTTAGTATCGACTCCTTCCTTCCATTTAATCAGGCCAAAGGCCTTGCAATTGTCTACCACTCTGTCTCTTCACCCCACAGGGAATCTGTTACAGCATCCAACCACTTCTCCTCACACCTCTGCTGCTCCCATCCTGTACTAAGTCACCATTATTTCTTATCTGAACTATTACAGTGTTCTCCTCACTGATCTCCCTGCTTCCACTCTTGCCCTACTTTGCTCTTGAAATAGTTATCAGATTGAGGTTTTCATGATCTAAGTCAGAGCACATGACTCTCCTGCTCAAAATCCTCCAACAGTTCCACCTGCCCTAGAGTAAGGGTCACTGTCCACGTACTGCCCTACAGGGGTGAGCCTGCCACTCTCTGATTTCATCTGCAAACTCTCCTCTCACTCATCCCACCCCAACAATCCTGGCCTCTTTGCTTCCTCTTGGATGCCCCAGGGCCTCTGCACTGGCTGTTTCTTCTGTGTGAATCCTCTTCCCCAGATATCTACACAGCCTACTGTCTCATACAATCTGAGTCTTTCCTCAAATGTTTCCCAATCTGTGTGAGGGCTTCTCTGACCACTCTGTATCAAGTGATCCATGAAGGCACAAGTTTTGTTCACTGATATATCCCTGACATATCAAAGACACTCATTTCATGCTTCTGAATGATGAGGAAATGGAGCTAAAGATGGTCATGTGATCCAAGCTTGGACAACTGGCCTTTCTCTCCTGGGTCTGTGAATCATGAAGGATGGAGAGGCAGAAACATGTCCTGGAGTGTATCGATCCCAGCAGTGGTGCCCTGACAGTCTTTGCCTGATACGTGGCCTGTCCTGGATCCATCTTTTTCTCAGCCTGATTCTGCATCAATATCTTCAATTCTGTGAGTTACTCTATCTCCTTCCAATAAATTCTCTCCCCTTTTCAAATTAGCCAGTGTCATTTTCCATTGCATGAAACTCAACAACTCTAACTGATGGGCCATTTCATTTCCCAATTCTTGTTTTCTCCTGTTCTGGGTTCTCCGGCCACTCAGTAAAAGTGATACGTGTTCCATGAGCGTTCCAGTCAGACTAGTCTTGCTACTGACATTTTATGACCCCCCTAAAACGCCACTATTGTACTAAAAATAATAGTGACAGGTCCCCATATTCCTTTATAGCTCAAAAATAGAAGTTAACTTCTTATTTTACTGAAAAGAAAATGGAAGCCCAAGAAATGAAGTGGTAGACTGTGTGAAAAGAGAGTCTAGAGTTTAATGTTTGGTTGCTAAAGAAAGAAAACAGAATTCAGAGGGAGAGTGGCCAACTCTGTGCTCAAAACTGCTCATTCTCAGTCCTGGAAAATGCTAGAACAGTGCAGTCAGTTATCATCCTGCACAGTGTCCATTCCTCCTAAACCATAGTTGCTGGACTATAATGCACAACCCCCTCCCCCACCCAGCAATAGCTGAAGGCCCCCATTAGAGTGCATGGTTTGCTTTCTGCCCTTTGCAAGGCCACGTCTGGCCGTGGAAAATCCTCAAAGATGATGCTCACCTGGCATGACCTAGGCCACCATGAGCCAGGTCTGTTCAGCTGATCCTGTACAATTTCTCTGACATCACCAGACTTGTTTTCATTGGGAGGAGAGCAGTAGGGGTCAGGGAGAAAGAAATGCTGATAAAAGCTCTTTAACATTCTGGCATGACTGCCCAGGGATAGTGTTTCTCAGCTCTAAGTAAAAATGCTTGTAGTTTTGTTTGGACATTGGCCATAGGGCCTTAGCCAAAGTGAATTTTCAGTCTAAGATGACTGGAGGTTCAGTGTGTGTGTGTGCCTAGTTGCTCAGTTGTATCCTGCTCTTTGTGACCCCATGGACTGTAGCCCAACAGGCTCCTCTGTCCACGGGGATTCTTCAGGCAAGAATAGTGGAGTGGGTTGCCATGCCCTCCTCCAGGGGATCTTCCAGACCCAAGGATCGAACTCATGTTTCCCACATTTCAGGTGGATTCTTTACCATCTAGCCACCAGGGAAGCCCATGAATACTGGGGTGGGTAGCCATTCTCTTCTTCAGGGGATCTTTCCAACCCAGGAATTGAACTGGGGTCTCTCACATCACAGGCAGATTCTTTACCAGCTGAGCTACCAGGGAAGCCCAGAAGTTCAGAAGTTATCTTAATCAAATGACAAACAGTTGGTCAGCACCCTGGACAGTGTTCTCCATGCACCCAGGGAGGGTTGGGCTGCAACCTGAAACCAGCTCCAGGACATGGGGTCCTAGGAGCTACAGGGAAGAGACCAGCTATTCCATCTTAGTGCCTGTTCCCAAGATAGCCTCAGGATACCAAGAGGAAAAACAAACACAGGAACACAAACCAAACAAATCTGTAGCAGCTCTGTAAATACTGGACTGCCTAGAGGGATAAGAGCTAAATAAAGATAGTAGAGCTTTCTGGAAGATCAGATCAGATCAGTCGCTCAGTCATGTCCGACTCTTTGCGACCCCATGAATCACAGCACGCCAGGCCTCCCTGTCCATCACCAACTCCCGGAGTTC
>NW_011494527.1:382197-382624 GCF_000754665.1 Bison bison bison
AAACCAGCTTGAACAGTCTGGAAGTTCATGGTTCACGTATTGCTGAAGCCTGCTTTGGAGAATTTTGTAGCATCACTTTTAGTAGCGTGTGAGATGAGTGCAATTGTGCGGTAGGTTTGAACATTCTTTGGCATTGCCTTTCTTTGGGATTGGAATGAAAACTGACCTTTTCCAGTCCTGTGGCCACTGCTGAGTTTTCCAAATTTGCTGGCATATTGAGTGCATGGTCTGTAGCAGATGGAAATCCGTACTGTTAACATTTGAAATAATTCTAGGTGTTGGATAACCTAAAGAAAAGCAATAGCAGCATCATTGATAAGCCTATATATTTTCTTTTTTAATAACCAAAGATAGTTTTTATTTTATTACTTTATTCAAGTATAGTTGATTTACGGTTGTTGTGCTAATTTCTGCTATACAGAAAAGT
>NW_011494527.1:382724-383469 GCF_000754665.1 Bison bison bison
TTGATGCCATTCAGCCATCTCATCCTCTGTCATCCCCTTCTCCTCCTGCCCCCAATCCCTCCCAGCATCAGAGTCTTTTCCAATGAGTAAACTCTTTGCATGAGGCGGCCAAAGTACTGGAGTTTCAGCTTTAGCATCATTCCTTCCAAAGAAATCCCAGGGCTGATCTCCTTCAGAATGGACTGGTTGGATCTCCTTGCAGTCCAAGGGACTCTCAAGAGTCTTCTCCAACACCACAGTTCAAAAGCATCAATTCTTCGGCGCTCAGCCTTCTCCACAGTTCAACTCTCACATCCATACATGACCACAGGAAAAACCATAGCCTTGACTAGACGGACCTTTGTTGGCAAAGTAATGTCTCTGCTTTTGAATATGCTATCTAGGTTGGTCATAACTTTCCTTCCAAGGAGTAAGCGTCTTTTAATTTCATGGCTGCAGTCACCATCTGCAGTGATTTTGGAGCCCAGAAAAATAAAGTCTGACACTGTTTCCACTGTTTCCCCATCTATTTCCCATGAAGTGATGGGACCGGATGCCATGATCTTCGTTTTCTGAATGTTGAGCTTTAAGCCAACTTTTTCACTTCCACTTTCACTTTCATCAAGAGGCTTTTGAGTTCCTCTTCACTTTCTGCCATAAGGGTGGTGTCGTCTGCATATCTGAGGTTACTGATATTTCTCCCGGCAATCTTGATTCCAGTTTGTGTTTCTTCCAGTCCAGCATTTCTCATGATGTACTCTGCATA
>NW_011494527.1:383805-384298 GCF_000754665.1 Bison bison bison
TCTATCTATCAGATCTAGGCCCTTAAATATATTTCTCACTTCCACTGTATAATCATAAGGGATTTGATTTAGGTCATACCTGAATGGTCTAGTGGTTTTCCCTACTTTCTTCAATTGAAGTCTGAATTTGGCAATAAGGAGTTCATGGTCTGAGCCACAGTCAGCTCCTGGTCTTGCTTTTGCTGATCAACCCCACGTCCAAGGAGCCGTGGCTGTGCAGGCGCAGGAGGGCCTAGAGGAGTTATCCCACGTTGAAGGTCAGGAAGGGCGGCTGTGAGGAGATACCCCTCGTCCAAGGTAAGGAGCAATGGCTGTGCTTTGCTGGAGCAGCCGTGAAGAGATACCCCACACCCAAGGTAAGAGAAACCTAAGTAAGACGGTAGGTGTTGCAAGAGGGCATCAGAGGGCAGACACACTGAAACCATACTCACAGAAAACTAGTCAATCTAATCACACTAGGACCACAGCCTTGTCTAACTCAATGAAACTAAGC
>NW_011494527.1:384398-384827 GCF_000754665.1 Bison bison bison
AGTTCTTCTGTGTATTCTTGCCATCTCTTCTTAATATCTTCTGCTTCTGTTAGGTCCATGCCATTTGTGTCCTTTATCGAGCCCATCTTTGCATGAAATGTTCCTTTGGTATCTCTGATTTTCTTGAAGAGATTCTCTAGTCTTTCCCATTCTGTTGTTTCCCTCTATTTCTTTGCATTGATCGCTGAGGAAGGCTTTCTTATCTCTTCTTGCTATTCTTTGGAACTCTGCATTCAGATGTTTATATCTTTCCTTTTCTCCTTTGCTTTTCGCTTCTCTTCTTTTCACAGCTATTTGTAAGGCCTCCCCAGACAGCCATTTTGCTTTTTTGCATTTCTTTTCCATGGGGATGGTCTTGATCCCTGTCTCCTATACAATGTCACGAACCTCATTCCATAGTTCATCAGGCACTCTATTAGATCTAGGCCC
>NW_011494527.1:384927-389740 GCF_000754665.1 Bison bison bison
GAACCTGGAATGTCAGGTCCATGAATCAAGGCAAATTGGAAGTGGTCAAACAAGAGATGGCAAGAGTGAATGTCGACATTCTAGGAATCAGTGAACTGAAATGGACTGGAATGGGTGAATTTAACTCAGATGACCATTATATCTACTACTGCAGGCAGGAATCCCTCAGAAGAAATGAAGTAGCCATCATGGTCAACAAAAGAGTCCAAAATGCAGTACTTGGATGCAATCTCAAAAATGACAGAATGATCTCTATTCGTTTCCAAGGCAAACCATTCAACATCACAGTAATCCAAGTCTATGCCCCAACCAGTAATGCTGAAGAAGCTGAAGTTGAACGGTTCTATGAAGACCTACAAGACCTTTTAGAATTAACACCCAAAAAAGATGTCCTTTTCATTATAGGGGACTGGAATGCAAAAGTAGGAAGTCAAGAAACACCTGGAATAACAGGCAAATTTGGCCTTGGAATACGGAATGAAGCAGGGCAAAGACTAATAGAGTTTTCCCAAGAAAATGCACTGGTCATAACAAACACCCTCTTCCAACAACACAAGAGAAGACTTTATACATGGACATCACCAGATGGTCAACACCGAAATCAGATTGATTATATTCTTCGCAGCTTTCTGGAAAAAGAGACATAATCAGGATTTTGAAGGAAGGGAGGGACTTCATGTGATAGAGAGAAAAATATACAAGGCAGGAGGGCGTAGATAGATAAAGACAAACAAGACAAGTCTGACAAACTGATTTCCATCAACACATCTGAAGTGTTCCCCAGCACACCAGGAAATACCATTTCTGAAAAAAATGCCCCACCCTGTCTTCTTCAAATTATATTCAAATATATTCTTCAAATAGTCTCAAAATCAACTCTCTGATAAAGCCCTTTTCATTCTCTATCTTTTTCTAAAAATGGACTTTTACCTTCTAACAATGATGACTATATTTAGACCTGATGAAATGTTAGCCACGGCTATGAGACCTGCGGTTCCTTTCCTGATTACCCAACTCTATTGTTACTGGGTGCATTTTTCCTTCCTTTACTCCTAGATCCTCAGTCCTACACTCTGCCAGAACTGTTCTCTTCTGGAAAGCTTTTAGAATTTTACTTACAGGCTGCCAATGTCTTATTTCTTTGCCCTTTGTTATTTATCTGTTAGAATTTAATTAGGCGAATTAGAAATAGTCATCTCCCTTTCTCCCTCCTTTGAGAAAAAGTCTCTGATTAAATTTTATGATTAGAAAGAATTTTTCTTTATTCAAAAGCCTTTTGAGGAACTAAACTCAGACTAGTTAGAGCCAAAACACACTCAGCATTTCTCTTTCATATAATAATGACAGGCAGTGAGCAAAGGGGAGAGAGGTATTAAGAACATTTCGGCAACAATGGACAAGACAGAAAAATCAAAGTACCATCAGGCAAAGCCAGTTCCAGAAGCTAAAACATGGGCTGTCCTGAAACCAAAACTGAAGCAACACCTTCAATCACTCCGAATCAGAGTGATGAAGGTATCTGCTTTCTCTCCATAAAAATCAAGTCTCTAAAGAGACTAAATAAGTTCCACCTGAGGGGACACATGCTCATTTAAATCAGTCCATTTGGGGCTTTGATCACAGATCACTGCTGCTGCTGCTGCTGCTGCTGTGGCTAGGACCCTTCAAATGGCTGGGATGCGAACAGGAGAGCTTTCTGAATCTTATCATCAATGACTCAACAACCATGAAGATATAAAAAATAATAGAATCTTGCCAAATTTCCTCTTCATTTTGGTTTCTGTAAATGCAGAGCCTACCAACAATGGGACGAATGAATTCATACTACTAAGTCAAAACATGTTGGTACATACATGTTCCATATAAATGGTGCAAGAAAATCCCAAAGGCAAGAAGGGACCAGGCCAGATTCCTTCCTAGTGGTCTTGTTCCTCAGGCCTTCCGCTTACACAGGTTGGGGGGTCAAAGGGAGGAGGAAGTACAGGGAAGAAGCAGCGGCTTTAAAAGATGGGGCCAGGCAGAAGCAAAGACTCAGGCCATCTTCCTTCCTGGGGCTTCAAACCCTGGGTCTTGACACTAAGCTGCACCTAAGCAATTGTTCTACCCAAGCCTTGCTGCCCAGCAGCAGACATGAGGAGGCTGAAGGCTCAAGTGCTGAATGGAAGGCCCTCAGAGACAGCCCTACCCCAGACTTTTCTAGGGGTGGTCCTAGAACCACGCCCTAGAGAAACAGGTCTCAACCTGTTTGATCTTAACAAAGGAATGCAGGAACAGAGGATGAGCAGTCAAACTACAGGGCAGATAAAGCAGGGCCCTAGTCCCTCCTCAAGGGCTATACATAGTAATATACCTTTAAGTTCTGCAGGAACTAAGGCCCCCACCCAAGTCAAGGGTGGAATGATGCTGCTGACCCAACTGACTTCAATCAACTAAGACTTGGATTCTGTGGACCTTTGCGCCAATCCTATGCTGAGTTCTCCTCTGCTCAAGCCCCTTCATGATTATGCATGTTCACTTCAGTTGCTCAGTCGTGTCTGACTCTTTGTGACCCCAGGGACTGCAGCACATCAGGCTTCCCTGTCCATCACCAACTCCCGGAGCCTACTCAAACTCATGTCCATTGCTTCAGTGATGCAATCCAACCATCTCATCCTCTGTCACCCCCTTCTCCTCCCGCCTTCAATCTTTCCCAGCATCAGGGTCTTTTCCAATGAGTCAGTTCTTCGCATCACATACCATAGCTTAAAACTTCCCCAGTTTTGCTGTCTGGGGAGACACTGCTTTGGGAACAATCCTTGGTGTTTTTGTTACTTTCTGCAAGTAATAAACCCTTCTCCCAATCTTTGGCTTGGTTGTGCCTTTTGGCTTGACACCCATGAAGAGACAAACATGAAACAGGAGGGAAGGGGGCAGGCCGCAACCTTTAAAAGAATGACAGCCGTTGGCGATAGCATAACATAAACTGGTTAGAACAAACTAGGTCTAAGATTTGACTTCCAGTAGACCATGAGCCTCATTATATGCTCGTTGTAACACTTAAGCCTACTAAGCGGCACACTCACTGGCACCATGATAGCTTCAAGGCCAACTATAAAAAGCCAAAATGTCGTGGTGGCCCAGTTCCTGAAAACCCCGGCCCCCTATTCAAAATAGTTGGACTAATCCTCTCACTCATCAGCCCACGGAATTACTGAGCCCATAAAAAGTAACCATTTTTCTAGTCTGGTCTCACTTTCCAAGATGGCCCCATAGCCTGGGACTGCTCTTGCCTTTTGAGACAGACTGCATTCTTTCTATGGAATGTGTCTCTCTCTAAATAAATCCACTTCTTGCCTAACACTTGGCCTCGCCTTGAATGCCTTCTGAGCTGAGATATAAAGAACCTGAGCCTCACTAAGCCTTGACACTGGGTGAATGATTCTAATTATAAGACCATCGGTTCAAGTCCCAGTCTGGGTTTTGGTGGGGTTCAAGTCCCAGCCCATGGTTTTAAGTCCCAATCTGAGGTGTGTGGTTTCTAATCCAATTTGCAGGCAACAAACTGAGTGTACAGCCAAAATTCTGTGTGCCAGATACTGGCCTTAGGTACCAAGTGGCAAGAGTCAATATCCCACCGACCTAAAAGGACAGCCCAAGCACTTGGGGACCTCTGCAGTGAGGGTCTGCATTAAGTAACTGGAAATCAATGCAGAAGCGTTCTAAAGTGAAGTTGCTCGGTCGTGTCCAACTCTTTGCGACCCCATGGACTATAGCCTACCAGGCTCCTCTATCCATGGAATTTTCCAGGCAAGAGTACTGGAGTGGGTTGCCATTCCCTTCTCCAGGGGATCTTCCTGACCCAGGGATCAAACCCGGGTCTCCCGCATTGCAGGCAAATTCTTTACCGTCTGAGCCAAGAAAATTGTTGGGGGTGGGCAAAAAAGCACAGCTAGGATTAAAAGGATTCCTGGCAGGCAAGATTTTATTTAATTTGCCTGAAGCAAATTGATTACTGATGGTACTCCCATAACTCCTGGAAGGAAGACAACTCGGTGAGCTGCCAGAGGCTGAGTCAGGAAGTCACCTGCCAGAGACCAGAGCAAGAAGGAATCGCGATGCATGGACATAGGCCTCCTCAGAAGCACCAAGTTAGGGTGCAGGAAGACCGAGAGAACAAAACAATGGAGAAAAAGACAATGGAGCTGACCTAGGTCACCATGAATTCTGAAGGAATTAATCTACTTCTGGGAATTTAGCTGGAACAAATATTATTTTATTTCTGAGAATTCATCTGGAGTAAATCTTAGCAAAAGGGGACCACTGATTCAAGGTGACCTTTGGTCGAAGGGCGTTGTCACAAAAGGATGCCCTTCATTCTGCCAGAAGTCCTAACGCTCTAGTCCCCATGGTTTTATCTCTAAATTCCCAGGCGAATGAGTTGTATTCCAGCAGATGTGAAGTGGGATTTCTGATCTGAGAGTCCCAAACCCTCCACTTCCTAAGGGCTTGAGGAGGCAACACCCAGACTCCCATACCACTCGCATTTTTCCTTTCCTAGTACGCAGTGATGCCTGTGGGATGGGGCTGAATTTGAGGGAGGGCATTGTGTTTCAGGTCTTAGTTGGTTTCTGCTGCCTCAGGCACTTTCCCGGTAAAGGACAGTAAATACAGATCCTCACCAGGCCCCTCGTGCCCCATCCTCCCAACTCTCACCTGTGGACACGGTCATGAGACACTGTCTGGAGGCTGATCACTCCCGGAGCAGATTTAATGACCTGTGAGAGCCTGATACAGAGTGGGAGGAAGAAGGATGTGCCCGAGGGATTCAGGTTAT
>NW_011494527.1:389862-416467 GCF_000754665.1 Bison bison bison
TGTGTCTGTGTGTATGATTGTCTGTGTCTTTAGGGGTGGAGGATATACAGAAATATTTCAAAAGCTTTGTTGATGGCACTTATTTGTGGGTCCCCAAAATGTACTGCAGCAGGAAGGAAATAAAGAAGACAGAGATTTAAAAGCACTGAGAAGAAATTAAGGGTCAAGGAAGGGAGCCATTGGTATATGTTTCATGTGATAAAGAGATGACTTTACAAAAGATGAAGGAGAAATGTGGACTTCTGGCCAAAGCAAGGGGCGTGGGGAATAACGAGATGAGAGCCTGGGGTTGGGGGCTTGAGACAGCCCCTGCTGTTTCCTCTAGGTGGCAGGGAAGGCACAGTGTAATCAGTTTCCCTCCAGTTGTTCAGAGACTTCTAATTAAGCAATAAAAGTCAACCAGAGTGCCCCAGGAAGTGCCCTAGGAGAGGCTCTTGGGAGAGACAGCGGGATCCAGGCAGCAGCAGCCCTCCCTGGAGGGTCAGCCTGCCTCGTGGAAAGCCTTCGAGGCTCAGGTCTTTAGACAGCCCTTCCACTGGGGTACAAAGAAACACTCCCAGTCACTGTCTCTACCTGGGCAGTCCCGGGGCAGAGGGACTAGAGCTGCCCACTGGCCTGAGTAGGCCGGGCAGCCTGGGGGTGCCGGTTACAACCAGGGCGGTGGGACTGAGAACCCTCAAAGCCTCCCAGGAAGCCAGGCTGACAGCGCAGGAGTGAGGAGTCGGAGTCCAACACAAGCGCCTGCTTTCAGGTGCGAGGCTGGGCTGATGCAGCCTCTGGCCTGCCCATCAGGAGAGATCGTTATACTTAGGTCATTGAGTAGCCAGGAGTCTGCTGGTGAGCAGCCCAAACCTCAGAAAAGCAGGATCAGCCTCAGAGTTGGAAGAAACCCTACTTCCTCACCCTGAAGAGCTTGAGTGCCTGCTATGTGCCAGAGCTGTGAGCAGAGCTGCCCCAGGGATCTCACTCTGCACAGCCTGGGCAGTGAACCAGCTGGGACTGGGAGCTTCCCCCTCTCCCTGTGGGCAGGGCTGCACCTAAGCTCAGCTTCCCAGGGGCTGGGGCTTCTGCTCTGTTGAAGTAGCAGGGTCTACAGCTTCTCCTGGGCCCTAGGGCTCTCCAGGTGCATGGCAGCTAGCTTTCCCTTTTATGTGTTATGTTGGTTGTTCAGTCATGTCCAACTCTTTGTGTAGCCCACCAGGCTTTTCTGTTCATAAGGCTTTTCCAGGCAAGAATACTGGAGTGGGTTACCATTCCCTTCTCCAAGGGATCTTCCTGACCCAGGGATCGAACCCAGGTTTCCTGCATTGCAGGTGGATGCTTTACCATCTGAGCCACCAGGGAAGCTTTCCCAGCCCACTCCTGTAATCCATTAGCTCCCTGGCCTGTCTGTGCCAAGGCCCTTCTATGGCCCTTCATTACCAGCTTGCTCTCTCCCTTGCTGTATAAGGGGGAAGATGCTCAAGGGAATGGGGTCCCTCCACTGGAATGAGCACCCAGAATGTCCCCTCACCTCTCTCTGAGATGTCTCACCTCTCTCACTGACCTTCAGCCCATGTAAGGCTGTTCCTTAACCCATGCTGTGTGACACTGAAGAACTGGTCCCAGACCCCAAGGCAATGGTTCTTCAGATTTAGGGGCATTAGGATAGCTACAGGAGTTAACAATATATGGGTTTCTGGGTCCGGTTCTGGAGATTCTATGTCAATAGATCGAGTGTAGGGCCAAGAACTTGCCTTTGCAGCCAGGGACCATACCTTGGGAACCACCGCCTAGTGCCTAGTGCTGGAGGGGCCTAGCCTGCAACACACAGGTACCATTAATTACTGGGGATACAGCAGGGGAGAAAACATCTCTCAGAAGCAAGTCTCAAACAAAGATTGTACATTTAAAATTATACACTGCTTAAGGCTATGAAGGGAAAACAGAGTGCACTGAGTAAAAGTTGATGGGAAAACTAACTTGGATGGGGAGCACGAGGGTCACGGAGCATCTCCTGGAAGAAGTGCTTCAGGCGTGCGTTGTATGTGCGTGCTGGGCTGTGTCTGACTCCTTGCGGCCCCATGGACTGTAGCCTGCCAGGTTCCTCTGTCCATGGGATTTTCCAGGCAAGAATACCAGAGTGGGTTGCCATTCCCTTCTCCAAGGAATCTTCCTGACCCAGGGATCGAACCCCGGTCTCTTACGTCTCCTGCACGGCAGGCAGATTCTTTACCACTGAGGCGTAGGGGCAAAGCCCAGTGGGTGCATTGTATCCCCTCAATTTCCTGGGGCAGCCAAGTTATAAATATTCCCCATTTAAAAAAAATATGGAAATTCTGTATTTGGCATATTCAAGCTCTATTTTCAGATGTCCATTTGTTCCCGAAAGTAGCTGAAAAGACCTTTGCTATGTAGGCTGGTTGAGAAACTATGGTCACCAGACTTAAAAGGCATCTACCCAGAATAATGAGATGCAAAGCAGAATTCATGCCAGAGCATGCCTTGGCTCTGCTCCAGGGCAGAGTTGATTTCACTCTGCCAAGGGGCCACAGCTGCAAGGAGTCCAGGCCCTGGGGTGATGTACTGTATATAAGGCACAGGAGGCCAGCAGGACCCACCACGCCAGGTTCCTGAGTCCAGCTGGACTCCAGGGATGGAGTGGGAGGGTGGGTATTTGGGTTTTTTTATTCCATGACCTCCACTACTTCATTCCCCAAAAGCAAAACAAAAGCACCACACTCAATGTGCCTCACCGACAGCCTCTTTTAAAAGATCGGGAGAAAGAAATCCTCGGTTAACGGAGGAGTTATTGAGTGACTGTTACGTACAGATACATATAATCCTCAAAACATAATCCTCACCCTTGAATCCTTAGACTTGTTTTAGAAACACTGCCTAGCACAGGGCTGCATACTAGGAAGAAACTCAGTACTGGGAAATGGTAATAAAAAGGACCAACAATAACAACATGTTATGGTGTTATATCAATTACATAAGCATAATCGTCACTGTGCCAAAACACATTGCTCCCCTGGGAGGGGAGCTCCCCGGGCCAAGATCAGCAAGCACAGGGCCTTCCAGTGGAGATTCACGCCCTTGTACTGGAGACCGTCCTGGCCCATCCTACGAGTGCTAAGCCACTCAGTCAGGTCTGACTCTTTGCAATCCCATGGACCATAGCCCGCTGGGCTCCTCTGTCCATGGGATTCTCCAGGCAAGAATATTGGAGTGGGTGGCTGTGCCTTGTTTCAGATGGTCTTTCCCACCCAGGGACTGAACCCATGTCTGTTAACACCTATCTGACTCTGGCCCCTGCGGGACCACCTGTCTTCACCATCTGAGCCCTGGGTGACAACCATGAGTGTGTTTCTACACAGGAGCTCGCCCTCTTCACCCCAGGGATCAGCGCCCTTCAGCCTCTCAACAGCCTCGGCCACTTGGGGAAGAACAGTGGACTCCCAGGTATAGGCCTGGGAAGACACAGATTTCCCATCCTTCCGCCTCTGCATGTGTCAGCCAGGGCTGCCTACAGTCCTGCCATGCCAGCGTGATCCTCAAAGTGTCGACAGCTGGCTACACAGGCATCACCACCCGGGCACTTGTTAGGGATGTAATTCTGACCCCTCCCTGAATCTGACCTGCTGAACCAGAATCTGCATCTTAACAAGATCAGAGCTGACTTGTGTGCACCCTGAAGACTGAGAGACTCTAGTTTACAAACCTAGGCTGGGGAAGACACAGCTCTCCTCGGCCTCCTGTCAGTGCAACGTTCTCAAGGGCCCTTGTACGAGGGAGAAGCAAGGCTGCTCGGCCCCCTCTGCAGACCCACATGGTTGGGTGGGCTAGTGGAAAGGACTTGGGACTTGGAAGATCTGAGTTCCAGTTCTAGTTTTGCCACATAGGCATCACCGACTTGATGGACATGAGTTTGAGCAAGCTCTGGGAGTTGGTGATGGACAGGAAGCCTGGCGTGCTGCAGCGGATGGGGTCGCAAAGAGTCGGACATGACCTAGTGACTGAACTGAACCCACCTTTCACTCCTCTGAGCCTCAGGTTCTGCATATGGAAAAATAGGAGAAATAACAGCATCAAACTCACAAAGTTATTGCAAGGATCAGATGAGATAAAATATATGAAAGTGAAGTGGGCGTAGACATCCAAAGGGGTGTGTACTCCCACACAGAGATGTGCACACGTGATCGAGCTTGAAGCAGAAGGTAACCCTGTCTGTTGCTTCAGTAGACTTGACTGCATCCCAGGGCAGCAACGAGCAGGTCCTGGCAAACTCATCTGGGGCACAGAGGGGGAAAACCAGACACAGCTTTGGGCCTGGTAGAAACCGAGCCAGGGACAAGGCTCAAGGCTCAAGGCTCTCCTCCTCAATCTCCAGTTTTGTAAGCCAAGTCATGGGAAAAGAATCATGGTCTTCTAATTGGACTTTAAAATCTCTTAAGCTGTAGGGAGTGGCCTTTTTGTCCCATTCACAGCCAGGCCAGGATGGGATTATGGGGAATCAAAGGATACAGATGAGAATTACAAGTCAAGCAGGGACAGGTGACGCGGATGTGCCAAGATGGTAGAGGCCTCCTGCCAGTTCTGTAGGCTCAGGACATTGTATCCATGCTCTCCAGAGCAGAGAGGGTAGGCAGATACCCTTAGAACCCAAATTCGATAAGGCTGATTAAAGTATTAGCATTCACCTAACGTTCTCAGTTTACAATGAACAACATCAAGGTTAACAACTTGCCCTAGTGGAAATACATGGGGTAGAACCCAGGTCCCGACAATAGTCCAGGGCACAAGATACTTTCCTCAAGATGCCCTGCTCCACTGAGTCACCCAGGGGCCCCCAGAGCGATGATGGGGGGTGGTGGCGATAAGCTGGCAGGGAGGAGTTTCCTGAGAAGAGCTTTATGGAGGAAGCATCTCTGAATTGTGGCTCCAGAGAGGGGAGGGTTCCGTGTGGGATCCAACCCTCCCAGGCCCTCTTTGATGTGATAAAGGCAGGAAATCGGGAGCTGGGAGAAAGGACGGGTTGTCTGGGAGGGACAGCTACTTGGATTAGGTTAGGATTTGGCCTACGGTGGAGCAGAAGAGACAGCAGGCCCATGAGGAGGCTGCTGAGCTGTTGGAAAGTCCACAATCACATTTAGGAGACTGCATTTGGGGGAAGCCTTGGGAAGGCTGTGCAGAAAGATACCCTCCTGCATGTGAGGAAAGCAGTTTTAGTGGCTATATGACAAAGAGGGAACCACTATGGCTCAGCTGGTAAAGAACTTGCCTGCTAATGCGGGAGACAGGGGTTCGAAGATTAGCAGACACTGAGTGCCAGGCACTAGGTGAAGAAACGCAAGGAATGAAAATACATTCCTCCACATTCAGAGGAAAAATTATATATTTTTTCATTATTCTACACGAAACTATGAGTGACAGCTTCTTTAAAGGACAAACAGAACAGCAGAGAAAGACAAATGAGAGGAGAGAGGGATTCTAGCTGGAAGTAGACTGAGAAGTGGGAAAGAGAGTCCAAGCTGGACTTGAGGCTGGCTTGGGTTTGAAGGGAGGTGGCGAGGTAGGGGAGGGACATCCAGAGAGAGAGGACACAGACAAAGTAAACGCACAGCAGGATGTGTGACTGGGGGAGCTGCGGAGGACAACAGCAAGGAGATACAGTTTGTACTGCAGCTGGAATATGGGCTTAGAGGAGACCCCTGGGTCTGGACTTTATTCTGAGGCTGCAAGGACCCATCAAAGGTTTAGAACAAGAAAGCGACAGAGATCAGAGCTAGATAACCAACAAAGTGTTGTTCTTAACCATCTGCAGGAAAGGGGAGTCCATCACCCACTTAGGTCTTTTACTTATCGCCTCTCCTCACCTCTCCCAGCAGGAAGCTCTCTCTAATGTCTGACACAAAGCTCATCCCTGTGATCTCGATGCTTCCTGTGCCTTGTGAATCTCTATGTCAGAGAATTTCACAGGATTCAAAGGAGACATCACTCAAGAGAAAGCAAAGGAAAATGATATTCTACCCGGAGACTCAAAGGATTAACCAAATAACTTGGACTTTATCCCAAGAACCATCCAGGAGAAGAAACATAACTCACACGAGACTATTACTTATGGGAAAAAAACAATCTTGTGCTGGAAAGGTACTCGAGAGAGAGAAGAAGGGAGAGGAGGAAAGGGGAGCGGAGAGGAAGATGAAGAAGGACGAAGAGCAGAAAGAGGAAGAAGAGAAGGCAGATGAGGAAGAGGAAAGGGAGGCGTGCGAGTGAAGCCGCATCCACCCTCCTGCCAATATATCCAAGTGCTAAATCCTAATACTTGTGAACGTGACCTTATTTGGAAATAGGGTCTTGGTGTATGTAATTAACTTAAGGACCTCGAGGTGTGACCATCCAGGATTTAAGGCCTCACATTCAATGACTGGTGTTTTTACAAGTGAGACAAGAGGGAGAAGGCAAAGGCCACACAGAGGCAGAGATGGACGTCAGGCCTCCACCAGCCAGGAACGCCAGGAGCCATCCGAAGCTGGAAAGAAGGATTGTCCCCCAGAGCCATCAGAGGGCGCAGGGCCCTGCTGACATCCTTTCAGGCCTTGGGTCTCTAGAAGTTGTGAGAGAATAAATTCCTCTTATTTTAAGTCACCCAGTGTGTGGTCATCTGTATCAGAGCCGCAGCAGGAAACTAACACACTTGGGGATCCCCCATGTGGGTGTGCGTGGGGAGATGGGGGGAGCCACAGTGTACCACCTCAAGATGCTTTTGGTCTGATGGCATGCTTTACCCCAGGAAAGTCCAGCCAACAAGGGAAATCTGAGTCTGCCAGGCCATGCAGGATGTGTGTGAATAACCGAGAAGACACTCAAAGTGGAATCGAGTAAACAAGTGGAACTTGGTGTCCAAATGCCTCTGACAGCCTAAGGGAGTGGAGGCCAGGCTTTTCTACGGGGCAGGCCTTGGCCTCGCAGTCCAGTATGTGCCCTGGACACATGCTTCCCTCTGTCTCAGTGGAGGAGGGTCTTTTGTCTCCTGAAGCCTCAGGATCATAAATAACCCATAGAAACCCAGTGGGGGGAGGTTTGTAGGCATGGATTATTTGTAACTGTCATGAAAGGCCCCTGCCTAGAAGGCCCTGCACTCAGAGTGCATGACATGCACAGTGGTTCCTATCCTCCCCGGGGCTCTTTGCCTCACCTATTCATAGCCTACGAGGGATCCGGGGCTCAAGCAAACGGCCCTAAATGAGGACATTTACCCTCCATAAAGTACACACGTAGATGAACAACAGCTGACCACCACATGGCGTGTGACAGGGTTTCTGAGCTTGCAGATGACAGGTTAGACTTTAATGCAAAGGAAGAAAAAACAAACAAAAACTTCCCTAACCAAGCAAAGCAGACCCAGCTAGTGAAGAAACGAGCTGCTTGGGGTGATCCGATGCCGGAAATGGGTGCTGGATTACCCAGCTCTCTTCTCCCTGTCTGTCTCCTTTAAGACTAGTCATCAATAGGATGCATGTGTGCATGAGAGTATACACACACACACACCCCACAACAGCAACACTGCTGGCAGGCAGCCCGGCCCACGGGGAAGCCTGCAGACTTCCAGCTGAGGCTGTGAGAAGGGTGTGCATGCCCAAGGGCAGACAGAGCCTGGCTCCGCAGAAGGACACGGTAGTCCAGGCCCATGCGGTGACAAAGGGGCAGAGGCTTGTGCTCCAGCCCC
The DNA here is from genome assembly GCF_000754665.1 of Bison bison bison. Taxonomy (NCBI): domain Eukaryota; kingdom Metazoa; phylum Chordata; class Mammalia; order Artiodactyla; family Bovidae; genus Bison; species Bison bison. The sequence continues at coordinate 397,574 of NW_011494527.1, forward strand.
TCCGTGGGCCCTGCACACTCGAGCGGTGGCAGAGGGGGGAGGAGGGAGCATGGAGCACAGGGGGTGTCGCCCCTGCAGGGGAGGACGCTGCAACGGCAGGTGAGTTGGGGCTGGGGGATGTGGAGTGACTGAAGGGACTGATCACAGATTCCGAGGCATTTTGTCTCTGTGACCACATAATGAGAAGCTGCCGCCAACACCAGTCAACAAGCCTTGAGCCGAACGCACCCCGTTTCAGGTTCTAACCTGAGAGGAACGTCAGGGCAGAATTAGGAGGTGATCAAACAGAAAGCCCAGGATGAAAACCCTGGCGGCTTTCCAGCTGCCCCGACACACAGTGAGACACAACAGTGAAACAAAGCCACTCTGCTGCTGGATTCATCTGGCCTTGAGGCGGAAGGACGGGAAAACTGAATTTGGCATGCCCGCTCTGCCCTGGGTTTTTCCTTCCAGCCCAGCTCACAGTTTGGGGTTCGCAGAGGCATCTGCCTCCCTGTGCGAGAGTTCAGCAGGGCGAGGACCAGGTTCCTCTCTTCAATAAATCATACTTATCTGCTCCTGAAACTCCCCAGTCATGGTATGCTTCACCTTTATTTCTCACTCCCCATTCTTTTCCCCTCAGTTCAATCCTTGCTCCACACCCTCGCTGTCCTAGGGCAGAAGAAAGCAGCTTCCACTCGGAGCAAATTTTCTGGAGTCTTCCCAAGTCAAGTGAAAAATCAAACAGAGGATGTCAGAGAAAGCGGCACGCCTCAGACCCCACCCCCACCCCGAGCCTTATATAATCATTTCATCATCTCGCTTATGAAATCAAGATAAATCAAATTCCTGTGGCTAAATTCCTCCAAGTGCTTGAGAACGGGACTTTAGGGAAGGAAAGGTTGGCGATGTACTGCATGGCCTGCTGCTAGCTAGAGCTCTGAGTGGTGTACTTTGTTGGGAGTCTCGGTATTGTTTTAATTGAGATATAATTGACACACGCCATTCTATTAGCTTCAGGTGTGCAGTATGATGATCCAGTATTTGGATCACTGCAAAACGGTCACCACTGTAAGTCCAATTAACATCAGTCACCAAGGATTTTAGTTATTTTATGCCATTTCCTAACTTTGCATGCCTTTTCTTCTTTTTCCATGTCCTTTTCCCACCCTCCATCATCTACTGTAGAATTTGACTTGGGCCCTCTCCCTGTTTGCGTCTCTGGGACCTGCTTCATTTCTCTCAGCATCCAGTTGGTTAGAGTGCAAGGTTAGATGCACTATTACACCTCACCAACAGGAGGCGCCAAATATATGATGTGCTCCAGCGGAAGGAGTGCAGGCTTTTCCCTGAGACAATACAACCAAGTGTCCTCTTTTAAAAATTCATACCCTGTGAACCAGAAGCTATTTTCATGTCTGGCTTAAGTATTTGTAAGGAGCGTGCTGGGAAATGCAGCAAAATGCAGGAGCTGTCTGCAAATAGATCTCCAAGGAAAAAGGCACCATCCTTGGCATCCTTGCTGCTGGTAGCAAGGGAGTTTTTAAAAATAAAATCTACCACAGAAAATATGCAGGCTCTTGCTACTATAGGCAGCTCAGGGACAGTCAGGTGGATGTAAAAGCCTGGAAAGTAAAAGGTTTGAGGAATTTCTGGGTCCCTGCAACACTGCTGGGTACAGAAGAGATAGCAAGCTCACGCTCCCCAAAGAGAGCATCATTTCCTAGTCCATGGAGTGAGTGAAAGTGAGTGTTAGTTGCTCAGTTGAGTCCAACTCTTTGCGACCTGACCCCATGGGGTGGGTAGCCCTCCAGGCTCCTCTGTCCATGGAATTCTCCAGGCAAGAATACTGGAGTAGGTAACCATTTCCTTCTCTGGGGCTCTTCCTGACCCAGGAATCAAACCTTGGTCTTCTGCACTGCAGGCAGATTCTTTACTGTCTGAGCCACCAAGGAAGCCTGTCCTAGTCCATGTCGATCCAATTCTTTATGGGGTCTCTAGATACCTCCAAAAAGGTGGAGTAGACTGTAAGTCTGGGACAAACTCCCTTTTGACGTCTTCAAGAAGCCTCCTCATAGGTAAAACCAGGTGGGGAAAGGGCAAGAAAAAACAACTTGTGGAGTTAGGAGACTGGCTAGTGCCTCCCTCAGTAGACCCTCTGCTCTCGAGTCTTACTGATTCGATTCACCGTTTTCCTGCTATCCGTGCAAGAACACCTTCCTGATTACGTATCAGCCCCTGAACCAGTCATCTCTGAGCCCTGTCCGTGAGGTGTGAAACCGAGCAGGACCCTGTGGGGCTCCTGAGTGTGGAAGCCTTCCTGTGTCCCCCAGTTCTTATTTGTAGGGAATAGACTCCTACCTCCATGACCTTCCCTGAGTCCCAAAGGGCAGATTCAAACAGTTGCTAATCAGGGACGAGAAGGACACAGAGACAAGGGAGGAAGAGTCAAGAAACAATTTTGGTACGGGGAGGGAGGAGGGAGGGGGTTTCGGGATGGGGAACACGTGTATACCTGTGGCGGATTCATGTTGATGTATGGCAAAACCAATACAATATTGTAAAGTAATTAACCTCCAATTAAAATAAATAAATTTAAAAAAAAAAGAAAGGATAGTGCAGCCTTGCTGCGGCAATCTGACTCCTCCTCAAGGATATGCAGAACAGTATCTTTACAGAAGACCCCAAAGATTGGCTTTCCAGAGAAAGCCAATCAACACCAGATTAAAAGGAAAATAGAGAAGCTCATTAAGAGATCACCTGAGGCCAGATTAAAGGCATGAAGACCCTACACACACCATGATCTTATCAGCAACCCCACCCTTGAACCCTTGCTATCTAAGTCCTCACCAAATCCTCTTGGTTGCAACACATAGTTTTGGGGGCACAAGCCCACTGTGTCCCACTTTGCCTGGCACAGAAATAAAAGTGTTCTTTCCTATTTCACCCAAAATTCTGTCCCTGAGATTTGACTCAACAAACCGTGGAAAATTCTTAAAGAGATGGGAATACCAGACCACCTTACCTGCCTCCTGAGAAATCTGTATGCAGGTCAAGGAGCAAAAGTTAGAACTGGACGTGGAACAACAGACTGGTTCCAAATCAGGAAAGGAGTACATCAAGGCTGTATATTGTCACCCCGCTTATTTAACTTATATGCAGATGCACAGCACATCATGAGAAATGCTGGACTGGATGAAGCACAAGCTGGAATCAAGGTTGCCAGGAGAAATATCAATAACCTCAGATATGCAGATGACACCACCCTTATGGCAGAAAGTGAAGAGGAACTAAAGAGCCTCTTGATGAAAGTGAAAGAGGAGACTGAAAAAGCTAGCTTAAAACTCAACATTCAGAAAACTAAGATCATGGCATCTGGTCCCATCACTTCATGACAAATGGGGAAATAGTGGAAACAGAGACAGACTTTATTTTTCTGGGCTCCAAAAATCACTGCGGACAGTGACTGCAGCCATGAAATTAAAAGTCACTTGCTCCTTGGAAGAAAAGCTATGACAAATATAGACAGCATATTAAAAAGCAGAGACATTACTTTGCGACAGGGGTCTGTTTACTCACAGCTATGGTTTTTCCAGTAGTCACGTATGGATGTGAGAGTTAGACCATAAAGAAAGCTGAGCACTGAAGAACAGATGCTTTTGAACTGCGGTGTTGGAGAAGATTCTTGAGAGTCCCTTGGACTGCAAGGAGATCCAACCAGTCCATCCTAAAGGAAATCAGTGCTGAATATTCACTAGGAGCACTGATGCTGAAGCTGAAGCTCCAATACTTTGGCCACCTGATGCAAAGAACAAAGAACTGACTCTCTGGAAAAGCTCCTGATGCTGGGAAAGATTGAAGGCTGGAGGAGAAGGGGAGGACAGAGGATGAGATGGTTGGATGGATCACCAACTCGATGGACATGAGTTTGCGCAAGCTCCGGGAGTTGGTGATGGACGGGGAAGCCTGGCATGCCGCAGTCCATGGGGTCACAAAGAGATGGACATGACAGAGTGACTGAACTGAACTGAGATTTGATTCAGCATTGGTGCACAGAGGTCAAGATTTTGGCATCAGGCATAGGGAAAAGAGAGAGTCAGATGACTATCCCTTAGGCTATGGTGTGGGATTTATGGGCAGAGCTTCTGAGGTAGAAAGAAAGGGAGGTGTCTCTATGGATGCCATCTTACAGTCAAGGTTTCAAAAATCTAAATAATAACAAGAGAAAGGCATGTGCCCAATAAGTTGATGGATTTGTAGGTTAATTTGTTGGTTGTCTGGTTGGTCAGCTAATCTGTTCATTCACTCACTCATTCACTTAGTTTTAAATGTTTACCATTTTTTCCTGGTGGCTCAGATGGTAAAGCATCTGCCTACAATGTGGGAAGTCCCAGGTTCAATCCCTGGGTCAGGAAGATCCTCTGGAGAAGGAAATGGCAACCCACTCCAGTATTCTTGCCTGGAAAATCCCATGGATGGAGGAGCCTGGTAGGCTACAGTCCATGGGGTCGCAAAGAGTTGGACACAAGTGAGTGACTTCACTTCTTCACTTGTACCAAGCTCTAAGAGAATTGATCAGGACAGAGGTGAGTTAGTCAGACAAGGCCCAGCCCTTAAGGAGCTTCTAGAAAGGCCCACAGCTTAGAGTTACTTGGAAGTATAATGAGAGATATCAGTGAGGTGACCAGCGCTTATTGGATCAAAAGGACAGGGGGCCTCACCAATACCAGAGAGACTGAAGAGAAGACATATGGAGTCCAAGCCCACTGGTGGATTCACCTGAGAAGTTTAAGTTAAGTAAGGGCAGGACAAGACCATTAAGTGACCCTGGTAGCAAGTAAATTACAACCAACAAAGTTTGCTGTGAGAAGCATCAAAACTGGATTGCTCCATGCCACACATCACAGTAACAACCATCTGCATGGACATCTGGGCTGGGGTAGACTTGTGTGTGAGCTCCTGATGCAGGCGTCCCAAGGGGTTGAACTAACATTTGTTTCCATAATCTAACATCTTAGAAGGTAGTTAGCATTCTGACAGGCAGCCTAGTTTGAAATCCTGACTCTCCAGTTATAGGGGAACAGGGGCTAGAATAAAGACCTCCATGACTCACTGGCAGATTTTATAAGGATGAGCTCATAGCCAAAGAAACAATTTTAAAGAGTAGGAGGAGCATTTAAATGGGAACTAGGAAGCACAGACATGTGACAGATGAGGTAGGAACATGAAACTTGACCGAGCCAATAAAATAACCAGAAAGTCACTTGCAAGGAAGGCATCGGAAGTCAAGGAGACAATATGTCTCAGCAGCCTCCTAATAGCACGTGTGTGTGCTCAGTAGGGTCTACTCTTTGTGACTCCACCGAATACAGCCTGCCAGGCTCCTTTGTCCATGGGATTATACCAGCAAGAATGTGCTGTCAAATGCTCTTTGACAATGTAAGGCTGGCTGCCCTTTAGAAATCAAATGGGCTACAGGGCACTTGTAGGGAGTGAGGGAAAGCTGAGTTTAGGAGGATGTTCAGAAAGCAGGGAGACTGCCAGCAATCTCTGCTCAGGATTCACTGAGGACCCAGCAAGCAGCCCCCCACCCCCCCAACACCGCTGAGTGTCTTTGGCTTCTTAATGTTTCACAGACAAGACTCATCAACTCTGCAGGTCACTGACCACTGGAGCCACAAGAGAGATTAAAGATCGTCTAGTTCCTGTTTCCCAAAGATGCTCTGCAAAACGCTCACTCTGACAGATGTTAGTAGGTGTATTAAAATAGAAAACAGATACTAATTGGTACAATTCAGAAAGTGTTCAGGGGCCAAATGAATGTGAGAAATATTGGGCTACACATCTGAGGCTTCACGATGCCAACCTGCTCACCTGGGGATGAGCCCCTAGTCTGGGACTCTTTAGCACCACCCTAGTTATTATCATTAATTACCACATACTTCTAAGAAAATATTAGGAAGGTACATTAATCTCCAAAGGATTGTATTGGCATGTCAGTCCTCTGCAGTAGCCAGATCCTTTCTAACTCCTAGTAAACACGCTGTGTCACTGACATGATGTTGATAAGGGTTAAGATGAATTACAACGCCCCTCCAGCCCCACCTCCCCCACACCGAGCTCTTCCAGTTCCTCCCTCCATTCTGTCCTGGGAGGAAATCGGATCTGTGATGAGCCCAGCAGCGCCATTCTTTCCCAAACCTCCCTGACGAATCACCTGGTCCTCTGGTACAACTTGAGGGGCCCAGGGACAGACCTTGGAATCATCTGTCTGGGAGATTTCTACCTGTTCAAATTTAGCCCCTATTCCCCTTTTAAGACTTTCAGCACCTGATAGGATCCCTGCATTTCCAGAAAAGCTAAGCTCACCAATAACAATAATGATAGCAACACATAACATTGAGAACAGGTCAAAGCACCCTGCTAAGGTATGATCACTGCTTCTATGTTAACAGTGAATGAACTGGGATCCAGAGAAGTTAGGTAATGGGCCCAGGGTCACAAAGCAGAGTCAGGATTTGAAAAGAACTTTTTACTCTAGAGTCTATATGTAGCCACCACTACTTACTGCCCCCATATGAGTGTTCAGTTCAGTTGTTCAGTCGCTCAGTCGCTCAGTCGTGTCCAACTCTTTGTGACCCCATGAACCACAGCATGCCAGGCCTCCCTGTCCATCACCAACTCCTGGAGTTCACCCAAATCCATGTCCACTGAGTCGGTGATGCCATCCAACCATCTCATCCTCTGTCGTCCCCTTCTCCTCCTGCCCTCAATCTTTCCCAGCATCAGGGTCTTTTCAAATGAGCGAAACTATTACAGCCACTGCTCTCCTTTGCTCTGCAGCCCTCATGCCTACAGATAATGGGAGGGAATTCACCTGACTGTGTACCTACCACCTGTAAGGGCCTGTGCCTTCCACCTGACCATCCTGCCACAGCCACCCTGTGGGGCAGACAGGATGAACCCACAGAAGAAGAATAGCTGTACTTACTCAAATTCCTCCCTCACTGCTCCCGCCTTCCCAGCTAACAAGTGGCTGAGTCCAGGTATGAGGCTCTAGCTTTAAACCTCATACTTCTTCCAGAACTTTACTGTGTCCTTGGAAATGGCTGCAGATTTATACATAATGAAGCATGGGGTCCTGTCATTATCTCTCACCTTTGTGATCATATGCTTGAGGGTGGGGCACTAGGGAGGATCCCTGAAAATCCACAGAAGGCCTCACAGGTCCCTAAACATCACTCCTGATCCTCTTGAAGAGAAAAGGGACTTGATTTTGATTTATATTTTGTTGTCCTGAAAGAATTATGGTCTTATCACTCACACCCATCTCTTTCCTTCCCCACCCTTAATTTCAACACCCCGATTTTAAAATGATCTTTATAGCTTGACAGTTTAATAGATGATTTTCATTCCACAGAAGCCCTCACTGTGGAAGAATGACAAGGAAAATATGGGCTGTGTAGAGATCATTTTAAAAACTTAGTGATGCAGTGAGGAAGGGGATGTATTTCCAAGCACCTGGCTCTGCAGTCTGTCTTCGCCTCTTACCAACCTTCCATGAGAAATTGTTTGGGGAGGAAACTGCAAGGCTTTCCAATGCCAGCTACAGCCAAAGCTCTCTTCAAGCCTCCAAGCTTTGATCTCCTCTTCTCCAGAATATTAATAAAATGCCCTTTGGTTAAAGTGGGCTAGAAATGTACTTATAGTATTCATCACAATTCACTATGGCAACCTCCGTTTTAGAAAACAGGCGTTAGGAGGCTCCTGCTTTGAAACCACCAGTAACTATTGTCCTAGGTCCCTCCCAAACTCACTAGGTTGAGACATTATCAAGCCAAGGGAAAAAAAAAAATCTATCCTGGAACAAATTACTATATGCAAACATGATGCAAAACATGCTCAAAAGCACAACAATCTTGGCTTTAAAAATAAAGCCTCCCACACAGAAAATGAGCACCACCCTACTAATAACCTACATGCCAATTATCCCATGCGCTGACGGCTGTTAATTACCCAACTGCTTGTCTGCACATGTCAGTTACTTGTGGTCCATTTCTACTACTGTCCAACAATGAGCAGGAGGACCGATCTCCTAGCTCCTGGGAGGTGAGAGCTCCCCTCCGGTCACAAGGAGAATAGAGCCCAGGTGAAACATCGACTGAAGAAGGGGTCTGGTTATAAAGAGTGGGGCAAAGGGTGAACCCAGAACTTCTCTCCTTTGCTCTGCAGAACTTCTCAGACTGAAGGTGGAGGGAGAGAATGGGTGGTGGGGAAGAGAAGGTTATAGTGAGTAGTTCCTACAGGTGTCAACTGTGTGTGTTTTGTTTTAATGTATGTGATCTTCCCATTAAACCTAGTTAGGAGGGAATTCTATTAGACCCTTTTTACAGATGAGAAAACTGAGGCTTAGGCTATTTTAGTAACTTGCACAAGGGCACACAGCTAGTCAGGAGTCACACCAGGGTTCAAACCCAGGTCCTTAACTCTTCTTAGTTACTAACACTGGCCAGGCTGACCTGCTGGTCCATGCCTCCCTGGCACACCCAGCAACAGCATGGTTGTCACTTTGGGGGGAAACCTTCTCAAGTTTCACAACCTGAGATATGACTGTGATTTACTGTACAATTTTTGGAGTGTGCTAGAGAACAACAAAGGCCATGAGTGGTGTTTCAGAGACAAACTGGGAGAAGGCAATGGCACCCCACTCCAGTACTCTTGCTTGGAAAATCCCGTGGATGCAGGAGCCTGGTAGGCTGCAGACCATGGGGTCGCGAAGAGTCGGACACGACTGAGCGACTTCCCTTTCACTTTTCCCTTTCATGCATTGGAGAAGGAAATGGCAACCCACTCCAGTGTTCTTGCCTGGAGAATCCCAGGGATGGGGGAACCTGGTGGGCTGCCGTCTATGGGGTCACACAGAGTCGGACACGACTGAAGCCACTTAGCAGCAGCGGAGACAAACTGTGCCACCTCTGAAGGAAAGTTATGACCAACCTAGATAGCATATTAAAAAGCAGAGACTTTACTTTGCCAACAAAGGTCCATCTAGTCAAGGCTATGGTTTTTCCTGTGGTCATGTATGGATGTGAGAGTTGGACTGTGAAGAAGGCTGAGCGCCAAAGAATTGATGCTTTTGAACTGTGGTGTTGGAGAAGACTCTTGAGAGTCCCTTGGACTGCAAGGAGATCCAACCAGTCCATTCTGAAGGAGATCAGCCCTGGGATTTCTTTGGAAGGAATGCTGCTAAAGCTGAGACTCCAGTACTTTGGCCACCTCATGTGAAGAGTTGACTCATTGGAAAAGACTCTGATGTTGGGAGGGATTGGGGGCAGGAGGAGAAGGGGACAACAGAGGATGAGATGGCTGGATGGCATCACTGACTCGATGGACGTGGGTATGAGTGAACTCCGGGAGTTGGTGATGGACAGGGAGGCCTGGTGTGCTGCAATTCATGGGGTCACAAAGAGTCGGACACAACTGAGTGACTGAACTGAAGTGTGCCACCTCTGAAAAGTCAACAGATTGAGAGAAAGCAGAGGCCGCAGGAGAATGCTCACATGGAAAAGCTGAGCACCACACATAACCAGGGCCCCACCACAGGATGTGAGCTGCTTACCAGGGAGCAGGGCATGTGCATAGATTGCAATCTGCCGCTTACAAGCCAGGTGACCTTGGAAACGTGATTCTGTTCTCCGTGGGGCCCTAGTCTATTCCCTTGAGAAGTGGTATTGGTACTGGGATATGAAGGCTGTTCTGAAGATTTAATAAGCTGACATAAAACATATACTGACACTGTGACTAACTGGAGTTGGTAACAATGTTACTATTAATAGTGTGCAAAGCTCCAGCTGCCGGTAGGAAAATGTCCGGAGAGCCTGATACCCTAGAAAGCCAAGGGTCTGGGATGGGGACCTTTTATCCCCTTTTTATCATGGACGACAATATGCCACCTCCCTCAGAAGAAAGGAGGAAGCTGTGCTTTCCTCTTGACAAGACACAGATGCCCTGGTGACTGACTCAACAGGTCAGAACAACCTCAGCTTTCCCTCCATGAATGGAACTGGCCAAAAGACTGGGTGAGGGCCGAACCCACCAGTGACCAAAGCAAAGGGACAAGGAGGCCAGAGCAGCTGGCCCCTCGGCTGCAAGAGGTGCAGAGATCCCGGGGGTAACATCCACCCCACAGAACATGCTGCAGAGAGAGTGCCCTGATGTTCTGGAGAATGAGTACCCTCTACACACAAAGGTAGAAGCATAAAACAAGAAAGAAGAGTGTCCAGTGGACACAACAAATAATAGTAACTCACAACTTAATTGAGTATGCACTATGTTCCAAACTCTGTGTGTGGGAGCTTTGCAGTATTATCTTACTTAATCCTCACAATAATCCTACAAGGAGACCTTTCCATAAGCCCCATTTTACAGATGGGGAAGGCAGCATTTAGGGCTTTCAGAAGCACAAAGTGGCACAGCAAGAAGCAGACTGAGGTCTCACTGGGCTCAGAGCCCACAGACAAGGAAAACCCAAGGTCAACAAAACGCTGGACTGGCCTTCAGGTTCTGCCCCCTTCATCACTGCCTATGACCCCTTCCTGAGTTGGATCCCAAGAGCAGTGCCAAAGGCTGAGGGTGCTCATACACATGGACTCAGGGGTGAGAGGGTGAGGCTTGGGATACAGAGGCCAGGGTCAGCCATGAAGCTGTGAGAGGCAGAGAGAAACCTGGCCAGTGAGTCGTTTCTGGCTCCAGTTCTTCCCTTACTCATCCAGCTCTGTGAACTTTCTATACAATGTCACATTTGTGAAATGAGGGTGGTGGGGAAATGGAGGAGAGACTGGATAGAGTTCTTGCCGTGCACTGCAGGGCGTCCACAAGACCAAACAACTCCCCAAACCCATGTCAAAGGCACCGTGTTCTCAGGCATCTTTGCAGAATAACACACTCGATTTTGCCAAGATAGAAACAGCCACAAGCATACACTTCACTTGGCCAGAAAAAAAATAGCTACAAGAATGATTCATGCATGTAATGTTCTCATCTTCTATGCCCTATGTAACTAGGAATTAATTCTCAGAAGGACACAATGAGAGACTACAATGGATATACCAAAACGACAAGCCTCTTTTTTTTTTTTTTCCAAGAAAAAGAATGGCTATCTCTTTATAGAAAAGAACTCACTAAAATTCTCTCAGATCCATACCAGATTTATAGGCATTTGAGATTGGAAGGATATTTGAAGGTCAACTGATCTGACTCTCCATCGGATGACTAAGTCTCTTCCACAGTGTTTCTGAGGGGGTCTCCAGAGGATGCCTAAACACCTTCAGGACAAGAAACCGGATACCTACTGCTTTCATTGAGCAGCTCTGATCTTCTCCGAGGTCTCGCTCATACTGTCTACAGCTTTGGTTCTTCCTCTGTGCCCCGTGGCCATACAGACCATGCCAACTTCTTCTCCAAACAGCCTTTCAGAAACACGGCCCCCTGAGCCTCCTCTTCTGCAGAGCTGTCTATCATTCTGCACTTACAAAAACAATCTGACCACTGACATGCTGTTGTTTTGGTTGCCGTCCTTGTTTTTCTAAGATAGATTTATTTGATCCACAATTATTCCAAGATGATTAGTCCTCCAAATAACCCAAACTGTACATTTTTTCCATCCTATATTACCAGCAACACTGAAAGCTGATTATAATCAGCTTGCTTTCATAAAAGAAGGAATCAATCAAATAACAGACTTTAAGAGAATCCACTTAGCTAAAAGTATCAGCAGCAGGCATTCCATGTTCGCAGATAAACAAGGAGGAACTGTGAATGCACATTTCTCCCCCACTGCCCATTCCCCATTGGAATTTAAATGACCAGTTTTCCAATCACAGGGCCATAAAAATCATCAATCATCTTAGCCACAGCCTCACATTTTATGATGTAGATGCTGAGACCCAGAGCTCCCATCTCTTTCTCCATGCCATCCCCAGATGTTTTTTAAATTCCCCGTTCTAGATTAGGCACTGGGATACCAAGCCCCTGCCCTCCCAGATCTCTGAGCAGAGACTCACAGGGCAATGCAAGTCAAGGAATTTAAAACAAGTGGAAGCACATTGGTGCGATAGCCCAGTGACAAGTGTTTGGAACTTTGTACAAAAAACCTGGAAGGCAAAAGGCTGTTTCCTTTCTTGTGCCTTGACTCAAACTTCCCTTTGTTTAGCAAACTGATCCTTTAAGACTCAGCTCAGGTCTCATCACCCACCCCCAATACTTTCTCTCTGACTCCTTTAGCTGCCTTCCTCCTTTATGAGCTCATAACACGTTGTACAAATCACATTCAGGGTACTTAGCATCATGTATCGCATTTATCCCTCCTGTGTGCATCTTCTCCATTAGACTTGAGGTTCCTGAAGCTAATGGCAACCTACTCCAGTGTGCTCGCCTGGAAAATCCCATGGACAGAGGAGGCTGGCAGGCTACAGTCCATGGGGTCGCAGAGAGTCAAGTATGACTGAACGACTTCACTTTTTTTTTTTTCCTTTTCTTTTCATGAAGCTAGGGAGCTGAGTGTTAATTCAGTTTTATACATCTAGTCTAGTTCAGTTGGCATGTATGGGATTTATGAACAAATAAATATTTCAGCATACCCTTAAGATATGAGCATTAAAAAGCAGAGACATTACTTTGCTGACAAAGGTCCATCTAGTGATAGCTATGGTTTTTTCTGTGGTCATGTATGGATGTGAGAGTTGGACTATAAAGAAAGCCGAGTGCCAAAGAATTGATGCTTTTGAACTGTGGTGTTGGAGAAGACTCTGGAGAGTCCCTTGGACTGCAAGGAGATGCAACCAGTCCATCCTAAAGGAAATCAATCCTGAATATTCATTGGAAGGACTGATGCTGAAGCTGAAACTCCAATAGTTTGGCCACCTGATGCGAAGAACTGACTCTGGTGCTGAGAAAGACTCTGATGCTGGGAAAGATTGAGGGCAGGAGGAGAAGGGGATGACAGAGGATGAGATGGTCGGATGGCATCACCAACTCAATGGACATGAATTTGAGCAAGCTCTGGGAGTTGGTGATGGAGGGAAGCCTGGCGTGCTGCAGTCCATGGGGTTGCAAAGAGTTGGACACAACTGTATGACTGAACTGAAGGGTTTGAGAGAAAAGAATTCCAGGCCAGGAAGCCCATGCAGAGACATGGTGCTCTGAAGGGGTGCAGCGTGTTTACAGAACCATATGGGTCATTTTTCTGGTGAGAGTGGTGGGTGCGGGAAGAATGACTGGGGTTGGGGCTTAGGGGTTAGGTTTGGGCCAGATGTGGAAAGCCACATAAACCGTGCGGGAGTGAGCGGACATCATGCTGTGGTTAGAGTGGGGCAGAAAGTCTTTACAGAGGGGAATGACGTCATCCCAATGGTCACATGAGTGGCCAAGGAGGAAGCACTGCATTGAGGAGACGCACAAGGCGTGAGTGTGTTACTGCTTGGTCCAGGATGGAGGAGATGCTGTATCAGGGGTGCTGTGGTCCAAGAGCTCAGGGAAATTCCTGGGGAGGAGAGCAGTGTGGACTGAGGTTTGAGGGTACAGGTAGAAGCAACGGGATGTGATGAGTAAACGGAGGCATGGGAGGCAGGGAAGAAGCATCGAGGACGATGGCAGCGTTTTCCAACCTGGAGCCCCAGGGCGACACAGACAATAGAGACAGGGACCATGAGAAGAGGAGCAGTTTGAGGGGTGGGGGGAGATCACGAGGTCATTTCTGGAAAGATTCCTAAGACAGTCCTCCTGGATGAAGTCTATAGGTGGAGAGCTACCTGCTTGACCAAAGGAGATAAATGAAATGCAAGAACATCGGTCATGAAAACCCAAGTACAAGACACATTGTCTAATCCTTGCAGAGACAGATGGAGCAATTCTGATGATTTGAGGGTGAAAGTAACAAGTTCAGATGAGAGATCTTCTGGTTCTTAAAACCACAAATCATCTCTCAGTCAGTTAAACTGACATCTGTATATAAAATAATCTCCAGAGAATCAAATCCCATCTCTTATTTTCTGGACTCAACTGACTCACTTTCCTATCTTTTTTTAAAAAAAATATTATTACCAGCTGGCTAACAGCCTCACACCATTTAGTGTGCTCTAATCAGCAGGGAGAATTAAGTTGACATTAATTAAGTGATCCCACTCAACCATTTTATTGACTAACAACCTCATTTTTTTAAAAAAACTCATCTTTTCAAAATGCTAGAAGGTGAGGATTTTACTGAGGAAAAGCCCACAGACACACTCAGAAGCAAACGCTTCTGCACCAAAATCAATCCATCTTTTAATCAAGTAACGTCCTTTTCTCTCTCATTTTATAGCAAAAGCTCCAAAGAGCAAGCAACAAGCAGAACCTCTAGAGAGTCAGCTACTCCATTTAAATAAACAGCTAAAGGACTTCCTCAGCCCACATGGTTATCCTAAGAGCACAGAGACTGCTCTTGGTAGAAAAGAGACGGAAACTGCACACTCACCCGCTTCCTCAAGTTGTAGGTGAGAATGAGGTTCCGGGAGAAGGAGTGGGAGAAGGCTGTGTAGAATTCCAGCACTTTCTGCAGGGCGTCCCGCTTGATCACATGGAGGTCACAGTAGGTCAAGGCCCTCACATTGGCACAGGACTGGGCAAGGGTGGCTTCCTTCCAGAACACATCTCCAAACACGTCTCCTTTCCCTGAGGAGAGAAGGCGGCGATGAGCAAAGTGCCCGCCAGAGGAGTCTGGCCGTCGGCGCCAGCTTTCCACCATCTCCCAGGACTGCTGTGCATTTGGCATTCTAAGGCTTGGGCTCAGAAAAGGCCAGACTGGTTTTAATTTGGACCTTAATGACACGCAACTTCAGAAAACTAAAAATACCACAGGATATATGTCAAAGTTCAACCAATAACTTCGGGATCACTTGTGACCTCCCAAACATCCTACATGAAACTGGAACCGCATATTATTCTTTGTCAACCCTGGTTTTCCAAAACACTGACCATAATCTGTAATGATGTTACTTGCCTGTCTCCCAGCGTGAGCTCTCCTGTGTCCCATCCCTCCACTAACACAGTATCTGGCAACACAGTAGGAGTTCTCACAATGTCCGCTGGCAAAAGAGAGGGAAGGTAAACTGTAGGTCTACATTAGTGTGACTGAGAGGCACACCCTCGGCTGCAGGGCGGAGAGTGTGGACTCTTCATCAGGAGCTGAAAAACAGGAGGTGTCTCCCCTGATTAGCATGACCTATGTGGACGAAATCAGGCAAGAGTGAAGCTCCTCTTCCTCCAAACTCTGTCCACCACCCTGAGGTTTATATGCGCGGTGCCTCATCCTCACTCTCTCTCTCTCCCCCATCCCTCCTTCCATGGCCCTCACCTTGCCAGATGCCCTCCTGGTGGTATAAAAATATGGGCCCTATATAAGCGGCATCTTGAGGATCCTCTTATGCCTAGCATTCCACAAGACTATATTTAATTTTTTGTTTTTTTTTTAATTTAAATTTATTTACTTTAATTGGAGGCTAATTACTTTACAATATTGTATTGGTTCCACCACACATCAACATGAATCCGCCACGGGTGTACACGTGTTCCCCATCCTGAACCCCCCTCCCACCTCCCTCCCCATATCATCCCTCCGGGTCATCCCAGTGCACCAGCCCCAAGCATCCTGTATCAAACCTGGACTGGCGATTCATTTCTTATATGATATTATACATGTTTCCATGACATTCCCCCAAATCATCCCACCCTCTCCCTCTCTCACAGAGTCCAAAAAACTGTTCTGTACATCTGTGTCTCTTTTGCTATCTCACATACAGGGTTATCATTACCATCTTTCAAAATTCCATATATATGCGTTAGTATACTGGAAACAGTGTCAGACTTTATTTTTTGGGGCTCCAAAATTACTGCAGATGGTGACTGCAGCCATGAAGTTAAAAGACGCTTACTCCTTGGAAGGAAAGTTATGACCAACCTAGATAGAATATTCAAAAGCAGAGACATTACTTTGCCAACAAAGGTCCATCTAGCCAAGGCTATGGTTTTTCCAGTGGTCATGTATGGATGTGAGAGTTGGACTGTGAAGAAGGCTGAGCGCCAAAGAATTGATGCTTTTGAACTGTGGTGTTGGAGAAGACTCTTGAGAGTCCCTTGGACTGCAAGGAGACCCAACCAGTCCATTCTGAAGGAGATCAGCCCTGGGATTTCTTTGGAGGGAATGATTTTGAAGCTGAAACTCCAGTACTTTGGCCACCTCATGCAAAGAGTTGACTCATTGGAAAAGACTCTGATGCTGGGAGGGATTGGGGGCAAGAGGAGAAGAAGATGACAGAGGATGAGATGGCTGGATGGCATCGCTGACTTGATGGACGTGAGTCTGAGTGAACTCTGGGAGTTGGTGATGGACAGGGAGGCCTGGCGTGCTGTGATTCATGGGGTCGCAAAGAGTCAGACGCGACTGAACTGAACTGAACTGAACTGATACTGTATTGGTGTTTTTCTTTCTGGCTTACTTCACTCTGTATAATAGGCTCCAGTTTCATCCACCTCATTAGAACTGATTCAAATGTATTCTTTTTAATGGCTGAGTGATACTCCATTGTGTATATGTACCACAGCTTTCTTATCCATTCATCTGCTGATGGACATCTAGGTTGCTTCCGTATCCATTTAACAAGTCAACAGAGTACTCATCCCACATAGTGGTATTCTGGTTCAAACTTCTATCAATCTCTTCTTGCCTAGGGATATTCTTCCAACCTTTCCCAGAGATTGAGGTTTTAACATATGTCTAATGCAGAGCTTAATTCATTCCTGGCACAGCCTCTGGTTATATAACAAATAGCTTGAAACATTGTTTCTCTTGCCTTTAAATTTTCAGCACAGATAAACACAAATCTGAATCTCCAGGGAGCCAGAGAGAGGTGTTTGGGAAGGAAGGAAACAATGCAACCAGGGTGAAAACCAATCTAACAACCCTTGAGGGAGCTGTCAGCCCATGCATTCAGATCAGCCACACTCTACAGCTGGAACCCAGGCACCTGCGACTCAGTGTGCTTTACAGGGCAGCTGTTTTCCTAATTCATGCAAAAGGACGCAATTAGGGCTTTAAGCATCTGAACAGAAGTTGACCTTTTCTCAAACACCAGAAAGTGTCCACCCTAAGCACATAAGGTACTCCACGGGTACAGCCTCTCCAAGCACCTCCACGACATGAGCTGAGAAGCAAATGTGCTGGACACGTTATTTCACACACTGTGTTTATGAAATAAAGTGCAGCTTTAATTTGTGAACATAGCTTCATCGACTCATACGAGTAGGATACAAGGTTGGGTAGCTCTTAGGCAGATATGTGCCTATGCTATTTAACCCCTTACCAGGCGTTTTTTCAGCCATCTGTAATATGAGTGTGGTAATGCAAAGCAGGAGCCAGCCGATGGGAATGTCTCTCTCTGTGGGGTACCACCAGGCCTCCATGGAGAGGGGTTCATTCAGTGTGTGCTCCCTAGCATGCATGGAGTCCTCATCGACAAGGCTGGACAATTCATTCATACATATGGAGCATTCTATAACTCCTCTCTACTGCTCTGTCATGCCTCTCATGCCTTTCATAATTATGTATTCCTGTTCCCCTAGACAATGCTCTTTTTCTGACACGCAGTGTGACAGATAGTCAAAACACAGACCCTACTCTCATATTGCAACTTATGTCAATAAAAGTGAAAGTGTCAGTCACCCAGTTGTCTCCAACACTTTTGAGACACCATGGAGCCCACCAGGCTCCATGGGGATCCTCTAGACAAGAATACTGGAATGGTTTGCCATTCCCTTCTCCAGGGGATCTTCCAAACCCAGGGATCAAATCCAGGTCTCCCACACTGTGGGCAGATTCTTTACCGCCCAAGCCAGTGGAGGTCTCATTCTATGTCAAGAGGTAAAGCCTAATTCCCTTTCCTTAAACCAGAACTCACTTTAATCCCTTGCCTTGGCCAACAGAATGTGGCAGAAGCAATGTTCTGGGATTTTCAGGCAGGGTCATAAGAAGCCTTGTAGCTTCTGCCTGGGTTTCTTGGAACACTGACATCTCAGGATCCTCCCTCTTAGACCCAACCACCATGTTTTGAGAAGAACAAACCACACAGGAGGTCACACAGAAGTGCTCTAACAGTCCAGCTGACAGCCAGGCTCCACTAGTCTCGTAAGCAAGCCATCTTGGTCCTCCAGCTCAGACAAGCCTTCAAATGACTTCAGCCACAGTCAGCACTGGACTGAACCACGTGTGGGAAGTTGAAGGGAGAACCAGCAACTGAGCCAACCAACCACATAATCATGAGAAACAATTAATTTTTTAAGCCACTAAATTTGGGAGTGGTTTGGTCAGCAGAAATAGATAACCAGAACACACAGAATCACGGAGCTCTAGGCTGAAGGGCCCATAAGAAATTACTTAGTGGTTTAAGTCAGAACTATTGAGAATAGATCATTGGTAACCCTGCCTGATTCTTATTAAGATTACTTCATCTAAGCAGCTTAAGCTTCCATCAACAGATGAATGGATAAAGAAGATGTGGTGTATGAATACGTATAGGTACACACACAACATGGAACAATACTCAGCCATGAAAAAGAATTAAGTGTTGTCGTCTGTAGCAATATGGATGGACTTTGAGGGTATTCAGTTCAATTCAGTCGCTCAGTTGTGTCCGACTCTTTGCGACCCCATGAATCACAGCACGCCAGGCCTCCCTGTCCATCACCAATTCCCGGAGTTCACCCAAACTCATGTGCATCGAGTCAGTGATGCCATCCAGCCATCTCATCCTCTGTCGTCCTCTTCTCCTCCTGCCCCCAATCCCTCCCAGCATCAGGGTCTTTTCCAATGAGTCAACTCTTCGC
>NW_011494527.1:416825-422589 GCF_000754665.1 Bison bison bison
AGTGATTTTGGAGCCCCCCAAAAATAAAGTCTGACACTGTTTCCACTGTTTCCCCATCTATTTCCCATGAAGTGATGGGACCAGACACCATGATTGAGGGTATTATGCTATGTGAAATAAATCAAAGGAAAAATGAATACTGGATGATATTATTTACATGGAAACTTAAAAAAATTCAACAAATTAGTGAATGAAACAAAAAAGAAGCTGACTCATACATACAGAGAACAAAACAGTAGGTATCAGCGTGAGCAGAGGGAAGCAGGAGGGGCAATACAGAAGTAGAGGAGTAAAAGATACAAACTATTAAGAAAAGCTACAAGGATTATACTGTACAATGTGGCTATTATTAAATATCCAATACTTTATAATAACTATAAATGGGACATAAATTGTGTTAAAAACTGTGTTACTATACTGTATATCTGTAATATTATAATACTGTATATCAACTATACTTCAATTTAAAAAGCAATGGAAAAAAAAAGCTATGGAAAAAATATGAGGGGAAATTTTTGAAGAAACAAACTGGAGAAATGTGGGTTATTTAGCAATATAGTCATTATACTCCCATGTCATAAAAATAGACATAAAAAATAAACACAGGAAATCTATCAAAATATTAAGTGTTATCTCGGGATTGGGAAGTGGATTCACAAATCACAATTTTCCTTGTTTATACTTCTACTCAAAGTATAATATTTTGTAATCAGAAAAAAATATTACTTCATTTAAGCAAAACCCAATATGTGAACATTATATACCTCAAATGAATTAGGAGTAGTCTTTCTAATTATAAAAGAACCCATAAAGTAAAATAATAGCCCCCTCATGTATATTTGACATGAGTTTATTTGTAAAAATTCAGTTTATAAACAACTCTTCAGGGGCATATCTATTGTTACCACAAAGAGCAACCATATTGTGTTTTAAACATAGCAGGAAATAAATCACACATCTTTAGAAATGACAATATTCCCATTGTGAAGAGTTTTCCAATCAAAGGTTTTGACAGCAACAATAAATGGAGACTAGTTCCTACCACACCAAGTATTTCACGGTGAGATAGTCACGATTAATCTGTAGGGTCCAGGAAGTCTCAGTGTTGTCATAACTTGCATCTGATTTTCAGCCCCAACTGAAAATCATACTTTCTTCCTGTCAAGGCAGCCTTTTTTGGTATAAATGATCTGTTAGTGAGATTTAAGAAAGAGGTGTCGGAGGACCTGTCAGATTCAAAACAAACCCAGGACTATTCTGGCAAATGAGAAACGTATTTATGACATGCAAAACTGTCAAAGGGAAGGACGCAGAGCATTTGGCAGCTGCCTGTGAAACACACACATTGCTGGAATCATGACTTCCTGGGTCAGGGCTACGCATCAGAGGCCAGGACAAGCTCTATACCCACATTCATCTCTGTTCCCTAGTGTGAAATGATTGTTTGCTGAAGAACAAAAGGTACCCCTGCACACTCAGCAATCAAACTTCTGCAGGCAATCAGCTTATTGATTTATTTATTACACTGAGATGCTGGGTGCAGAATGTTAAAACCTAATGTTCCAGGATTCGAAAAGACATACTAAGTGGATGTTCTCAGCTGGGAGAAAAGAAAAAAGGAAAAACAAAAGAGAGGGGGGGAGTAAGGGAAAGGTAGTCTCATTAAAACTCCAAGAAAACATCCCTGTGGTAATTAATCCTCTTCCTCTCCCACCCCCAGTTATACTCAGCTTTCTTTACTGAACCTCCTCTTTTGCTGTAAACATAAAAAGCCCTCTGGGGTACAAAGGTGGGGCTGAGGAACAGTCACAAAGCAGAGGTGGGAGTTGGACAGGGGGCTCAGGTGGCACTGGGAGAGGGAGGGGAGCCCTCCGCAAGGAGCCCAGCACAGGAGGAGACCAACATCCCATAGAACAGGGTCCCCAGCCCCAGTCCACAGAGCAGAGGGGAGCGGCAGACAAGTGAGTAAAGCGTGGTACTTATAGCCACTCCCCATCGCTGGCATTACCGCCTGCGCTCCACCTCCTGTCAGAACAGCTTAAGATTCACGTTGATGTATGGCAAAACCCATCACAATGTTATAACAGAATTATCCTCCAATTAAAATCAATAAGTTAATTTTAAAAGCAGATTCTCACAGGAGTGCAAACCCTGCGGTGCACTGAGCATGCGAAGTGCCTAGGTTGTGTGCTCCTCATCCCCTGGCCACCATCCATGGAAAACTCATCTTCCATGAAACTGGTCCCTGGTGCCAAAAAGGCTGGGGACTGTGGCTATAGACAATTTGATGTCATGAAGGCAGAGACTGAAGCAGAGAGGACGGTGGGAGCAGGGAGGTTGAGAGGGTTAAGAGGAGTGATCAGGGAAAATTCAAGAGGTGCTGGGACTCAGGGATCTGAAAAGATCTGACAGCCTGATGTCTGAATGCTAAAGAGCTGCAGAAATGGACAACTGAGTTTACAACACTCCAGAAAAAGCCCTGTTTCTCAGACTGGCTGTGAGTGAGCTTGGAGGGGTCAGAGCAAAAATGAAATTCCAGCTGCTTCTCGTCACTATTTCCTATTATGTCCTCCCATAAGGCCCACTCAGACTGGTATCCTGTACTAAGCAAAACATAATTCTGCAGTTAAAGTCATCACATGCTGCTAAAATCATCAGCCATTTCCAGGCCCATACCAATTGGAAAGAACTGATTCAGTTCCTCACGCAGCTCTCAGCAGGCGCTCTTCTGGGTGCTGAGGTCTAGAGTAGCGGGATGGCGGAGGCAGTGGAGGGAGAGAAACAGAGCAGGTGATGCTAACATGCTAGGGGCTATGATGGGAGACAGAGAGGGGTGCTCGGCTCAAGCTCAAAGGGCAAGGGAAGGCTTCTGGGGAGATGTGGCATCTGAGCTGAGACCTAAAGGAAGGGATCTGGTGAGCCAGCATGAAGATGACACACACACTGCTCTTACAGTGAACGAGTCAGCCTTCCACAATTCCTCGCTGAAATGTTTGTCTTACTCTTTGGACCTTGATGCCTTCAAACTGTAGTGCTAGAGAAGATGCCTGCAAGTCCCTTGGACAACAAGGAGATCAAACCAGTCAATCTTAAGGGAGATCAACTCTGAATACTTGTTGGAAAGACTGATGCTGAAGCTGTAGTATTTTGGTCATCTGATGAGAACAGTCGACTCATTGGAAAAGTCCCTGATGCTGGGAAAGATTGAGGGCAGAAGGAAAAGAGGGCATCAGAGGATGAGATGGCTGGATGGCATCACCGATGCAATGGATGTGACCTGGGCAAACTTTGGAAGATGCTGATGGACAGGGAGGCCTGGTGTGCTGCAGTCCATGGGGTCACAAAGACTTGGACACGACTGGGTGATTAAACAACAGCAGCAAATACCCTGATCGACATGTTTCTTAGGCCCAGAATGAATATATAACTAAGGGGTCAGAGCAGTTTCCCCAGTTGGGCTACTCTTTTCTTTGACATTCCTGCTTCATTCTTGTTTTCACTTCCTCCAATTTTGAATTTTCAGTTTTCTCCTAGTCATTTCAGCTCTCTAAGGGGACTATCTTAGGCTTATCAACTTAATGCATATTCTATCTTCACAGCCTAAGCCTCAGGTGGAAAAAATCAAGCACAACTGTTAGCTTTGGCCTCTGTTGAAAAAGTTATAATTATCTAGGCCTTGCTGGAACCCTGAAAGCTAATACTTTGATTTTTTTAAAGTGTTTTTGGTAATTCTCTTCACTGCTTAGGTCCTGAGTCACACCCTGTCAAATTAGGTTAATGTTGTTACTATTCTTTTAACATATCAAATCTACATTTGTATTTGACCATCTATGGACTCCAATGATCTCATCTATAAAATGGAAATTGGGGAATGATGCTTGAAGTAGGAAGTACCTACTTCCAAGGTTTGTAGAGAGGATCAAATGAAATGATATATTAAAGTATTAAAATGCTGTACAAACAGGAATAAAAAAAAAAGACACAGCACAGAGATGATTTCAGGGAGCAGGACTGGCATGTGCAAAGGCCCTGAGGCACAGGACTGAACCGAATGCTCTCTGTATTGCCCCATGCTTTGGATCATCTGCTCCCTCACTAGCCTGTAGGGATGAGTGTGGACAGCATATTTTGTGACCCTCTGAGGAAAGTGCCTGGTCTCCTCATTCAGCTGCAAACTCATCTAAGCACCTTCCAGACTCTACAGTGAGCATGTGACACCAACACTGCCGCCCACCCCTCCCCGGGATGCTGAGAGAGACACCAGGAATACAGAGGGCAGTGAGGGCCAGCCCGAGTGCCTTTATTCCTCTTCTCTGGGACATCGGGAAGTCTTACGCCCTCAAGCCATTTGAAAACTAGAGGCACCTTGCCACTCACTGCATCAGGAGGGTGAAATGTGGCAGCAGAGATCCCGGCATAAGCAGAGAGGCTCTGAGGGAGAACCACTCTCTCTCCTGGCCCTTGGGGTAACTGTGCTTAGAGGATGTAACACGGAAGCTGGAACAATGTGTCCAGGCAAGCCCCGAGCAGACTGCACACACCCACTGAACCGGCTGGCTCAGAAGGATTAGAATGAGGACGCAGAGAGTTCTCAGAACTCCTGGACTCAGGATACACACCAGGCTTGTGCAATCCAGGTCATTGCCGTTGTCCTCAGATTAAGACACGAAGAGAACTGCCCAAAATCTCCTCCCTGGTACTTGCCCTGGGATGTTTTCCAACTACTTTTTCTTTTTTTCTTTTTTTAATAGAAAATTATTTAATTAGTATACATGTGTTCCCCATCCTGAACCCTCATCCCTCCTCCCTCCCCACACCATCCCTCTGGGTCGTCCCAGTGCACCAGCCCCAAGCATCCAGCATCGTGCATTGAACCTGGACTGGCATCTCGTTTCATACATGACGTTTCACATGTTTCAATGCCATTCTCCCAAATCTTCCCACCCTCTCCCTCTCCCACAGAGTCCATAAGACTGTTCTATACATCAGTGTCTCTTTTGCTGTCTCGTATACAGGGTTATCGTTACCATCTTTCTAAATTCCATATACATGCGTTAGTATACTGTATTGGTGTTTTTCCTTCTGGCTCACTTCACTCTGTATAATAGGCTCCAGTTTCATCCACCTCATTAAAACTGATTCAAATGTATTCTTTTTAATGGCTGAGTAATACTCCATTGTGTACATGTACCACAGCTTTCTTATCCATTCATCTGCTGATGGACATCTAGGTTGCTTCCATGTCCTGGCTATTATAAACAGTGCTGTGATGAACATTGGGGTACACGTGTCTCTTTCCCTTCTGGTTTCCTCAGTGTGTATGCCCAGCAGTGGGATTGCTGGATCATAAGGCAGTTCTATTTCCAGTTTTTTAAGGAATCTCCACACTGTTCTCCATAGTGGCTGTACTAGTTTGCATTCCCACCAACAGTGTAAGAGGGTTCCCTTTTCTCCACACCCTCTCCAGCATTTATTATTTGTAGACTTTTGGATCGCAGCCATTCTGACTGGTGTGAAATGGTACCTCATAGTGGTTTTGATTTGCATTTCTCTGATAATGAGTGATGTTGAGCATCTTTTCAAGTGTTTGTTAGCCATCTGTATGTCTTCTTTGGAGAAATGTCTATTCACCATTGCAACGAAAAGAATAAAATACTTAGGAATATATCTACCTAAAGAAACTAAAGACCTATATATAGAAAACTATAAAACACTGGTGAAAGAAATCAAAGAGGACACTAATAGATGGAGAAATATACCATGT
>NW_011494527.1:422689-451508 GCF_000754665.1 Bison bison bison
GACACCTTATCTTTGACAAAGGAGGCAAGAATATACAATGGATTAAAGACAATCTCTTTAACAAGTGGTGCTGGGAAATCTGGTCAACCACTTGTAAAAGAATGAAACTAGAACACTTTCTAACACCATATACAAAAATAAACTCAAAATGGATTAAAGATCTCAACGTAAGACCAGAAACTATAAAACTCCTAGAGGAGAACATAGGGAAAACACTCTCTGACATACATCACAGCAGGATCCTCTATGATCCACCACCCAGAATATTGGAAATAAAAGTAAACAAATGGGACCTAATTAAACTTAAAAGCTTCTGCACATCAAAGGAAACTATTAGCAAGGTGGAAAGACAGCCTTCAGAATGGGAGAAAATAATAGCAAATGAAGCAACCGACAAACAACTAATCTCAAAAATATACAAGCAACTCCTACAGCTCAACTCCAGAAAAATAAATGACCCAATCAAAAAATGGGCCAAAGATCTAAATAGACATTTCTCCAACTACTTTTTCATCCACTCCCTCAACAGAGGCTTCAGGCCAGACAAGCTGACTTCGAGCTCAGGTGCACCCTGCTGGGGGCTGGCAGGACCCAGCTGGCCCCTCCTCCTGACTCTCCACCTCCAGTCACTTGGGTTCTTAGACTTCCTCCAAGTCCGGCTCCCCGCTTCCCTCTGGGCCTTCCCAGCACAGCCTTGGACACTCTGCCCTGCTCCCTGGTCTGGATAATTCCTTCTCGCGCCTCGAAATACACCCCACCTCCTCCCCGACCCTTTGACCATATTTGTGCCTTTGGCACTCTGCAAACAATCCCTGCATCACCGCATCCCCAGCCGTGTGTCTGGCACACAGCAGGTGCTCAATGGTTGTTGAATGCATAAACAAACCAAGGGCACTAGGCATCTTACTAAACCTCCCCAGTGTCAATTCACTCAGCTTGAAAATGTGGGTAATAAAACCCACCTCCCAGGAATGTCGTGAGACTCACATGAACTAATATGAACAAGGCACTTAGCACTGTGCTTGGAGCACAGTAGGTGCTCAATAAATAGTAACCACAATAAAGATGAATCCTCAACAGTATAAATCAATTATACTCCAATAAAAATAATAATAAAAAAAACTGAAGCTATCAACCATGTGACAATTTCGCTGTGAAATGACCTATAGTTTCAAGCAATGGCGATCTACAAACCATTCATTTTGAACACTGGCTACCTGACCAGGCCTGAGCTGTTTGTTGTTCTCAGATTTATTTCTATTCAAGAAATATGTATTGCATGCCTGTCATTGCATTGTGCTAAGTGCTGAGGGATATGATATCAAGAATGAATTAGTTCTTAGCCCCACCCACCAAAGTGTATTGAAGAGTTACGGTAAGATTAAAGATGATAGGAAGCAGAGTGCTATCGGGGAGAGGAGA
Source organism: Bison bison bison (assembly GCF_000754665.1). Classification (NCBI taxonomy): domain Eukaryota; kingdom Metazoa; phylum Chordata; class Mammalia; order Artiodactyla; family Bovidae; genus Bison; species Bison bison. The sequence continues at coordinate 424,112 of NW_011494527.1, forward strand.
TGCTGGTGGGAATCATTCTCAGAAAGAGTGCCGGGGATAAGAAAGAAAAATTCAAAGCATGCATAATAAATCTTCCTGTTCAATATTTAAAAAAAAAAGAAGAAGAGGAGTCCTCTGTAAGAGCCCTGTGATGCAAATTCCACAGGGATCGTCAGTCTCATTTTGAAGAGAGGCGTGAGCTCCAGAGAGGTTTGAATGATGGTCCGTGACCCACAGACTTTCCCCTCACCCCGGTGCAGCCTCCACATGGAGAGAGGCTTCCCAGTGATCCCAGTGATCATCCTCTGCAACCCCACCCCCCCGCCCCAAGCAGCTTCCTCTTCAGCCAACACTTAGAGACCTCTACCTGGGGCAGGCACCAAGCTGGGTGATGGGAAAGAGGATAAGTCAGGGGCTGCTTTGATCTTAAGGAGCCACGGCCAAGGAATTCACCTATACCCCAGAACGACTTCTCTGTTACGGAAATGGAATCCACGACCCTTAGCTGGGCACACAGACGACCAGAACCAAGGCCGCACCGCACTTACGTGTGGCCCTCTGCCCGAACTCTGGTTAAGGGGAGGGGTGCGGAGGGACGGGTGCTCCCCGGGGGTCCTGCCCTGCCCTCCTCTCTCCCCACCTCCTCCCGACCAGAACAGGATGGGAGCTCTCTTGGACCAGGGAGCCCAGGTGCCAACCTAGTTAGGATGAAGCAACAGGCTAGGAGGAGACTGGCTGCCTGACACCATGAAGTTGCCATTTCAGGCCCCTATACCTGGACTGCTGGCTACATGAGACAAAAACAAGCTTCTGTCTTATCTAAGCTTCTATTATTTCAGGGTTTTGCTAGATCAACCGAACCTACCTCCTAGCCAATTCAGAAGTCCGCTATCCGGTGGGGCTGGAATGTGTTTGTCTCTATGGTAGTAGGTATAAGTAAGTAAGTAAGTGAACTCTCTCAGTTGTATCCGACTCTGTGACCCCATGGACTGTAGCCTACCAGGCTCCTCTGTCCATGGGATTTTCCAGGCAATAGTACTGGAATGGATTGCCATTTCCTTCTCCAGCAGATCTTCCCAACCCAGGGATCGAACCCAGGTCTCCTGCATTGTAGACAGATGCTTTACCTTCTAAGCCACCAGGCAAATTGAGCCACATAGGTAGTAGGTATGCTGCTGCTACTGCTAAGTCACTTCAGTCATGTCCGACTCTGTGTGACCCCATAGATGGCAGCCCACCAGGCTCCCCTGTCCCTGGGATTCTCCAGGCAAGAACACTGGAGTGGGTTGCCATTTCCTTCTCCAATGCGTGAAAGTGAAAAGTGAAAGTGAAGTCACTCAGTCATGTCCTACCCTCAGCGACCCCATGGACTGCAGCCTTCCAGGCTCCTCTGTTCATGGGGTTTTCCAGGCAAGAGTACTGGAGTGGGGTGCCATTGCCTTCTCCAGGTAGTAGGTATATACATGCCTATTTCCTTCACCTGTTCCAGGAAAAAGCATGGACTTCCTTATGTCTGAAGGATCAGATAGTAACATGACGGTGGAGGCTCTGACAGCACGTTCAGAGCAAAAGCTCCAGCGACTTGAGCTAAACACCTTGGTGGTACCCACTGACCCCGCACCAGCCCTGACTGTGGACGTGGGGCCAGCATCTGCTGAGGAGACCCGGTGCATTAGGCCAGCGGCCAGCCAGGGACCCTGCTTCAGGCATCCACTACGTACCTCAACCCAAAGCTGCTAAGATCCAGGCTTTCAAGCTAATTCTGGAACACAGAACTCTCCCTCATGCATTGATGGCCATTTCCCTTGCATTGTCTGAGCCCATGGAGGAGTGAGGGTAAGCAGAGTTCTGACACCTTGTAAATCTTGCCTCCTGTCTGTAGTGAAACCACAAAGCCCTTGTTCTTACTGGAAAGAAAAAAAAAAAAAGCTGCTGGCAGTCTGTGATCTCTGCTTTGTCTCCTGCAGTTTAGAGACGTAAGAATGTACATCAGAGACAGACAGACACAGTGGAAAGCTCATCCATTTGCCTTCCCCTCCAGGCCATGAAGATCCATTACTAGGAATAAAGCCTTAGCTTTAAGTGTCAGATCCTATCAGATTGTGCTGTGGTGTTGGGTGCTTAGCCTGAATGTTTTATTGGATTTCTTTTGCCAGAAAAGAAATCAGGGAATGGAGAGGCTCAGGAGGTCAAGGCTCCAGGGAGAGGCGTGCAGTTCATCCCAATTCTCACAGGGATGTCTCCTTCTAGAAAGTTTGGTCTCATGTTAGATTTTGTAGGAGAGCTCAGAGATGTTCAAGAAATACTTGTTTTCTTTGGAGGTTGGTACAAAGGAGAATAACTGTTCTCTGAAAACCATCTCTGTACTAGAGATGGGACACTGGTGTAGTTCAGCCATATGTCTGGTTAATGAAAACCATGCAAGACCCATAACATCATGTACCAGGTGCAACGTGAACTGTCTCTGACTCTCCCCGGCGGTTATTAGATTGTCAGTTCCCAAAGGTGGGGTTACATCTCACTACCCTTTTGCACACAGTTCAATCCAGTTCAACAATTTGGCACAACCTATTACAGATCAGGCAGTGTTCCCGGAATTAAGGGAGATAAAACAAAAAGACAGGACATCATTTCTACGTTCAAGGGGCTTACAATGTAAGGAGACAAAACTTACATGTGCAAAACGATGAAGTTGAAACAAACAAAAATATAAAAACAAGATATGTGAGAGGCTGCTCTAGGAAATCTACCTGGAATATTCACTGGGAGGACTGATGCTGAAGCTGAAACTTCAATATTTTGGGAAGAGCTATCTCACTGGAAAAGACCCTGATGCTGGGAAAGATTGAGGGCAGGAGGAAAAGGGGATGACAGAGGATGAGATGGTTGGATGGCATCACCAACTCAGCAGACATGAATTTGAGCAAACTCCAGGAGACAGTGAAGGACAGGGAAGCCTGGCATGCTGCAGTACACGGGGTCACAAAGAGTTGGACATGACTGAACAACTGATCAACAACAACAAATCTAGGCAGAACTACTGAGATTTCACGGAGAAAAAGAGAATGGAGCTGGCCTTCTACAGGAAGGCAAGGGAATTTAGACACACGAAAGAGATGGATAATCCCCCCAAACAGCAGGGAGGAAAACTGGATGGTTGGGAATGGAGAGAGTCGGTTTGGGCTCTGCTCTCCTTTCTGCAATGGCAGTTTCTTGGCGGTGTTATCTACACCGTCTCCACATTCTCACTGTTGAAGGGGAATGATTGGTGCCTATTCCTGATGGTTCCTGCCTGGAAGGCAGCTCCAGGGGCACCACACTCCTGGCCTCTGTTGTGCCCTCATCTGATTGATGAGTTTGGAAGGAACCCCTGCACGTGTGCAGGCCAGCCCCTTCTCTGTCCTGGGGATCTGCCTGTTGGAACTTATCCTCTCTTGTCTCTCTGGTGGTCCCTTCTGACACCAGAACAGAGCTACAGCACAGAGCCTCCCAAGTGTAGGCTTGTGCTGGTCAGCAAGACAAGGGTGGGTCTAATCCCGGCTCTTAATATTGGGAAGCCTTCTTGGATGCAAATATAATGCACATTCTCCAATATCAGCTTTATCACAAAAGTGAAAGGTGATATTTTGACTGGTACCCATCGTACTTACTGTCTCTCTCTTGGTTCAGAACTCCAGGAGAGATGAATACAAATTATGAGGCACCCCTGAACCAACACCCACCTCTCTTCATTTCTCAGGCTCCTCTAATCTTGCTTCTGACTATACTCTCAACACTACTCACAGTAGTCAATAACTTCTCCTGGTAACAGCCTAAAAGATATTTTTCAGTCCTCAACACATTACAGCTCTTTGATTCTAAGATATATTTAGGCTGTTTGGCATGCCTTATCTCTGAAATCAGAACATATTTTACAATCAATGATCTGTCACAGTTTAACCGGCAGCATTGTTCCTCGGTGGGCCACAGGATATTGGTGCGTCTTTATCATCCACAGCATCCGCTAGACAATGGAAATGTGCTTCTGAAGCACTTGAAAATGCCCTTTTCTGCCCCTCCTTGGCTTTGGTGACACCCCACTCCCCTGGTCTCTCACCCTCTGCAGGTGGTCCATTTCAGGCTCCTACCTGTGACCCATATTACACAGTGTCCTTTGGGGCTCTGCTTGAGACCTGGTTGCTTTTTACCTTCCCCCTCTCTCTCCAGGTTTTCTCAGCCTCTCCTCTGGCTTCAGTTGCCATCAGGATCACAATGATCCCCAAGTTTATATATATATATATTTTAAATTTATTTATTTTAATTGGAGGCTAATTACTTTACAATATTGTATTGGTTCTGCCACATATCAACATGAATCTGCCATGGGCATACACATGTTCCTCATCCTGAACCCTCCTCCCACCTCCCTCCCCATACCATCCCTCTGGGTCATCCCAGTGCACCAGCCCCAAGGATCCTGTATCGAACCTGGACTGGTGATTCATTTCTTATATGATATTATACATGTTTCCATGACATTCCCCCAAATCATCCCACCCCTCCCTCTCCCACAGAGTCCAAAAGACTGTTCTATACATCTGTGTCTCTTTTGCTGTCTCGCATACAGGGTTGTCGTTACCATCTTTCTAAATTCCATATATATGCGTTAGTATACTATATTGGTGTTTTTCTTTCTGGCTTACTTCACTCTGTATAACAGGCTCCAGTTTCATCCACTTCATTAGAACTGATTCAAATGTATTCTTTTTAATGGCTGAGTAATATTCCATTGTGTACCTCGAGTTTTGATCTCTCTTCTGAGTCCAGCATCTCCCAGCTAAGTTACTTGAACTTAGCTCAAACCCACAGACCCAAAACTAGAACTCGTCCTGCTCCCTGGAAGACCTGCACATCCTCGAGTGAGTGTCCCCTTCCCTGTGAAAGTGGTCCAAGTCATGCCAGACCCCACCCTCTTGCTTGTCTCCATATTCAATAAATGACCACGCTCTGACCATTTTAATCTATCGTGTATCTCTTGGATCTGTTTACTTTTCTCCATCCTGTGAAGCCGGCTCAGGCCTCTCTCATCTCTCAGCATCCTCCTCACCAGGCTCCTTGTCTGCTTTCCTTTCTCTTCACAGCAGCCAGGATGATCTTTCTAAACACAGATCGATTCTGTCACTCTTCTCCTTTAAAGTCTTTGTGCATGCTGCCCTTCTGCCAGGGAACACTCTCTCTTAATCTCCCATCCTAGTCCCCTACCCACTTCTCTGCTGCACCTAGTGGAATTCAGTTTGCCATGGAAGTCTCAGTTCAGATGCCACCTCTGTCAGGAAGCCTTCCTTGATTTCTCCTGGCTGGGCTGAATTAGATGCCTGTCTTATAAGCTCCCATAGCATCCTGTTCTTTGACCTATTATAACTCTTGGCATTCTATTAAATAACAGAAGTGAAACTGCATATTCACTTGTCTATTTTCCTGGTGAGACTTAAGCACTACAGCTGGTTTGTTTATGAAATGAACAAATCAATATAGGAAAAGATGGGTCTGAGTGGAATAGTATACAGTGGGCCAGGATCTGAAAGACTGAGAATGCCCTAGGATGGATGACTTTGAGGACAGGACTGGTCCCCAGTCCAAGTATCCTCAGGTGGCTATGTTGTCAGCCTGACTCTAGAAGGAATTTGCTGACCTACTCAGAAACACACCCGTAATTCACTCTGATCCAGCTTAATGCTGAGCTGAAAATTTATGGACAGATCTAAAAAAGAAGAAATAAAAATGATGGATGTTAGAAATTATCCTATGATATAACTGCTTTCCTTAAAGGAATTAAAATCTCATCCAAATATGGGTCACTGGCCTTCCTGGTGGATACTCTACTTTTCTCAAACAACATTGGCATCAGTCTCTGAATGAGGGCACCACACACAAACAGTTACATTAAACCAATGGCTTGGAAACACCACGACAGTTCTCCTTCTGTTCTTCACAACTGAAATTAGATAAAAGTAAATTAGCCGAATGTTTCTCCACTAAGTAAACAGATGACAAATCTTCCACTGAAAGCAGGTGATGATTTCCTAAGATTGCTACAGATAACAATTCAAAATTGACTTGATTTCCCTCCTTTTGTTTATACAGTATGTATGCATTGTAGAAAATAATTGAAATATATTGAAAAATAGAAAATATGGGCTCTATGCTTTTGGTCGATAGAAAAGCATGCAGAAAGCTTCAGTTGACATTTTGGTACATGCTCCATCTTTCTTCCATTCATATGCATTTTTATGTAAGTTAAGGTCACTACATATATACTTACATATTCTGTTTTTCCGCCCCCTCCACCCAGTTAACATTATATTTGAAACATTTTGCATTCCAATAAAACTTCTTATATCATCATCATAACAGTTGCCCTTGATTTACCATAATTTTTTTAAACCAATCCTCTCTGTCTGGGCTCTACAGTTATGAGAATTTCCTTTAGAAAGCTCTATTAACTCTCCTAAATATCAGTGTCTTCACTGGGACTACAGGGACTACAAACCAATCTTTTAAATTGCTTAAGCAAAAACAGCATTAGGAGCAAGAACCTGGTTGTCCTCCCCACCCTCACTCAATGCATACATTACCGGATACAAATGGTTCTGCATTTCTGAAGTTCTGTTCACGCTATGGCTCCTGGCTAGGAGTGCGGATTTAATATAATTGCTTCGGCTGATGGAACAGCTATATGAATATTAATGTTGGTTGAAGTGTTTAGAGAGACACTTAAACAAAGCTTCCTCCCTTTGTGCTGAGCACGAGCAAGAGGTATTATTATATGGTTCACAGCAGCAGTGGTCACGCAGCCACTTAGCAAGCTCCCAGGGGAATGTGGAGGAACATCGCAGAAGACGGCGGTGCAGGAAGTGGGGCAGGGTGGGGGGGTCTCCCCTCAATCCCTCAGAAGGGAAATGTCTCTAAAGGATTTAGCTTCTCTGTCTCTAACACAACTAGGATTTACACAAAGTTATTGCTGCTTTTTCAACTTCTGTTAGATAAGCCAGTCTACCGTTGTCGTCTGGTGGTTCTCTTTTCCAAGAACTGTTTGAAGGAGGAGTTGGGAGGACCTACTAACATTAATGCTATTTTTCTGATTGGATCAGGAGATAACAAAAGAAATGCTGTCAAGATTTCTTTTGAAAAATAAAATGTTATTCTTTTTTCAGGTTGCATCCTAATAACTGAAAGGATATGTGAAACTTGGAGCAATGCTTTCTCAAGATCTACTTAAAAAATTTTTTTTTCATTTTCCTGATTTTGAAAGTAGCATACATTCTTTTAAAGAATACTTGAAAGACAAATATAAAAAAGAAAATGAAATTCCCTGGCACCTCAAAACCAAAGTCACCAACTATAACATGGTGATGAAGCTGTTGGTAGACTTATCTATGAATGTTTCTTCCCACATAGCTGAGGTCACATTACATTAAAGAAGTGTATTTTATTAATTTACTTATCATAGGAGCTTCTAATATCATTTAAAATTCCTTTTGAGCATTTTGAATGACTACACTCTTATTTCGTTTAAAATGCTCTGAAATACTTGGTCATTCAGACAAGCATCCATATATTCTCTCTGCACCTATCTTCCCCTTGATTTCCTATTCCTTCCTCTGAATCCTAAATCTGTCTTGAGCCCCGGTTTCTTTTCCCAGTTCCAGACGCACCTTTCTGGATGGCTGTGGAACACTCCACTTGGATATCCAACTGCCCTTTAAATGCAACAAGTCAAAACCAAGCACCACCCCTTCCCTCCTGATTGGCTACTTCTGTTGCTGGTGCCTCCATCTCCTCACCCACCTGGACATCAGTCACCTCTCTCACCTCCCCGTATCTGCTCCTCACTTCCTATCATTTATGGCCCTTCAGACTCTCCTCCCAGAAGGTCTCTGCCACCTGTCTCTCGCATGCCAAATTCAGCAAATACAGGATACCCAGTTAAATCTGCATTTCAGAAAAATGGATACATTTTTAGCATATATATATATATATCAGCTCAGTTGCTCAGTCATGTCCCACTCTTTGAGACCCCATGAACCACAACACGCCAGGCCTCCCTGTCCATCACCAACTCCTTGAGTTTACCCAAACTCATGTCCATTGAGTCGGTGATGCCATCTAATCATCTCATCCTCTGTTGTCCCCTTCTCCTCCTGCCTTCAATCTTTCCCAACATCAGGGTCTTTTCCAAGGAGTCAGCCCCTCACATCAGGTGGCCAAAATATTGGAGTTTCAGCTTCAACATCAGTCCTTGCAATGAACACCCAGGACTGATTTCCTTTAGGATGGACTGGTTGGATCTCCTTGCAGTCCAAGGGACTCTCAAGAGTCTTCTCCAACACCAGAGTTCAAAAGCATCAGCTCTTCGGTGCTCAGCTTTCTTTATAGTCCAACTCTCACATCCATACATGACCACTGGAAAAACCATAGCCTTGACCAGATGGACCTTTGCTGACAAAGTAATGTCTCTGCTTTTTAATATGCTGCTGCTGCTGCTAAGTCGCTTCAATCGTGTCCGACTCTGTGTGACCCCATAGATGGCAGCCCACCGGGCTCCGCCATCCCTGGGATTCTCCAGGCAAGAACACTGGAGTGGGTTGCCATTTCCTTCTCCAATGTATGAAAGTGAAAAGTGAAAGTGAAGTTGCTCAGTCGTGTCTGACTCTATTGACCCCATGGACTGCAGCCTACCAGGTTCCTCCATCCATGGGATTTTCTAGGCAAGAGTACTGGAGTGGGGTGCCATTGCCTTCTCCATTTAATATGCCATATATATACACACACACACACACATATATATATATACACACACACATATACACACACACACACACACATATATATATATACACACACACATATCCACACACACACACATATATATACACACACACACACATATATATGGCCCATTCAAAATTTAGGATATATTTAAGCTAAAAATTATTCTTTGTTTATATGAAATTCAAATTTAACTGGATGTTCCTGTTTTATTCGGCAGCCCAAATCCTGTCTCAGTTTCTCCTGCCCACACCTTAACACCTTTCATCCATACTATAAGCCATAAGTCACTGAATAACCTCCTTGTCTCTATGTCAAATTCATTAATTTTTGCAAATCGCAGCTTTAATGGTATTGCACTTTACTCACCACCCTTGGCGGTTTCCCACTGCCTAGTCCCTCAGACTCCCATTTAGAAACATCAGCAGGCTAGCGCACACCCGCCTCTCCAGCCCACGTCCCACTGCTGCCTCTCAGGTCCAGGGCAAGTGCTGGTCTCTTGGTTACAGATCACCCTATACTCTGCGTTCCCTGGCCTCTCTCACATGGTTCTCTCCATCTACGATACCCTACCTCACATGACCAAATCCTGACTCCACCTTCACAAAGCCACCACCCTAGGCTCAGCCTTCACCTCCTTGTACACAGATTATGAGTAAGCTTATACCATCATTTTGGCAGGTCAGAAATAGTCGAAAATCAGCAATTTCACATGGTTTTGGCTAGTGTAATATAAGATCTCCTCTCTGGTGCTTCCCTGCCTTACCATCTTCCCCATGTTCATTTCTTCAGCCCATTCCACAAAGAAAGAATATCAAGTAGTGACTGCCTACAGCAATGTTTCTCAAGTACAGTCCTCTGTCCACCACAACACGTGACACGGAACCAGTCCATGGAAGTGGGGCAGGGAGGGGGCGGCTGTTAACAATGCAGATGCCAAGGCTCCACCCTGGAGCTGCAGAATCAGAATCTGTAGGAGGGCCTGGGGATCTGCATTGTGATCAAGCTTTCTAACTGAGACATCCGCTTACTAAAGCAGAGAACCACTGCCCTGCACAGAATGCCTTCTCCATCTACTCACACTGGTCCCTGAATATGCCATAGGGTTCCTACCTCTAACGACCCTAGAGACTCTTGAGGATCCTTCCAAGCCCAGGTCAGTTTCTATCTCTTCCATAAACATTTCCCTGTTCACACAAGGAAGTCTAGAGAAAGAAGTACTGTGTCATTTGTCACTAATCATTTTTCTTCCCAAAGGGAATAGAACATTCATCCACGATAAGGACTTTTCTCTACACCCCCACCCATCCCGAAGAGACCAACACCAAGTTAGGCTGTGACAGCTGCTAAATAAATACATGCTACACTAATGTCCATCCAAGGTCAACAGACCCAAAGAAACCAACTCTCTAAGCAAAGATGAAAGCACCTTCCAAATTAGGAACTGTGAGAAGGGAGTATTTTATTAAGAAAAAGGAAAAAAGAAAAAGAAAGATTTCACCTGTGAACAAGCATTTACAACTTTATGCATACGTTTAAGGAGAATGTCCATGTCAGTTCTAGTTCAACAATGATAGAACTGCAAGGAGAAGTTTCACCCAGACTTACCTGTGCCAGGGCCTGCCCATCCACCTCCCCCAGGCTGCTCCCTTTCTTAGGCAGACTCTGGCCCATCCACAAGTCAAAAGTGCCTCTTCTAGTTGAGAGCCATGGCTAGACCTATTCCAAAAAGACACTGGACTCAACAGAATAAACGCATCATCTTTCCTCCTTCTCCCACTCTGACTCTATTGCTTGTCAGTTGCTGCTGGAAACTACTCTCTCTCCTCACCTCCCCTCTCCTGGAGGTCCTTCCCCTCCTGTTCTTTCTGGCACATCTTCCCCATCTCCTTTCCATCACTTTACTCAGGTCCTTGTGATTTCTCACCTGAGCCTCCTGACTAGCCTCCATGTCTCTGTATTTGTGGAAACCAAATCTTCACATCTTTCCCATGTTTAAAACCCTCTATGGGTCCATTATCCCTTCAAGATGAAGTCCAGATCCTTATTCTGGACCATAGGGCCCTTCATAGTCCTGCCTTTCAGTTCAGTTCAGCTCAGTTCAGCAAATAGCCCCCAGTGCCCTCCATGTGCTGGGCCAGGCCAGACATCTAAAACCAAAGGATTCAGCTCACAGGTGACAGAGGAGTCAATGTGCAGTTGACGCAGTGTGACGGACATAGCAGGCCACAGGAGGCCTTGGAGACTCAACCACGTGGTGGCAGCTCCTGCAGGGAGTTAGTGAAGGACCAGGGCTACAGTTACATCTCCAGTTCCACGTCCAGGGCTCCTGCCACTACTCAATGTAGGCTGGCAACCAAGATGTCTGTCTTGCCCAATATGATGAACCAAAACACAACAAAAACAGAAGACAGGAGATGATCCATGACTAAAATATGAATTAAGGACTAAAATGCAAACCCCATAAGTTACTACAGAGATGCTAAATCACAGTGAAACAGAAACACTTATATATTGCACATATAAGATGGAAACAGAGAGATGGATCACGCTCAAGCTTAGCCCTGATGAAAGCTCATCACTCACTTATGTTGGTCAAGTAACACAGAACTGAGATAACAACTTACTTGCAGATGCTAAGAGAGCCACTTGGGCAGGAATGACATGAGTAGTTTTTATTCTGGTATCTATTTGAACCGTGGTGTTGGAGAAGACTATTTACAGTCCCTCGGACTGCAAGGAGATCCAACCAGTCCATTCTGAAGGAGATCAGCCCTGGGATTTCTTTGGAGGGAATGATTTTGAAGCTGAAACTCCAGTACTTTGGCCACCTCATGCGAAGAGTTGACTCATTGGAAAAGACCCTGATGCTGGGAGGGATTGGGGGCAGGAGGAGAAGGGGACGACAGAAGATGAGATGGCTGGATGGCATCACTGACTCAATGGACGTGAGTCTGAGTGAATTCCGGGAGTTGGTGATGGACAGGGAGGCCTGGTGTGCTGTGATTCATGGGGTCACAAAGAGTCGGACACGACTGAGCAACTGAACTGAACTGAACTGAAGAAAAACTTAAAAGATTACTTTAAAAATCTAATGAATAAAATACACAGGCTAAAGACTTGAATTTATTTCAAAGAGCCAAGAAACTAAATTGGAGAAGCCATGAAGTGATTTCTAAGAGAATTCCAAAAGGAGATTAGGAGGATATCATTTCAAAAATCAGGCAGAGAACCTCACAGGGAAAGGAGAACACAAGAGATCATCTAGTATATTCTCTGTCTTTGGGGGACAGCATGGTTTTCAATCCGAGAGAGATACTCTCTATGTCTGCAGGACCATGTTTTTAAACTGCAGGCTGACAGCAGGTCAAGACAGCAATTGAGTGGGTCATGACCGTCAATTTCTTTCTAAATGAAAGAGAATAGAATCTAGTAGAAAATACGAGGTTGCATCTCACACAGCAGCATTAAGTACTGGGATCATGTATAACTGTGTATGTGAACATGGGTAGGTCAGTTCACAGTACAATACACACTGAGTTGCAGTCAAGAAAACTTGACAAACAGTCTTCTAGAAAACTTCTATCAGAGAGGGTTTTATTTTTAATACATAGGAAACACATTCTATTATGAATCCTGACCCTTTTCCTTGTTCTTGGAGTCTGTGCTAAAATTAAACAGAGAATGGAGGTGGAATATCAGAACTGGAAGGAGGAAGCAAATTAGCAGAGCGTAAATGAAAGAACTGATAACAAGAGGCCAGAGACCGAAGGAATGAGATGGATGAGTTCTGGGTTTTTTCTGAAAGCCTCCTGCTTTATGGCAACTAAGGATTCCTTGGCTATTCTCATTGAAGCACTGGTTACACGGTAGTTTCTCAATAGTTACATATCCCATAACCCTCAATAAGCACCTGTATTCTGTCTATGGCAACAGTTACCAAGCAGTATGATTGGTGTCTTTTTAATAACGTCTGTCTCCACCATGTGCAGCAGCTCCTTGAAGGCTGGCCTGGCATTTGGTCCACTGCTTCATCCCCACCTCTATGACAGTTGACTCAGTAAATTTCAAGTGGACTGAAGTGAAAGGCATTGAAGGACCATAAAGCTCTAGTTCTAATACCTGCTGGATGCCGAACCCTCTTCGCAAGAACAAACTGATTTCAGTCTATTGGGCAAGGATATTCTAATTTGAGAAAAACAACAGTAACAACAAGACTCTGAAGTTTCCAGGGAGAAAACTGCTTGGACTCTCGTATCTCTCGGCCCAGAGGCTGAGTTCATGCAAAGGACTTGTGCCATCCTTTTATAGGGTAAGAGTGTTTTGAAATGCCAAAGACTCTTTAGGAGGTCAAGCTAGGACCTACTCTTTGGACTCAGTCTGGCTCCTGAAGATACCTGCTTTTTCCAGTCTGGACAGCCTGAGGGAAACCACCACGTTGAATCTGAAGCTGCTGAGCTATTTCAGAGGTCTTATCCACATTGCCAGCTGGAGCTGGCAGGATGCCCAAGAGGGCCCAAGGCAGAGGGCTGGACCTGGAGAAGCAGTCAGTTGACCAAGGAAGTCAACAATGAACCAAATCTGGTTGTGTGTGTATGCTCAGCTGTGTCTGACTCTTTGTAGCCCCAAGGACTGTAGTCCACCAGGCTCCTTTGTCCATGGAATTCTTCAGTGAGAATACTGGAGCGGGCTGCCATTTCCCACTCCAGGGGATCTTCCCAACCCAGGGATTGAATCCATGTGTCTTATGTCTCCTGCATTGGCAGGTAGATTCTTTATCCCTGTGCCATCTGGGAAGCCCAAGCTCTGGTTGCTTCCCCACAAGAGGCCCAGGCTGAAGGGATATGAGATGGAGCTGGGAAGTAACCTTTTGCCTTCCTCACCCTCTGCAGCTCTTCCTACCTCCATGCCTAGGTGGCCAAATCCAACCCCTAATAGTGCAGCGGTTTAGCTTGGGGTGGGGGTGGGGGCTGATTAGGAAGCCCTGAGTATGAGTGTATCGGGGGGGTGGTACTGGTCTGAGGCTACACTCCTCGGAAATGCAAATGGGAAGTTATCAGGGAGGGAAATGGGTGAAAGACACCCTACACCAAATGATCAACTCAAATTCAAATTCAAGAGAGAGCCCACTAGTTGCTAGTTACCCTTCTTCTCAGCTAGGCAAATGTCCAGAGAGTTATCACTGAAGGAAAATCCTCTTTACTGGGGACACTGATTAGTATTAAAGGTAGAGATAAATGTCTTCCCTGCAGCAATACTAAAGCAATGGTTTAACCCTCTGTGGACTGGTTGGATCTCCAAGGGACTCTCAAGAGTCTTCTCTAACACCACAGTTCAAAAGCATCAATTCTTCGGCACTCAGCTTTCTTCACAGTCCAACTCTCACATCCATACATGACCACTGGAAAAACCATAGCCTTGACTAGATGGACTTTTGTTGGCCAGTCCATTCTGAAGGAGATCAGCCCTGGGATTTCTTTGGAAGGAATGATGCTAAGGCTGAAACTCCAGTACTTTGGCCACCTCATGTGAAGAGTTGACTCATTGGAAAGGACTCTGATGCTGGGAGGGATTGGGGGCAGGAAGAGAAGGGGATGACAGAGGATGAGATGGCTGGATGGCATCACTGACTCAATGGACATGAGTCTGAGTGAACTCTGGGAGTTGGTGATGGACAGGGAGGCCTGGCGTGCTGTGATTCATGGGGTCGCAAAGAGTCGGACATGACTGAGTGACTGGACTGAACTGAACTGAACCCTTGGTGTGTGCTGTTCCTTATGCACAATCAAATCTGACATCTCTGTTGATGAGGAAGGTAAGGGACAGAACAACTCTGCAGAGTTCAGTGGGTACTTCTGCTGCTAAGTCGCTTCAGTCGTGTCCGACTCTGTGCGACCCCAGAGACAGCAGCCCACCAGGCTCCTCTGTCCCTGGGATTCTCCAGGCAAGAATACTGGAGTGGGTTGCCATTTCCTTCTCCAATGCATGAAAGTGAAAAGTGAAAGTGAAGTCGCTCAGTCATGCCCGACTCTTAGTGACCCTATGGACTGCAGCCTACCAGGCTCCTCCGTCCATGGGATTTTCCAGGACAAAGTACTCGAGTGGGTTGCCGTACTAGGAATCCAAAATTTACTTGAACGAAGTTTCAGCCTCCATCCCCTGCTGAATCTCTATCTCAGTCTCCCTCCCACCATCTGCCAGCGTATGCTAAAGGAATACCGAGCATCTTTGGGTTACCCTGAGTGGAATGTAATCAAGAGGGCAAGTTGACTCAGAGGCAGGGGAGAAAAGAGGCTGGATATCATATACTCCCAAATCAAACAGAAACAAAGTTCAGGCTTTAACAAAAAATACTATCTATGTCTGGATACTTAGTTTGAATCTCAACTCTAATTCAGTGTAACAATCTCTCCCTGTCTCAGTTTCCTAAGAAAGCACACCCAAAGATTAAAAAAAAAAAAGTCCACAATGTGTACCAGTGTCTGGCAAACTGAATGAGCCGGCAAACTACATGTGTTCTCATTAGGACTGCAGTATTGCTCAGTGGATCAGAGCCGAGGTTCTGGAGTTTGAGGCACTCCAAGATGCTGACTCCATGGACCTCATCAACCCTGAGGTCCTAGGAAACTTCTCTAACCTGTTTGAGCTTTCATTGTCTCACCTACACAATGGTGATAATAAAATCACTTTGTAGGGTTACTGTAAAGATGAACTGAGGATCTGTATGTGAAATGCCTGGTACAGAATAGATGACCATAAATGGTGGGTATTATTGCGGTGGCTTGCCCCCTCAGAGAGGCAAATATGCCCCCCTAAAGAGGTGTTCTGCAGCTGCCACCAGCAACTGGATGAATCTCTCCAAGGCCACGGATGCTCAAGCACCAAATGCGCACATGTTCCCCCACGCCCCTGCTCCCCCGCCACACTCCCTACCACAGTGCATGGCACACCAGTAGTCCTCATCCATTGACTTCCTTCTCCCCCACAACCAATCCACCATCAGGAGCTGTGGATTCTGTTTCTTAAATATGTCAACTCCACTCGGTCCTCTGTATCTGCCCAGCACGAGTAACAGTTTAGGGCACCACCAGTTTGCCCCTAGATAACAAGTCTCCAGCTTCATCTCTCTACCCACCGCCTTCCCTCTTCAATTAAGTCAGCAACTACAATCATCTTTCTAAAGTGCAAATCTGATCATGCCTTTCTCTCGCTTGAAGCCCTTCATGGCACCTCAATATAACATCCCAGTCCTTAATCTGGCTTTCAGAGCCTGACACAATCTGCCTGGAGCTCAGCTCCCTTCCTGACCTCACCTCTCACCATGCCCCTCCTTGCTGTGTGTGTTCCAAGCCATAGTGAGTACTGACAGTTGTACAAATGAATCATGCCTGCTCTCTCTCTGTAGTGATTTCACACATGGCTTCCCCTCTGCTTAGATACTCCTGTGTCCCTTCTCTTTTCTGTGCTAACTCATGCTCAATTTTTAGCTTTCAACTTAGGTGTCATTTCTTCCAGGAAGCCACCCCCAATACTTGAATCCTAGGCAGGTGTCCCTGCCACTATATTCAAATGTCTGCTTATTGTTCCTCCCCCAGCAGAGCTCCCAGAGGACAAAAGAATCATTTTTGTCACTGAAGGATCCTGAGTGCTTCAAACATCACCTGACACAAGACAGGCACTCAGACCTGTGTTTGCTGGATAGATGCCTGGATGCTAACCACTGGGCCAGCCATGTGAAGCCATCTCTGGTTAAAGGAGGCAGCAAAGCCAAGCCGCCAGGAAGCCTCCACCCAGCAAAGGCAGTACCTACCTAGAATGGCCACCACCTCGTCATCCTGGATCACCTCCAGGGAGCCGGAGACCACGAAGCACAGGCTGTCGACGCTCTCCCCCGCGTGGTAGATGAGGTCCCCGGGGGCGCAGTGCACCGTCTGGAACTCCATGGCCAGTGCCCGCAGGCAGCCGTCGCTGGCCAGCCGGAAGGCCGGGTGCTCCTTGAAGACCTTGCGGTTCAGGTGCACGCAGATGTCCGCTCTCATGTCCTTGGGGCAGATCTGCAGGACCTGGCCGAGCACGGGAAGAAAACGCGTCAGGATCCTTGCTGTGGCCTCCAGCTCGCTGCTCTCTCAGCTCCCCAGGGGCCAAAGCGACACCCACTAGACTAGACCACACTCTTCAAGGCACCAGTGGACAAGACAGCCACAGTCCCTGTGGGAGAGAGACAGGGGCCCCCAAATCTGTGCCAAATGCTCAGGTCAGGGACTTGAGAGTCAAGGGGCTGGGAGTACGTGAGACCCTTTGGAAACCCAGGAAGGGCTCCCTGAGTAGGTGACAAATACGGTGACATCTGCATAACATGTCAGAGGGAGCCCTATGAAAGAACATCCCAGCAGAGTCGCAAAGGCTGTGAGAGGACCTGAGCAACAGCCCGTGTGAATGAGGGGAAAGCTGGGGGTGTGAGAGGGGGCTACAGGAGGATGACAAGCTGGAGAGGATGTGGAGACTTACATTATGAAAAGACTTTGATTTTGATTCTGAGTAGGACAGGGACACATTGGGAGACTCTGAGCAGGGGAGGGATGGGGAGCCTCTATATTTTAAGAGGATTGTGGCAGCTTCAGAGTGGAATTAGCGGGCCCTGACTGTTGGATGGCAGGAGTGAAGCCCAGGTATTGGGTTAGCCCACTCCTGCAGGGCTCCGGGGAGCAGGGAGGGGACTCGGACTGGGATGTTGCCAGGGGAGCCAGAGAGAAGTAATCAAATCCTGAACATATTTTGAAGATACAGCTGCCATGGTCTGCTGATGGACTGAAGGTGGACTGATTCGAAGAGAGATATGAAGTGATATTTACTGAGCACTTCCTTAGGCGTTACTAAGCACTTTGGAGTCATTCATTCATTCCATACTTAGCTACTGAACACTTTAGTGTATGCCAGGGATCATTCCAGGCTCTGAGGATGTAGGCAGCAAACAGAATGCCCTGCCTTTGTGTGACTTACTAGTGGGAGGGGACAAATAAAAAGCAAAAGGAGTAAAATTCAGTAGTAAGTGCTGAGGAGAACGATGGAGAAGGAAAACAGAAGGAAAGTCATGAGAGGTGTGATCTTACATTTTCAAGTCTTCTGTGCACCAGCTAATCGAATCCTCACATAAACTCTCTGGTGTAAGTGCTATTGTGGTACCATTTTACAGATGAGAAAACTGAGGCCCGGGGATGATCAATAACTTGCCCAAAGTTGCACAACCAGGAAATGGCAGAGCTGGACTCTCTGACTAGGCAGGCTCACTCCAGAGCCTAGTGTAGATACCAAGCACTTCCTACATGATACACCTGCCCAAAACCAAAGGGCTTGCTCTTTGGCTCTCAAGGAACTCAAGGCAAACTGGGAACTGTAAGAGGCCATGTGGGTCTCACCTCCCAAATAAATAAAAATGTCTCAGTCTTTCCTACGGGGAGAAACACTTCTCTGGACTAAATTTTTGCGAGAAACCATTCGTGGCCCCTTACGTAGCAAGCGTGAAGTAACGCAAGGGACACCTCCAGGTGGACTCTTTCTGAGAAAGCAGGAGTGTTCCTAAAACAACCCTTTCTCGCATCCTAGCCTGTGAACAAAACCGGGGGCATAACATCAAATGTGCTCAGTGACGACATCTCCTGGCGGTGCTGGTCACTTCCCCACCCTTGCTCCTCCACCTCAGCACAAACCGTCTGCCCGTGCTCCTGGTGCTCACCTCCACATCCTGAAGTCCCGCAGCCTCTTTCAAACCCAACTTCAACCTCCCCTTGTCCGGAACAGCGCTGCTCCACCCACCGGCTCTGCATGCCCTGAACTCTGCGTTGGAAAGAGGGGGCCCAACACTTGGAATCTCAGTTCCCCCCTCTCTTCACTGCTCTACACTTCAGTTTCTCTTTTTTCCTATTTTTTAAATTTATTTTTTAACTGGAGGAAAATTGCTTTACAATGTTGAGTTAGTTTCTGCTGCGTGTGTGTGTGTGTGAAGTCACTTCAATCATGTCCAATTCTTTGTGACCCCGTGGACTGTAGCCCACCAGGCTCCCTTGTCCATGGGATTCTCCAGGCCAGAATACTGGAGCAGGTTGCCACACCCTCCTCCAGGGGATTTTCCAAACCCAGGGATCAAACCCACATCTCTTATGTCTCCTGCACTGGCAGGCCGGTTCTTTACCACTAGCGCCACCTGGGAAGCCAGTTTCTTCTGTACAACAATGCAAATCAGCCTAATTGTAAGTACATTCCCCTCCCTACTGAGTTCCCCTCCCCTCCCTGGATCCCACACCTCTAGATCACCACAGAGAGCTAGGGTGGGCTCCCTGTGTTGTTTCTGCTGTTTAAAAAAAAAAAATATTGGGTTTCCCTGGTGGCTCCGTTGGTAAAGACTCTATCTGCAACACAGGAGACCTGGGTTCGATCCCCAGGTCAGGAGGATCCCCTGGAAAACGGAATGGCAACCCATTCCAGTATTCTTGCCTGGAGAATTCCATGGACAGAGGAGTCTGGTGGGCTGCAGTCCAGGGGGTCACGAAGAGTAGGACATGACTGAGTGACTAACACTTTGATTTTCATCACTGCCTTATGAGGATTAAGGGCTTCCCTCATAGCTCAGTTGGTAAAGAATCCACCTGCAATGCGGGAGACCTGGGTTCAATCCCTGGGCTGGGAAGATCCCCTGGAGAAGGGACTGGCTACCCACTCCAGTATTCAGGCCTGGAGAATCCCATAGACTGTATAGTCCATGGGGTTGCAAAGAGTTGGACACGACTTAGCGACTTTCACTTTCACCGTGAGGATTAAATGAAAGTATATCTACCAGTGCACCTGGTATCTATGCCTCGTGACACCTCACAGCCCCAGCAAGGCACTCAATAAATGCAGGTCCCCTCTGCTGCTCTGCCATGGCAGGATGCCAAGGAAGCGAGCATGTTCCCTGGGAGTGGGGCTGGAGGACTGACTGAGGCAGGGGAAAATCGGATGGCCAATGCTTAGGCAGAGTGCTCGTTAAGTACTTCCCCTCCTTCAGACTCATTAAAGCAAGACTCCTGGAAAAGGCAGATTTAATCTGGATCCTCTCTCTCTAAGCAGAACACCAGGGAGCGGGGAACACTTGCTTGTCATGTCGAAACTGTGCCCAGCGGTCTGAAACTAAGATTTGCTCTCCAGGTGAATTCACCTTTCGATATTTCCCTTCCCTCAGGCTGAGCTTTGCCAGCAGAGGCGTGGAGACAATGTTTTATTCATGGGCCCTGTTCCCAGAGCCCAGGGAAAGCACGTGTGAGGAGGAGAGGGGACTGGAGGGGAGAAATGACAGACCCTCTCAGCCACCAGCACCCCCATCGTCCTTGCCTTGGTCCTACACCAGCAGGGGCTCCTGAACGCCTCTCTCTGAGGGAGGGTACCAGCTTGAGACCCTGTCGTCTTCCTGGGTTACCTGCCCTTCTGCTTGGTTTGAGGAGAGAAAATTCTTGCTGGTCTCTGAGGCCTCAGAAGCCCCGAGGAGATGCCACCATGGAGGTTCATGGAGCCTCCCTGGGGGAAAGGGGTGGTGGGGGCAGGATGGATAAAGCACAGGTGCGGGAACAGGCTTTGGGATGAAGCAGATCTGGACTCCTGGCTTCCACTTGTTCGAGTCATGTGAACTTAAAGCTCTACGTTCCCCAAGTCTTCTTGTTCTAACTTGTGTATAGAATTCTTTGGAAGATTCCATGCGCTGTGGTGTTAAAGACTTGGTTTGATGCCCACATGTGACTGGGCTCAATGCACAAGGGCTCTCATTTCTGATGGTATCATCGCAGCAGAGCAGCAGGTCAGCCTGAGGGAGGCTTTTGAAGTTCTGGACGTCAGAGTCCAAAGGATCATAGAGGTCAGCCTTAGCCTTACAAGTCATCTAGTTTTCATGTGTCACAGACAAGGAAATTGAAGCTCAGAGGGACCCATGATGGTCTAAGGTCCAAAGTCGTCAGCTAATTACTGCTAACGTCAGACTTGCCCAGCACTCCCACCCTTCCACTGCACACACATCCCCTAGACGCCCCGGTCATCACTGACCATTCCAGTCTGGAATGGAGGTGGTGGGATGGAGACAGGGCCTTGGGACTGGCTCTCTCCCCAGCAATTGCCTGCCAAGGAAGAGCAGCCACCCCAGGCCGGGCTGAGTTCTGCCCTGAGCTGCCACAATACTTCCTCTTCGATTTGGATCAGGACCTAGGGAAAATCCCAGAGCCCTCCAGGGAGACAGCAGGCAGGGGAAGGGAGGAGCAGAGCTGATGAGTGCTGTCTCCCAGGGGCAGCCGCCCAGCCCAGCCTTGCAGTGAGGGCAGAAGAGGACTTCTTTCTGGACAATCAGATTTACAAAGGCATCCTGGCCCCTGGGAAAAGGAGCCTCAGGGCTGAGCGATCCGAGTTCCTTTCTGCTCCATCAGCTGCCAGGCACCCACAGAACCTCCAGGGGCTGGGTCGAGACAGCAGAATAGAAAAACAGGAGCAGTGCGGCCAGTGGTGAGCAAAGCCAGAGATGATGTCCCTCCCAACCAATGCCTGCCCATCTGAGAGAGGAGGGCACCCCAATTTGGACTCGTCCTTCCCTCCAGTCTGTGTTTTACAGTTGTTGTTTTTTTAAAAGCAGTAGTAGGAAAAAGCACAAGCTTTGAAGTCAGACAAAACTGGGTTCAAATCCAGACTTTGCCATTCTCAACTCTGTGACTGGGGGCAATTAATAAAGTTAACTGGGCTGCTGGGTCTTCATACCTGAGGACAGTTCCCTCTCCAGGGTAGTTGTGAAGCATGTGAAGCAGGAACGCAGGGCCAGAAGTGCAGTTAAGTATCTGCTCTTAATACAACTTTAAGACATGCTAGCTGGTATATTCGGAGAAGGCGATGGCACCCCACTCCAGTACTCTTGCCTGGAAAATCCCATGGACAGAGGAGCCTGGTAGGCTGCAGCCCATGGGATCGCAAAGAGTCGGACATAACTAAACGACTTCCCTTTCACTTTTCATTTTCATGCATTGGAGAAGGAAATGGCAACCCACTCCAGTATTCTTGCCTGGAGAATCCCAGGGACGGGGGAGCCTGGTGGGCTGCCATCTATGGGGTCGCACAGAGTTGGACATGACTGAAGCAACTTAGCAGCAGCAGCAGCTGGTATGTGGTATGGTTTCATTATTGCTATTATTACAGCAGATATTCAACAAAATCAAAGTATCCTCCCTTTGAAGTTGGGACCAGTTAAATTTAGTTAAATTTTTCCATTTAAACTGTCAACTCTCAAGGGACCCTTCTAATGGAGAAAGACCAGAGTGTGAAGAGCGGACTCCCAAGACACTGAGTTTGGCTTTGAAGGTGTCATAAGGTATTTTTCAACAGTAATATCATTCTGTTTGCCTCACTCTAACAAGGGAAGGAATCAGAATTCCCTGAATACTTAGGGAATGATGATTAAAGAGAGAAAAGCCATTCCAAAGACTGAAGAAGCAGAGAAAAACTAACCTAGGATTACATCTTTGCTCAAAGAAAATATTACAAAGGAGATCATTCACAAATGATCATTCTCAAATATCTTTGTTCTTTCCAGCACCACCAAATTTTCTTCAGTTTATTGGAATGCATGTAGAATAATGCAACTTTTGGAGACTGGTAGGGATCTATTGCCATTTCTATTTCACAGGAATATCTAGAAAAGAGCCTAAGGGATGCTCTGGTCAAATCAACTGCTTATTAAGTAAAAGCCCTTGGTCGGTATCTCCCAGACTTGTCTTATGAATAGGACCCTTGTTCAAAATGCAGATTTTCCATCTCCATCCCACCTCATTTCTCCTCACAAATTTTCTGATTCCAAAGGTCCAGGATGATGACTGGAAACCCATTTTTAATGACCACATCCTGGGAGTCCCATCAGGGCCAAGACTAGAGTAAAGCAATAGCCTTGGACACAAAATTTAAGGAGATTTAAAAACTCAGCCATCAAGACAAATCATGGGTTAGTCTCTCAGTTGTGTTCAACTCTTTGCCACCCCACGGACTGTAGTCCGCCAGGCTCCTCTGTCCATGGGATTTCTGAGAAAAGAATACTGGAGTGGGTTGCTGTGCCATTCTCTAGGGCATCTTCCCAACTCAGGGACTGAACTTGGGTCACCTGCATTATAGGCAGATTCTTAACCGTCTGAGCCACCAGGGAAGCCCCAAAACAAATTATAGTGTAGCACAATATTCTGAAAATCAAAATTCATGCATGAACAATATATCAAAAATCTGAATCGGAAACTTTGAATCAAAAGTGGATTAGCAGCAGAGATATGTCATCTTGGGGCAAGAGGTGAAAGGAAAATCAGTAATATTGGTCATCTCACCCTGGGTGGCCCTGATTCTTACCAGCATATCAGCTGATAAGGAAATCCTGCCATAGACAGACTGCTAGGCCATCTCCTCTTCAGGAGATACTGATACAATCTGCCTTACCAGTTGGTAATCTCTCTTAATCGCCGGTCCTTCAGAAAGGTTGATGGGCAAGCAATCAAAGTTTCTGGAGGTGGGACCTGGGATTCCAAAACTACATCCAGGTGAGTTCAGATGCACAGCCAGGAGTGAGAACCGTCTGAGGTAAGGCTCAGGAATCCCTGGGAAGGCTGAGGGGTGAGTGGTTTACCTGAGCCCATCACCTCCTTACCTTCTCTGTGTCAATGCCTCTGGACATGGACCAGGTGGACACGATGTAATCCATGACTCGCTCGCTCAGCCCCTTGGGCACCTGGTAGAGCTTCAAGAAGTCCCGGACACTGTTGAGCATCTCATGGTACCTGTTGGTGTTGGCGTACATCTGTTGGAAAATGGTCGTCACATTCCCAAAGATGGTGGCATAGAGGAGGGCTAGCAGCAAGAGGAAGAGAAAAACACACGTGAGTGGTCCCTGAATAGGACCCAAGAAAGCCAAACTTGCCCAAAGTAGGCCAATGGCCAGAATGGCCTGCTCCAGAGCAGACGGTCCTGACCTTCTCAGGAGAAGCTCAGCCCAGGAGACTCTGGGATTGGACCCAGAGAAAGAGTCTCCAAATATCAGGCCACTAGTTGAGGCTTGTGGGAGGCAGAGAGGGTGAAGGGAACTGGCATGACTAGGGTCAGAACCAGGATACAGATGGCAGTGCAGGTTGGGGACAGGACTGTTGAACTGCTTCACATATACTCGTCACAAAAAGTCTGAGCCATGCCTGAAGCCGCTAGGTGAATGTATTCTTATATGCTCTGTACCGGCCCAAATCCAAGGATTGAAGTCGCTCAGTCGTGTCCGACTCTTTGCAACCACATGGACTGTAGCCTCCCAGGCTCCTCCATCCATGGGGTTTTCCAGGCAAGAATACTGGAGTGGGGTGCCATTTCCTTCTCCAGGGGAACCCAAATCCAAATCCATCAGCAAATCATCTTTTAACAACTGTGCTGTCAACTACACTGCCTGCCAGAGACAGGATGGGGATGTGTCACTCAGTCCCGGCTCTCACACGGCAAGCAACACGGCAAAAAGAGACTTTAAAGATGGAATCACAAATAACTGAATAATAGCAAGCCTGCCGAGGGCACTGAAGGATGTTAGATCTTGCATGTTAACCCAGCACTCCTCTGCATTGTGATGCGGCTCCTGGGGGAAAAGCTTGGCCTTGATGTGAACAGAATAGTCAGGTCCCCTCTGAGACGTAACAAGCACTTACTACGTGCTACTGCTGCTCCCCCTACGTAAGTGTCACGGAGGAGGACCATTATGTCATCAGAAAACCCCACATTCTACGTGTAACCTGTGTCTGCCTTTGGATGCTAAGCTCAAGTGCTACCTCTTCCAGGAAGCCTCCCCAACACTCCTCCCCTCCATCTGTCCCCACAAGGGTGACTATGAGACTCCCCAAGCATACAAATCTAACTCAACTTTATCATACGTTGCATCCAGATAAACCCATCATAAGTTGGAAATATCTTAAGTTAAAAATGCACTTATACATGTAACCTACCGAGCATCATCAGATCAGATGAGTCGCTCAGTCGTGTCTGACTCTTTGCGACCCCATGAATCGCAGCTCAGCCTAATTACCTTAGACATGCTCAGAACACATACATTAGCTTACAGTTGGGCAATGTAACACAAAGCCTATTTTATAATAAAGTGTGAAATATCTTATGTAATTTATTAAATACTGTACTGAAAGTCAAAAGCAAAATGGTTGTTTCCCTTTATGATCGCATGGCTGACTAGGAGCTGCAGCTCACTGCCACTTGCCCAGCATCCCGAGAGAATCACTCTGTACATCACTAGCCCAGGAAAAGATCAAAATTCAAATTGGAAGTACTGTTTCTGAAGGCATATCAATTTTGCACCACTGTAAAGCCAAAAAATCCCAAGTCAGAGACTGTGTTTCTGTCGAGCTCAGGTTGTACACACCATTTTGCAATCATATTCGTGCTTGCCTGTGCCCTCACAGGGTAGTCCTGCAGGCTGGACTCAGCTTTTCCTTGCCATGAAACCCTGGGAGCTGGTGCTACACTAGTGCCCAACAAAGTGTTTGTCACATTAGTGAATTACGTATGTGTTTGCTATGGCTTATTTTAAAAAAGAAGTGACTGAAATACAATGACAGCACATTCAAAAGCAGAGACATTACTTTGCCAACAAAGGTCTGTCTAGTCAAGGCTATGGTTTTTCCTGTGGTCACGTACAGATGTGAGAGATGGACTGTGAAGAAAGCTGAGTGCCGAACAATTGATGCTTTTGAACTGTGGTGCTGGAGAAGACTCTTGAGAGTCCCTTGGACTGCAAGGACATACAACCAGTCCATCCTAAAGGAGATCAGTCCTGGGTGTTCACTGGAAGGACTGATTTTGAAGCTGAAACTCCAATACTTTGGCTACCAGATGCGGAGAGCCAACTCATTGGAAAAGACCCTGATGCTGGGAAAGATTGAGGGCAGGAGAAGAAGGGGACAACAGAGGATGAGATGGTTGGATGGCATCACCGACTCAATGGACATGGGTTTGGGTGGACTCCGGGAGTTGGTGATGGACAGGGAGGCCTTGCGTGCTGCGATTCATGGGGTTGCAAAGAGTCGGACACGACTGAGGGACTGAACTGAAATACAATAAACTGTACATGTTAAAGTACACAACTTCGTGGGTTCTGACACATATATGCCCATGAAACAATTAGCACAATCAAGACAGTAGCATATCCATCACCCCTAAAAATTTGGTCATGTCCATTTATAATCCCCCTGACCCTTCTATCCCCAGGAAACTGCTGATGCTTTCTATAGACTAGCTTGCATTTTAAAATATTTTATATAAATGGAATCATATGGTACATACTCTCTTTAAACACCATACAATACCTCCATTTAAAGTGTACAGTTCAATGGCTTTTAGTACTAGAGCTGTGCAATCATTACCACAATCTAAGTTTAGAATATTTTCATGCTTCACCAAAGGAAACCCTGTTCCCATTATTAGTCATTCCTCATTTCCTCCCTAATCCCCTAGCCCTAGGCAACTGAAAATCTAATTTCTGTCCCTATAGATTTGCCTATTCTGGACATTTCATACAAATTAAATAATATATGTGGCCTCCTGTAACTAGCTTCTTTCATTTAGAATAATGTTTTCAAGGTTCATCCATGCTGTAGCATGTATCAGTACTTCATTTCTTTTTATTGTTGACTGATTAAATATCACAGTAATCCAAGTCTATGCCCCAACCAGTAACGCTGAAGAAGCTGAAGTTGAACAGTTCTATGAAGACCTATAAGGCCTTTTAGAACTAACACCCAAAAAAGATGTCCTTTTCATTATAGGGGACTGGAATGCAAAAGTAGGAAGTCAAGAAACACCTGGAGTAACAGGTAAATTTGGCCTTGGAATACGGAATGAAGCAGGGCAAAGACTAATAGAGTTTTGCCGAGAAAATGCACTGGTCGTAACAAACACTCTCTTCCAACAACACAAGAGAAGACTCTATACATGGACATCACCAGATGGTCAACACCGAAATCAGACTGATTATATTCTTTGCAGCCAAAGATGGAGAAGCTCTATACAGTCAGCAAAAACAAGACCAGGAGCTGACTGTGGCTCAGACCATGAACTCCTTATTGCCAAATTCAGACTTCAATTGAAAGTAGGGAAAACCACTAGACCATTCAGGTATGACCTAAATCAAATCCCTTATGATTATACAGTGGAAGTGAGAAATAGATTTAAGGGCCTAGATCTGATAGATAGAGTGCCTGATGAACTATGGACTGAGGTTCGTGACACTGTACAGGAGACAGGGATCAAGACCATCCCCATGGAAAAGAAATGCAAAAAAGCAAAATGGCTGTCTGGGGAGGCCTTACAAATAGCTGTGAAAAGAAGAGAAGTGAAAAGCAAAGAAGAAAAAGAAAGATATAAACAACTGAATGCAGAGTTCCAAAGAATAGCAAGAAGAGATAAGAAAGCCTTCTTCAGCGATCAGTGCAAAGATATAGAGGAAAACAACAGAATGGGAAAGACTAGGAATCTCTTCAAGAAAATTAGAGATACCAAAGGAACATTTCATGCAAAGATGGACTCGATAAAGGAC
>NW_011494527.1:451827-452236 GCF_000754665.1 Bison bison bison
CAATAACCTCAGATATGCAGATGACACCACCCTCATGGCAGAAAGTGAAGAGGAACTAAAAAGCCTCTTGATGAAAGTGAAAGTGCAGAGTGAAAAGTTGGCTTAAAGCTCAACATTCAGAAAACTAAGATCATGGCATCTGGTCCCATCACTTCATGGGAAGTAGATGGGGAAACAGTGGAAGCAGTGTCAGACTTTATTTTTGGGGGCTCCAAAATCACTGCAGATGGTGACTGCAGCCATGAAATTAAAAGACCCTTACTCCTTGGAAGGAAGGTTATGACCCACCTAGATAGCATATTCAAAAGCAGAGACATTACTTTGCCAACAAAGGTCCGTCTAGTCAAGGCTATGGTTTTTCCTGTGGTCATGTATGGGTGTGAGAGTTGGACTGTAAAGAAGGCTGAGC
>NW_011494527.1:452336-452857 GCF_000754665.1 Bison bison bison
ATGCTCAAACTACCACACAATTGCACTCATCTCACACGCTAGTAAAGTAATGCTCAAAATTCTCCAAGCCAGGCTTCAGCAATACGTGAACCGTGAACTTCCTGATGTTCAAGCTGGTTTTAGAAAAGGCAGAGGAACCAGACATCAAATTGCTAACATCCGCTGGATCATAGAAAAAGCAAGAGAGTTCCAGAAAAACATCTATTTCTGCTTTATTGACCATATTGCCAAAGCCTTTGACTGTGTGGATCACAATAAACTGTGGAAAATTCTGAAAGAGATGGGAATACCAGACCACCTGACCTGCCTCTTGAGAAATCTGTATGCAAGTCAGGAAGCAACAGTTAGAACTGGACATGGAACAACAGACTGGTTCCAAATAGGAAAAGGAGTTCATCAAGGCTGTATATTGTCACCCTGTTTATTTAACTTATATGCAGAGTACATCATGAGAAATGCTGGACTGGAAGAAACACAAACTGGAATCAAGATTGCCGGGAGAAATATCAATAACCTCAGAT
>NW_011494527.1:452957-455577 GCF_000754665.1 Bison bison bison
ACAGCTGCAAGGAGATCCAACCAGTCCATTCTGAAGGAGATCAGCTCTGGGATTTCTTTGGAAGGAATGATGCTAAAGCTGAAACTCCAGTACTTTGGCCACCTCATGTGAAGAGTTGACTCATTGGAAAAGACTCTGATGCTGGGAGGGATTGGGGGCAGGAGGAGAAGGGGGTGACAGAGGATGAGATGGCTGGATGGCATTACTGACTCGATGGACGTGAGTCTGAGTGAACTCCGGGAGTTGGTGATGGACAGGGAGGCCTGGCGTGCTGCGATTCATGGGGTCGCAAAGAGTCAGACACGACTGAGCGACTGATCTGATCTGATCTGAGTGTTCTATGGGAAGGATATTCCCTATTTCATTTATCCATTCATCCGTTCACAGGCATTGGGGCCTTTCTACTGATAAATAGTGCTGCTATGAACACTTGTGTCCAAGCTTTTGTCTGAACATGTTCTCGATTATTTTGGAGTAAAATTACTGTGTCGTACAGTAATTATGTTTAACACCTTGAACCACTGCCAAACTACCCTCCACAGTAGCTGCACCACTCTACATTCCCACTCGTGGCGTTTGTGGGTTCCACAGGGCTCCATATCCTTATCAACACTTGTTATCACCTGTCTTTTTGATTATTGCCAACCTAGTGAGTGTAAACTGCTCTCTCTCTGAAGCTTTGGTTTGCATTTCTCACATGAGTGATGATGTTAAACATCTTTTAATGTGTTTAATGACCATTGGCATGTTTTCTTCAGAGAATGTCCACTCAAATCCTATGCCCATTTTCAACTGGACTTGTCTTATTATAAGTTATTAATATATTCTAGATATAAATCCTTTATCAGATACGATTTGCAAATACTGTCTCATATCATGTGGGTTGTCTTTTCACTTTCTTGATGGTATGGTTTGCAGCATTAAAGGTTTTAGTTTTGATGTAGTCTAATTATCTGTATTTTCTTCTGTTTCCTTTTTTGCCTGGCTTATTTCATTCAGTCTAATTAGTCTGAGATTGATCCATGTTGTTGCATGTATCAATAATTTGTTTTATTAAGAAAAAAAGTGTTACCTTAAAAATAATTATAAATTCACAGAAAGCTGTAGACAGTACAGAGAGATCCATGTGCGTACCCTTCGCCTAATTGCCTCACTGGTTACAGCTTATATAAGTGGAGGATAACAGAAAAACTGAGTGATTTACATTGTTACAGAGTACAGCTATAGTTATGCATCATTTGATCACATGTGTACATTCATGTGTACCAAGCACCACAATCAAAATACAGAACTCTTCCATCACCACAGCCACCTCCCTTTTCTACCCCTTTATACTCACTCCCCCAGCAACCACTAATCCCTTCTCCCTTTTGATAATTACATCATCTCAAGAACATCATAGAAATAGCATCATACAGTACATGAGCTTTTGAGACTGGCTTTTTTCACTGAGTAAAACGCCCCTCAGGTCCAGCCACACTCTTGTGTGTATCAAC
This sequence comes from Bison bison bison, assembly GCF_000754665.1. Taxonomy (NCBI): domain Eukaryota; kingdom Metazoa; phylum Chordata; class Mammalia; order Artiodactyla; family Bovidae; genus Bison; species Bison bison. Next base: position 454,454 of record NW_011494527.1, read on the forward strand.
AGTTCATTGCTCTCTACCGATGAATATAACCCATTGTACAGACACACCCCAATCATTTCTTCTGAATAATCTTCCTCGGGTTGACAGACTAAGGGAGGGAAAATAAAAGAAAGGCAGAGATATAGGGGAAGGGAAGGAAATCTTCAGTTAAATCTGGCAGCATTGGACACAGCTGCCTGGAAAACTGAAGACACAAATCTATCCAACAAGAACTGTAAATGAGGATGGGAAAGCATGCTGCCAGCTCTGGACAGGTGCCAGGAGTGGTGCCCATCTGAACAAAAGGAGCCAGATGGAAAGCAGAAGTCATCCAACCTGAAGAACGCAGACGCCAGATCTTCTAAGCTCGTAAATGGCCTCAAACACAAGAGGGGCCATAGCTCCTCCTGTCCAGTGATGGCACCAAGTGTGATCAAGGACAGCTTTGTTCCCAGGGAGTCTGACTCTCACTCAACGAGCCTGCATGGCAGTCCTGCCTCAGCTCGGTTTTCTGCTCCACCATGAACCAGAGGTCATCCATGCCAAGTAGAAGTGCCTTTCTCAGAATGGCTGCCGAAAGTTAATTGAATCTTGAAGCTTAAAAACAAAGTTACAACAAATTAATACAATCAGAATAGCTCTCTTGTCCATGATCTGAGAACCAGGGGCAGGTCTGAGAAACTGGTGTGCTGGTCAGTTAAGGCAGTGATGCCCACTCTTCCCACCCCTGCCTGCTTCTGAGGCATTCTGGAAGGTTAAGGCTCCACAGGAGGATCTTTCAGTTCAGTTCAGTTCAGTCGTTCAGTCGTGTCTGACTCTTTGCGACCCCATGAATCGCAGCATGCCAGGCCTCCCTGTCCATCACCAACTCCTGGACTTCACTCAGACTCATATCCATCGAGTCAGTGATGCCATCCAGCCATCTCATCCTCTGTCATCCCCTTCTCCTCCTGCCCCCAATCCCTCCCAGCATCAGAGTCTTTTCCAATGAGTCAACTCTTCACATGAGGTGGCCAAAGTACTGGAGTTTCAGCTTCAGCATCATTCCTTCCAAAGAAATCCCAGGGCTGATCTCCTTCAGAATGGACTGGTTGGATCTCCTTGCAGTCCAAGGGACTCTCAAGAGTCTTCTCCAACACCACAGT
>NW_011494527.1:455810-468363 GCF_000754665.1 Bison bison bison
CTTCCCATGAAGTGACGGGACCGGATGCCATGATCTTCATTTTCTGAATGTTGAGCTTTAAGCCAACTTTTTCACTCTCCATTTTCACTTTCATCAAGAGGCTTTTTAGTTCCTCTTCACTTTCTGCCATAAGGGTGGTGTCATCTGCATATCTAAGGTTATTGATATTTTTCCCAGCAATCTTGATTCCAGCTTGTGCTTCTTCCAGCCCAGCGTTTCTCATGATTTACTCTGCATATAAGTTAAATAAGCAGGAGGACCTTATTCAATTATTACTATTATGAAATATCATTATTATTAAAAATGGATACTTCTTCTCTCAATGTCCCTTCTCTAATTTTATGTGAAGTGGGGTTTATTGTTGTTCAGTTGTGTCTGACTCTTTGCAACCCCATGGACTGAAGCGTGCCAGGCTTCCTTGTCCTTCACTCTCTCCTGGAGTTTGCACAAACTCATATCCATTGAGTTGATGCCATCCAACTGTCTCACCCTCTGTTGCCCCCTTTTCCTCTTGGCCTCACTCTTTCCCAGCATCAGGCTTTTCCAATGAGTCGGCTCTTCACATCAGGAGTGGCCAAAGTATTGGAGCTTCAGCATCAGTCCTTCCAGTGAATCAGGACTGATCTCCTTTAGAACTGACTGGTTTGATCTCCTTGCAGTCCAAGGGACTCTCAAGAGTCTTCTCCAGCACCACAGTTCAAAAGCATCAATTCTTTGGTGCTCAGCCTTCTTTATGGTCCAACAGTTATATGTTTTGAACATGTGTATTTTATTTACTGATGTCTATATATGATGTATTATGCCCTTAAATACTCAAAGTAGAACTGGAAGACTTAAAGTCGAGCTATGACTTGAACACGTTTGAATGAGATGTGGGGAGGGAGAGAGGGAGACTGTCATGTCACTGTCAGGGCTAAACTCCACAGTGCAGAGCGCACCCTGGGTGACTCTCAGTGTGGATCAGTTGCATCCTCCCAAGATCTAAAAACGTAAGAGGGCCTTTCCCAACCCCAACACAAAATGTGGATTTGGATAAGAGCAGGTTAAAAAAAAAGAAAAAAAAACAGTTAACATTCTATCACACCGAAGCTCTGTGTCCCATCCAGAGAAAAATAAAACAATATTCTCTGACCCTTAATTAGAAATCTCTGCATGGACTTTGGGAGAAAAGGCAGCAAAAGTTTTCATCTCTCTTTAGAAAGTTTAGTAATTCTTTTTGTATACATTATACATACACACTGTTTAAAGAGTTAGTGAGTGACTGAGTGAAGTCGCTCAGTCGTGTCTGACTCTTTGCGACCCTATGGACTGTAGCCCACCAGGCCTTTCCGTCCATGGGATTTTCCAGGCAAGAGTACTAGAGTGGGTTGCCATTTCCTTCTCCAGGGAATCTTTCCAATCCAGGGATCGAACCTGGGTCTCCTGCATTGCAGGCAGACGCTTTACCCTCTGAGCCAGGGAAGAGTTAAGTGGCTAAGATTTCATAAAATCCTTAGTCCCCTCGGCCTTCTTCCTTTTCACCCTGTCTCCTCTTCTGCAGAAGCACCCACTCTCAAGTAGCTGATTGCTTCGCTACTGATCTCCACATTTGAATATCACGCTCAGATTGCCTTGTCCAGATGCTTCAGTTTCAGGTGTTAGCCACTGACCTCTGAGAATTTAGCTTCCACTCACTTCCCCTTCCCCTACTTCCAATCTCATACTCAAACCCAATACATTTTCCCATTGTCCCACTCTCCCAAAATATACCATCATTTTGGTTAGACAACTATCTGTTTATATTATAACTAGATGAATGCCAGTCACAGTAAGTCTTGTGGTTACATTTCACATGACGACAGTGGTTACTTTTCCTTTCCTGCAATGTTTTCTAATAATAGACTTTGTCTTTTCATTTGCTTGGTTTAGTTGTCGCTAATTTGACTCCAGACTCTCCCACAGATAAATATGTCTCTTCTTAATATATTAAAACCCATTAGTTCGTCTATCCACTTCATTTCCTCAAAGAAGTCCTCCCTGGAGGCTTCTCAACTGTTCCATTGTAGCTGTGTGGACGTGTCCACCCAGGAAGTCACTCCACCTATTGAGTCTGAGCCTTCAATTTCTGCATCTTGTGTCTTCTGCTGTTTTGGCTTATTCCTTTTTGTTGGTCCAAGACATCCTCTAATAGCTTTCTGAGAAGGGCTATAAGGGAGCAAAACCTTTGAGACCTAACATGTTGACTCATACTCAGGTAATAATTTGTCTGGGTGCATAATTCTAGATTAGAAATCATTTCTCCCAGAATTTTGGGAGCATTTCCCCACTGTCTTGCTGTTGAGAAGTCAGAAGTATTCAGACCCTTCCTCTTTCATACTGAACCTGTTTTCTTTCTCCTCTCTAGAAATTCACTTTTTACAATGTTCTAAAAATGCATGAAGATGTACCATTTGCTCTGGTTCAGGTTCCATCCATTGTGCTAGGCTTTCAATAAGCCCTTTCAACCCAAGAATTTATGCCCTTCATTTTAAGAACATTTTCTTGGGCTATTTCTATACTTTTCTCTCTTTTTTTTTTTTGTTAACTTTCCTCCAGCAGATCAAAGTGCCAGCAGATCAAAGTGACAAGGAAAGGAAAAGAGAAGCGAGCAGAGGAGAGGTGAGAAAAGTAGATGAGCAGGGTGGTGACAGCAATCATGGACGCGCTGATGGAAGGATCAGCATTAATAAGGACACTTTTTAAACTTCTAGTCAGCTTTCTTTTAGCACCTGGATAAAATTCTTTACAGTTCCTCAAAAGGCAAGGGAGAAGGGAAACTGAGAGTCTGTTCTATGAGCCCCAAATATTAGGAAGCCCTAGTTGGACACAATATATTAAAGGCAATGGAAAACGAAGGAGGAAGCACAACCCCTAGGATCTTTGGCGGGACAGAAAGATGCTCAAGGAGGGAGTCTACTAAGGAGTGTTGAACAGGCCACAGGTCCTAAGCTGCTGACCATTCTCTGCAACATATGACAGACTGTTCTCAGCCACACCCCTCCCCTCTCCTGTCCCCCTTTGGTAGACCTACTCCAGATGCAGCTCACCTACCTGCTACCAAGGGGAAGCCAAGAAGGGAGGAAACTGTCCTGTTGTTAGAAGGGCATCTCTGGAATGCCAGGTGACCAGCTTCTGCAGAGCTGTCAACTCTCACTGGCATATAACAATCTGATTCTTTATTTTGTTTGCTTTGTTACTTATTTTTTGGCAGTGCCACGAAGCATGCGGGATCTTAGTTCCCCAATCAGGGACTGAACCTGCACTCCCTGCATTGGAAGCGCGGAGTCTGAGCCATGGGATTGCCAGGGGTGTCCCCAGCATACTTCTAATAATCGGTGGGTTAAACAGACTTGTAGGCTTCTCCAGGAAGTTGGTCATTATTCATAAAATTATTTCTGTTGGAAATGCACTCCAACTTTTAATAAACAAACTTGCACAGCATAACGGACTTCAAAATTCAAGAAGAAAAATAACTGTAAATAATAAGGCGCCACTTCAGCCGGCAAAGCTTATCTCTATCAAAACTTAGAGTAAAGAATATGAATCTTTTTCCTTTTTGTAATCATTTAAAAATCATTGCCCTCTATTGGTTGTTTATGGGTCTATCCACACTGACTTGGTTCAGTGTGGAATTCCACATAATAAACTAGAATATAAAGAAGACTCTACCCTCAAACCTATGTTTGTTTCTGTACTCTTAATACCCAGCAAAAGTTCATCGGGGTTTTTAACAGTTTGAGGAGGCCTTAACCCTAATTTCTGATTCAGTAGGTATTCGGCAGGCCCGAAAAAAAAAAGAAAGTTGCTCAGTCGTGTCTGACTCTTTGAAACCCCATGGACTGTAGCCCACCACGCTCCTCTGTCCATGGGATTTTCCAGGCAAGAATACTGGAGTGGGTTGCCATTCCCTTCTCCAGGGGATCTTCCTGACCCAGAAATCGAACCCGGGTCTCCTGCACTGCAGGCAGATTCTTTACCATTCGAGCCACCAAGGTGGGCCCTGGAGAGTTTTTATTCTAACACGCTCCCAGGTGATGCTGCTACTCCTGGGAACTTTGGGAAACATGCTACTAAGTCTATCTTCTATTACAATCCAAGTTTTAATTTACAATATGTTGTCAAACTCTATGGACACAAACATTAGTTTTGATTTCCTCTTCAAATAAGCACATTGGGTATTCACTGATTTTTCTTTTTTCTTTTAAGTGCAAAGGTAGATGGAAAGAGTTGCTCATCTATAAAAAGCCCAGTTTCTGAATATAGACTATAACATTCTCTCTCCCTCTCTCCCCTCCTTGCTTCTTTAATGCTTCTTCTTCTCTGGCTATGCAGCACACCCAGGTTTCATAGGTACCAACAAGAAAAATTGAGGAAATAGAAGCTCTTTCTAAATTTGCTTTAAACTAGATAGTGCCTGAAATTCAATATCCATTAAGATCATGCCTCACTACAGCTCTTTTTTTAAAATGAGGCTTAATTTCTTCATTTTTTTTGAAGAAAAAGGAAAAAGACATGTTATATGAATTTCCCTTAAAACAAAATCACCAGTCTAATGATCCTTAATTCCCCATTAGCCAGCCATCTGATGAGGACGAAATGCTCATTAAGTCAGGTAGCTACGCAGGTGAGTTTGGAGGTAAGGTTATTAACACACCTAACATAGGCACTGAGATTTCCAAGCAGTTCAGAGACATTCTTCCACTTCCACGACATGAATGACATACAGAAAGTAGAGTCTAAGAAGGCAGAGAAACAGCTCAGATTTTGAATCTTCTGCTTCCTATGTTAGGTGTAGCCCAGCAAACCCTGCTCAGTGAATGCAGAAACCTGTGCACCCATAATGTTATCTGAAGGAAAGATGTTATCCTCAGAGTTACACCCTCCTGGGTTGAAATGTCAGCTCAGCCACTTAAGAGCTGTGTGGCCAGAGGCAAACTACTTCGTTCCCCCTTCATTTCTATTCATCTGACAGCAGGAAAAATACCTGTTTACCTCCCTGGATTGTTAGGAAAATGGGATACGGTGTTAAAGTGTCGGGAGTATGAAGCAGGAACGTACAGACCCTCAGTGTATCTATCCTCACAGCTCATTGTCCTGTGAAAAAGTGAAAGTGAAGTCGCTCAGTTGTGTTGGACTCTTTGAGACCCCATGGACTGTAGTCTACCAGGCTCCTCTGTCCATGGGATTCTCCAGGCGAGAATACTGGAGTGGGTGGCCATTTCCTTCTCCAGGAGATCTTCCCAACCCAGGGATTGAACCCCGGTCTCCCGCATTGTAGGCAGACGCTTTACCATCTGAGCCACCAGGGAAGTCCTGTAGTCACCTGTAAAGAATACACACACCCAAGAACATTTCCTCAAGACAATAATGAGGAATGGTAGTCTGAACGGAGTCTGTCTTTTATTTGCACGCTGTGCTGTGCTTAGTCTCTCAGTCGTGTCCAACTCTTTGCGATCCCACGGACTGTAGCCCGCCAGGCTCCTTTGTCCATGGGATTCTCCAGGCAAGAATACAGGAGTGGGTTGCCATGCCCTCCTCCAGGGGATCTTCCCAACCCAGGGATTGAACCCAGGTCCTCTGCATTGCGGGCAGATTCTTCACCATCTGAGCCTCAGGTGGACTCAAAATTTATCATTACAGGAAAATATGGCAGTCCAGAAGAGACATGTCTGAAACCAGCACATCGTGTACAAACAGATGCTTTCAAAGGAATCTCTAAAATCCATAAATGCTGAAGAACTTTGACATACCAGCTGACAGAAAGACTACTGAGTGGTTCTGAATGAAGCTGCTTGTGGATTAGGAAGAACTGAAGGATAAGTGTACGTGGTCAGGTGGGGGGCAGTGGAGACAGGAAGAGAGGGTAGGGAATAGGCCTGGAAACTAGATCTAGTCCTCATTTCATGTCATCTGGCCCACATGACAGCAACACATCTAATTTTGTTACTGTATTTTCGGTCTTTGCTGCTGTTACCGCTTTTCTTATTCTAATGGGGTAATGACACAGTGGGTGTGAGGATGTTTATATTGGCGTGGTGACTGGCAACTCACTTTCAAAACCTTATTTCCTGTGACTTGAAGCCCATAGCTATGAAACTCATTGTCTGGGAAGAAATGCATAGCAACAAAGGGAAGGAAAAGAAGTAAAGGCTCCTTGCCATGCCAGCAGATCAAACCAGCATAGGAGAATGCAGTTTGCACTTTAGACAAAAAGGTGCAATTTGGAATCCTGGTTCCACCCCCAACCTTGGGATGATGGGTTCACCCTCTCTAAATTTCATCATATATAGTAGACTTTAATAATTACCTTTTGGTTTATTTTTAAATAAGTGGTATAATATATGTAAATTGCTTATCACAGTACCTGGTACAAAATAAATGCTCAATATAAAATAACAAGAATTAATCGCAGAATGGTTAAGGACCATTTCCAGGTTATTTCCTGGAAATGTTCCTTCACTAAGTTAATCATCAGATATTTTAATTCAACAAACATTAGCTCAATACTCAAGTGAGTCATGTGCTGGGAAGCAGCATGGTTCAGTGAACACAGCTCAGGCTCCGAAGAGAAGGAACCGAGGGTGTAAATTATTGGTCCTGCCACTAACTCAAGTCATAAGAACCTCAGTTTCCTCATTTATGAAAGGGAGAGGGTAATCTCCACCTCTCAGAGTCTCAGTGAAGATTCAATGAGTTAACGCGATAAATGCCAGCCACAATGCTGGCATGGGGTGGATTGGAAATAAATCTTAGTTTCCTCTTTGGAACCACCCACTGTGAACATCCCTCCATCAATCACCCCTGACTCCAGTCTCCTCAGTCCTCGGCTTTGTGTGGGTACCTCCTCCTGCAGTATATAGGTTTGTGCTTGTCCTTAAATAGTGACTTTCCAGATTGCAGGAAGTGGTGGGGTCACTTCAGGGGCATATTCCTTTGCATTCAGTAGGTGCTCAGTAAACGCAGCTGACTAACACTTGAAGACACTATTCCAAAAAGGGGAGTTTGTCTAGGTTCAATTATACAAGGTACAAAGAGAACTAGAACCTGGGCTTCCCAGGCGGTGCTAGTGGTAAAGAACCTGCCTGCCAACGCAGGAGACAGGGGTTCAATCCCTGGATTGAGAAGATCCCCCAGAGGAGGAAATGGCAACCTACTCCAGTGTTCTTGCCTGGAGAATCCCATGGACAGAGGAGCCTGGAGGGCTAGAGTCCACAGGGTCACGAAGAATCGGACACAACTGACTTTAGCATGCACAAAGAGAGCTCGATCCAAACACAATGTGGGTTCACTTTTCCCACATGCCATCACCAATTCTCTGACACCAACTGGATGTCTTACAATTCAGCTCATTTCTGAGACCATCAGATTCCAATAAGCTGAGGGCTCAATCCCAAGACAGCCCTCTACTTCAGTTCCCAATGCAAGTCTAGGTCGTCACCTGTGCTTCTCATTGTCTGGTTGCACGTCAGAGAGTCCCACTACATCCTCTTTGTATTACATTCATTTGCTAGAGGGGCTCAGAGAACCCAGGAAATTCACTTACTCACTCAGTTCAGTTCAGTTGCTCAGTCGTGTCCGACTGTTTGTGATCCCATGAACTGCAGCACACCAGGCCTCCCTGTCCATCACCAACTCCCGGAGTTTACTCACTAGATCACTGGTTTATCACAAAGGATATTAAGGGATACAAATCAACAGCCAGATGAAGACACATATAGGGTGAGGCTCCAAACAAAGAGACTTCTGCCCCTGTGGAGTCTGGGGTCTAGCATGGTGGTACATGGAAGCATTCGGATTCATGAACCTGAAAGTTCTCCAGATCCATCCTTCTGAGTTTTGATGGCAGATTCATTACATAGGCATGCTGGATTGCATCACTGGTGACTGAACTCAGTCTCCAGTTTCTCTCCTTTCCCAGGTCAGGGGTGGGACTGAAAGTTCCAAGTCTCTATCACGTGGCTGGCTCCACTGGCAACCAGCCTCCATCCTTTGGTGGGGTCCACAAGTCACCTCATTAACACATCAAGAGACACCTTTATTGCTTTCATCACAGAAAATGGCAAGGGTTTTAGCAGCTCTGTGCCAAAGATAGGGACAAAGACTAAACATGCATTCTTTACCATGAATCATAATATCGCACAAGAGCTTCTCAAAGCTTGGTCTTGGGCACAGGCATTTGGTAGAAATGCAAGTTCTCAGGCCCACCCCAGACCTACTGAATCAGAATGTCTGGGGGTGAGGTCCAGAAATTTGTGTTTTTTCAAACTCTCCAGGTGCTGTTGACGCCCCCTGAAGTTTGAGAAGCTCTGCTTTACCTCATCCTCATCCTCAGTATTTCCCTAATAAGTTTTAAGCATAAGGCCTTACCCCAAGGGAGGAGAATGGCCAGAGGGGGAAAAAATAATGGGCCATATTGAGGAAGCACTAGAGGCTATGAAGACAGCTGACCTTATTGGACAGAACAATGGCAATAAAGCCAGGAGAGAATGAGAGAGTAACCCCACAGGTCAGCGACTTGATGCCTGGGACACCAATGGAAACACTACACTCAGCTCTGAATTTCCTGCCAGCACTATGCCCTCTTTGGGCCACCTACTGTGAAGAACTGACTCATTAGAATAGACCCTGCTGCTGGGAAAGACCGAAGGCGGGAGGAGAAGGGGACAACAGAGGATGAGACGGTTGGATGGCATCACCAACTCAATGGGCATGAGTTTGGGTGGGCTCTAGGAGTTGGTGTTGGACAGGGAGGCCTGGCAGCTCATGGGGTCGCAAAGAGTCGGGCATGACTGAGCAACTGAACTGAACTGTACCCTCATTCCTCAAGTTGGACAGCTATTCCCCCCAAATCAGAGAATATAAAACCCTCCTAACATTCCCTATTTTATAACAAGAAAAGCCTGCAAACTCTCATTTAATATCTTGCTAAGAATAGCACAAATTCCTATACCACGTTAAACCTCTGCCGTGGTGGTGACTGTCACTTAACAAGCAGAATTCTTACAGGGAGACAGAAGGTTATTTTCAGCTATTTCTCATCTGTCGAATAAAAACAACAGCTCCGACCCCATGGTAACCCATTAACAATGCAGTCTGTGCCACCTCATTCCAACCAGTGGTTTAATAGCACCACAGATAAAGGCCCAGCAATTTCCACAGGCAATTACTTCTGCAAATGAATCGAGAAGGTCAGACGCAAGTTGAAAAGGTCTCCTAATAATTTGCTACTTTCACTTATTTTGTGCTTGCTGAGTTCGTGATTGCAAAGAGATGACCATTAAGTACAGTCTTACCTGGCTAACAGTAGGCTGCCTTGCAGGTTTGCAAACCCAGGCCTTGCTTTACTTCACAATGGGAGCCCTATTTCTCCACTATGAGTCATCAAAAAGAATCTAATTAGCAAAGCCATCTAAAAATGACACGTACTTTTTGAAGTCATTTAAACAAGCATGTTAACCTTAACTGGGGTCATTTTCAGTTCTGTCTATTCCTAAAGTTATAAGCTCACACAAAGCTCAAACTTTTTTTTAATACCATCTCAAAATGGAAAAAAGAAACTATTCAGAAGGTACTACTGTCACCATGGTGAACTAAATTGGACCAGCACAAGGACCACAGACAGGGCCTCTTATACCTCCTCCAATGATAAGAACAGAAATTGAAATCACTTTTTCATTGTTGACAACTCTGGTCTCAGCACCTCTAGCATCTGCTGATTTTCCTCACTGAACCACCGTTAGTCTCTTAAGCTTTTCAAAAGCAGAATTGGAGGTATTTAGTTGCCAGGTGACACTGTGGGTCACAGTGCCTCTCTCCACCCTCCCTCCAGAATGTCAGATCCCCCAGCTTCCCACTACCCAGGATGCCAAGAAGTCGGGAGCTGTAAACTATCCCACCGGACAGAACTGTCCTTCTTTCCTGACTCAGTGGTGCTAATCCCAAGTCCACTGTCTCATAGCTATAAGGCAAGTGACCGCACCCGTTTGGGCACTGGGGGCCCAGATAGTTGTTTAATGAATGAATAAATAAGTAATGATGACAGTAAAAATGACAACTAGCATTTACATGGTTTTACTATGTAAGAGTTATTGTTCTAACCATTTGGCATACATGATTTATCTTAATGGTAGCTACTACTATTATCTTCATTTGATTAATAAAGAATCTGAGTCAAGAATGTTTAAGTGACTGGCACAAGGTTGCACAGCTGGTGAGGCAGATGGAAGATTCACACCCTGGCAGGCTGGCTGGGGAATGGCCTCCACCACGGTACCAGATGCCTCTCTAAACACAGGTCTGCCGGATACTATTCCAATGCTTCATATATATTGAATATTTCAGTCTCTTAGCATCACTGACTCGATGGACGTGAGTCAGAGTGAACTCCGGGAGTTGGTGATGGACAGGGAGGCCTGGCGTGCTACGATTCATGGGGTCGCAAAGAGTCAGACACAACTGAGTGAGTGAACTAAACTGAGGCCCTATAAGGTAGGGTCTATCATTAGCCTTTATTACAGATGGGCCAAGATCACCAAGCTAGCTAGTATGGAGCTGGATTCAAACCAAGGCAGATTCTAAGATACTAAGTCCATGCCCCCAAACTTTACACCAGAGTTTTTCAGCCTCTGCGCCATCAGTATGCTGGTCCAGCAAATTCTTTGCTGTGGGAAGTGGTCATGTGTGTCACAGGATGTGAAGCAGAAGCTCTAGCCTCTACCCTCTGATGCCAGGACCACCCCCAATGTGGTCATGAAGAATGTCTCCAGCCATTGCCATGAATTTGGCAGGCAAATTCACAGCCAGCTGAGGATCACTGCTCTACACTCTACTTCTTTCCCTTCAATCAATAAACCTGCTGAATGATGGAGTCAGACAAGAAACAGGACTGCATGGGATCTGAAGTCCCTGTAATCTCCCCAAAAATGGCTGATTATGAATTGTGGACTATGGGATTAAAAGGAAAAATTGAAGTGGACACTAGTCCTATTCCTAATGACAAAAACTTGGTCTTTCTCATCTTCTTAGATACATAAAGACAATTGTGTCTATAAAGACACATAAAGACACATAATTTACATACTAATGATGATGTCCATAATTGACTCTGAGGACTTCTTATAAGCCTAGATATTTGTCTTCCACAAAGATTTTAATCAGGTAGGAAATAATTCTCTTACTAATACATTCACCTTGAATCTCTGCTGCTTCCTTCTCACTAGGTCTGACACATCTCGCAGTAGAGGCTTGGAGTCACATGATTCAAGGGTTAAATACCAGTTATCTGCTACTCACTTGCTGTGCAACTTTGGGCAAAACACTTAACCTCTCTGACCTCTATTTTCCTCATGTATCAAAAGGGGATAATACTCTCTGCCTTACGGTAGGATTTTGGTGAGGATTAAAGGTCCATCTAGTCAAGGCTATGGTTTTTCCAGTGGTCATGTATGGATGTGATAGTTGGACTATAAAGAAAGCTGAGTGCTGAAGAATTGATGCTTTTGAACTGTGGTGTTGGAGAAGACTCTTGAGAGTCCCTTGGACTGCAAGGAGATCCAACCAGTCCATTCTAAAGGAGATCAGTCCTGAATATTCACTGGAAGGACTGATGCTGAAGCTGAAACTCCAATACTTTGTCCACCTGATGCAAAGAGCTGACTCACTGGAAAAGACCCTGATGCTAGGAAAGATTGAGGGCAGGAGGAGAAGGGGATAAGAGAGGATGAGATGGTTGGATGGCATCACCGACTCAGTGGACATGAGTTTGAGTAGGCTCTGGGAGTTGGTGATGGACAGGGAGGCCTGGCATGTTGCAGCTCACGGGGTTGCAAAGAGTCGGACACGTCTGAGCGACTAAACTGAAATGTGATGTTGTACATGAAGTGCTCCATGTAGCACGTGCCAAATACAAGTCAGTTATTGCTATGTTATTATCATTCAAGATACAACTCAAAATGTAAGTCTTCCAGAAGCCTCCCAGATCCACATCTAACTTCCCCACTGTGCTTGTTCTCCAGTGTGATTCATATGTGAAATCAATAATAATTCAGATGGGCCCTTCTCACCTGGAACCTCCATGGCCATGATTCTCAACCAGGGCCATATTAGAATCACCAAAAGAGCTCTTTAAGATTTACAGTTTCGCAGGTTTCCTAGAAGTGGGGTAAGAAGAGGGTGAATAAGCAGATGTTTTAAAACTTCCCCTGATTCTTACAGGCATCATTGTCTCACCCCCATCTGTGAGCAACAACTAGATGCATCGTTTTCAGAAAGTCTGGTTATATCTGACTATTTTTTAGGAAAAGAGTGTGATGTCTTTATGAAACAGATTATAAAACAATATCCTTAGCCAAGAAGTACTTAGTACTACTTGGGTACTGATGATTCAAAAATAAAAGAGGGAAATAGTTAACTGAAGAAATTAGGACTAAGTTGATAAATGAATTTTTCCTAGTTCAGAAGAAATAACCTTATGCTAAATTCAGATTTTACAGAGACTTGGGTTTGATCTCTGGGTTGGGAAGATCCACTGGAGAAA
>NW_011494527.1:468463-500825 GCF_000754665.1 Bison bison bison
GTCTGCAGAATTCCATGGACAGAGGAGCCTAGAGGCTACAGTCCATGGGGTCGCAAAGAGTTGGACATGACTGAACGACCAACACTAACTTAAGGAACTTTTAGGCCTTGAAATTAGCAAGGTTATTATGTCTCGTGAAGAGAGATGTTAAGGAGATTTACCAAGTGTTGGGGAAGGAAACAGAACCTTCACCAGGGCTCAGAACAGCCAAGCTTTGAGTATCTGCTATGACATTTAGGACAGGCCAAGGGCCCCGGGCTCCCTGCCCTGAATCATTGGGGCTGCAAGACAGTCAAAGTTACCTGAGGGTAGGGAGAAAGATAAAAAGGAAGCTTAGCAGTGGTGGATATATTGAGCTCAGGGAGGGAAAATATCAACACTCAACTTGTACTTAGCTTATTTACTTCTGTATTTACATACTTTGATAAATCTGTCCCCAAAATAGCAATCAGAGATTACTGGGTTTCATGTGTTTGTGCTAAGTCATTTCAGTCATCTCCAATTCTTTGCGATCCCATGGACTGCAGCCCGCCAGGCTCCTCTGTCTATGGGATTCTTCAAGCCAAGAATACTGCAGTGGGTTGCCATGCCCTTCTCCAGGGGATCTTCCTGACCCAGGGATCAAACCCATGTCTCTCACCTCTCCTGCACTGGCAGGCGGGTTCTTTACCACTAGCACTGCCTGGGAAGCCCTTACTGGATTCCACTGTTCTGTGAATAGTGCTGCTGATAATGGAACGGGTGTGGCTTCCTCTAGATTTCTTAGTTTCACCACAGCCTCTGCACTGAGCAGTTGACTTGGCAGTAGTTATCAGAGACTGAGAGAACAGTGCTTAGAAAGACACAATTAGCCTTGAGATAAGTAGAAGAAACCACCCTGAGAGAATTCTGCAGGAGGGGCAAGGCAGAGGTGAGAAGGAAGCATGTGGGAAGGAATTCCAGACAACAGAAATGATGTCTGCAAAGGAGCTGAGGGCAGGATAGGGAAATGTGACTAGAACACAGGCTATTTAGCTGCGACATTAATACATGAAAAAAGAGACTTCATCTAACTAGTCTAACTGAGCCAAGAAAGACCTCCTGCATGAGGAGATGTCAGAACTGCATTTTGAATTATTCTGGTAAATGCAAGAGTGGGGATACATGGGAAATTCCAGGCAAAGGGAATATGATGGCTAAGACGGGAAGTTTGAGAACAAATTTTGTCTGATGAACTACACGTCTCTCAGCATGGCTGATGCCTAGAACTCAAGGATGGCGGTGGGGTGATCCTAAGGGGAGAGCTTGGTGTGTGACAAGACCCGCCTCATGTAGGGTGTCCTCGGGTTTTATCTGGACGGCAGTGGAGCTCCTTTTCTATACTTGTTCTCTCCCACCTTGGGATCAGCAAGACAACAGCCACGACCAACTCAACCAGCATCCCAGGGTGTGGACGCTGTTCATTCTGCTCGTGGGTTTCAAGAGAGGGTTCAGAGCAGCCACCCACTGGGTGCGCATCCTAATGGTTGGCATAAGGCCAAGGAAGACACTGTCCACCTCCGTGTTTATGAGTGATCGATCCACTTAGCATCACATCTTTCAGACTGATAATTTGGTTTGCCAAGACAAGGCATCAATATACATTATAGAATTAACTTGCCAATCCCAATACAAAATGTTCACTAGTAAAATTTTTCCAATTGCCATCGCTTCCGTAACTTCAAATATTTTCCACCTTTATTCAGCACAAGGAGAGGAGTTTCAGGAAGTTATTTTTGTTGAGGTCTACATGTGCCGGTTAATCAGAAGACAAGCAACAGGCCTGCCTCTTCTCCTTTAGACAGCACTCGCCCACCACTACCCCAGCATACACACAGGGCAGAGGTCCTGGCTCCACGCCAGCCCTCCACCTCTCTTCTAAAATTGAGAATCCAGTTCTACTCAGAGAGGCTCTTCTGAGCCAATCAACTCTCTGGATGGCCCCCTGAATCTGAAAAGGAGGGATGCAAAGAACCCAAGAAATGACAGGGTTGGCCCTGGGAGCATGGCTATGACACTGCCATCAATATAAGGAGGTCAAAGGAAATTCAAAGGGGCCCAGCATTTAGAAAGAGCAGACAGTCCGTATTCTTTCCTGAGAGGCCTGATCAAAACCTTGTGCTGCCCCCAGTGGGGCTCATTAGCTCGCTCTAGGGAGGCCAGCAGCAACAGCCTCTGAGGGGGTGAGCACTCTATCACTGACACGTTTAGACCTGCCCGCTCAGGGTGCTCATAGAGATAGTCCAACTTTCAGGCAGTATTTTAATATTTTTAAATATTAAAATCCCAGGATGTGGACGCTGCTCTGCTCGTGGACAAATCACTAGTGTGGATGCTCCCGGCCCATCTCTCATTTGGGGCAGCCCTGCTCCTTTCTGATCTCTGGTTACAACAGGAGGGTCTTGCTGTCAGAATGATCAAACTGAATCCCATTTGGCATTTGCTTGCTCTTGTTGCATAGAGATTTCAGATCTCCTGCCCATTCTGGAACTAAAAACAGTACAACTACTTAACTGAAATTGAATAAGTTTTCAGACAATCACTTCACTCCAATGGAAAAACTGGATCTCTTCATTTATTTACTCCACAAACATTTGCCAGGCATCTCTCTTGGGACGGGTCTGGTGCGAGTGCTCAGATGCAATGTCTGATAAGACTTGGTCCCAAAAGGAACAAATGAGCCATGGTGTGGCCAGGGTGCAATCTAGACTGAGGGTGGCAGAGGCAGGCAGGGCGTGCAGTACACTCAGAGAAGAGTTTTGAAAGATAAATGGGAGCTAGGGTTATGGCAGTGGAGTGGAGAAGGAAGACTCGCTAAAAGGCAACCGGTTCAGCCCTGGAGCACCAGGTATGGATGGGAGATGGTGAAAGAGGATGGGTGGGTCAGGGCCCAGCCAAGACACATGGATGTTCACTTAATCAAGACTTGCTCACCAAACTACGAGTGTGTGCTATGAACCCGTGGACATTTTCAGAGCTTCATTAAATATAATGAGGGCACAGGGACTGCCCTTTGCTGAAGAATGTACACACACTCAGTTATTTCCGCAGTTTCATTGCTTTGGTTAAATCCTAGGACAGCAATGAAATCACTGCAGATAATCAGCCAATTGGTCAAGGAACATGGATTGAATGCCTGAACTCCTCACCCACCAACTTTCCTTCAGCTCTTCTCATCAGTCCCATCATGCAGGTATCATTTCTGCACATTCCTTTCCTCACTCTTCTCATTACCTGACGTCTCTACTTCTGCTTAGTCTCTGGTCTCCACTTTCTCCATTCCATCCCCCCTGCTTCTTCTAGTGTTCAGAACCACTCCTTATCAAAGGTCCACATTTCTACTGCTTCCCAAGCAGTTCCCCCCAAACCACCCCAAATCCTGCCTCTACACTGCAGTGGCCATCTATCCAAGGCATTCTTTTCGTCATATCGATCCTGGCTCTGAACTCAGGGATTCCCCATCAAGCACCTATAAAAACTATAAAACTCCTTCTAAGCATGGTGCCCAAGCATGTGGTCCAATTGTAACAGGGAAGAACAAATCTCCCTCTATATTAGATCTGTTCCTTTTACTTTAGCCTTTGCATTCTAATGCCTTTGCTTTAAGTTAAGAATGTTGCCCCAGCCTAAAATATACAGGATAGCCTATTCTAAGGCTCTGATATTTAAGAGAAGAATGGAACTTGGGGAATCAATCTGCCCGACTTCAGGCTCTACTACAAAGCCACAGTCATCAAGACAGTATGGTACTGGCACAAAGACAGTAATACAGATCAATGGAACAAAATAGAAAGCCCAGAGATAAATCCACACACATATGGACATCTTATCTTTGACAAAGGAGGCAAGAATATACAATGGAGAAAAGACAATCTCTTTAACAAGTGGTGCTGGGAAAACTGGTCAACCACTTGTAAAAGAATGAAACTAGAGCACTTTCTAACACCATACACAAAAATATACTCAAAATGGATTAAAGATCTAAACATAAGACCAGAAACTATAAAACTCCTAGAGGAGAACATAGGCAAAACACTCTCTGACATACATCACAGCAGGATCCTCTATGACCCACCTCCCAGCATACTGGGAATAAAAGCAAAAATAAACAAATGGGACCTAATTAAAATTAAAAGCTTCCGCACAACAAAGGAAACTATAAGCAAAGTGAAAAGACAGCCTTCAGAATGGGAGAAAATAATAGCAAATGAAGCAACTGACAAAGGACTAATCTCAAAAATATACAAGCAACTCCTACAGCTCAATTCCAGAAAAATAAATGACCCAGTCAAAAAATGGGCCAAAGAACTAAACAGACATTTCTCCAAAGAAGACATACAGATGGCTAACAAACACATGAAAATATGCTCAACACCACTCATTATCAGAGAAATGCAAATCAAAACCACTATGAGGTACCATTTCACGCCAGTCAGAATGGCTGCGATCCAAAAGTCTACAAGCAATAAATGCTGGAGAGGGTGTGGAGAAAAGGGAACCCTCTTACACTGTTGGTGGGAATGCAAACTAGTTCAGCCACTATGGAGAACAGTGTGGAGATTCCTTAAAAAACTGGAAATAGAACTGCCTTATGATCCAGCAATCCCACTGCTGGGCATACACACTGAGGAAACCAGAAGGGAAAGAGACACATGTACCCCAATGTTCATCGCAGCACTGTTTATAATAGCCAGGACATGGAAGCAACCTAGATGTCCATCAGCAGATGAATGGATAAGAAAGCTGTGGACACAGT
Source organism: Bison bison bison (assembly GCF_000754665.1). Taxonomy (NCBI): domain Eukaryota; kingdom Metazoa; phylum Chordata; class Mammalia; order Artiodactyla; family Bovidae; genus Bison; species Bison bison. Next base: position 473,238 of record NW_011494527.1, read on the forward strand.
TCCAATACACAATGGAGTATTACTCAGCCATTAAAAAGAACACATTTGAATCAGTTCTAAAGAGGTGGATGAAACTGGAGCCTATTATACAGAGAAAGCCAGAAAGAAAAACACCAATACAGTATACTAACGCATATATATGGAGTTTATAAAGATGGTAACAACAACCCTGTATGCAAGACAGCAAAAGAGACACAGATGTATAGAACAGTCTTTTGGACTCTGTGGGAGAGGGAGTGGGGGGATGATTTGGGAGAATAGCATTAAAACATGTATAATATCATATAAGAAACAAATCTCCAGTCCAGGTTTGATGCATGATACAGGATGCTTGGGGCTGGTTGACTGGGATGACCCAGAGGGATGGCATGGGGAGGGAGGTGGGAGGGGGGTTCAGGATGGGAACACGTATACACCCGTGGTGGATTCATGTTGATGTATGGCAAAACCAATACAATATTGTAAAGTAATTAGCCTCCAATTAAAATAAATTTATATTTAAAAACAAGCTTCAACAAACAATTATGGACAAATAAAAAATAAATAAATAAATCTAAAAAAAAAAGAGTCCTTTCCTTTAGAGAAAAATTTGCAGAAATGAGACTAACATTTGTCCTACTGGAAGTTTACAGGAACATTGGGTCCTGACCTATGCAGGCAGCTGCAGGAACCAAGGATTCCTACCTGCACCAAGAAGTTTACAACAACTAACCACGCCCCTCCCTCAATTACCTTTACAAATGCTTTGATGAAATCCTTTGGCGAGTTCTGGGTTTTGGGGGGCATGAGCCACCCATCTCTTTACAATTGTCTGCTGCAAACTGACTTTTCAGTTCGTTTGGCCTCACATGAACTTGCATCTGGTAACACAATCTGCCTTTGCACACTTGCTTTCCACCACTCACACAGCGATACTTCAGACAACCCTGAATCCTTCCCTTCCTTGCGTGTGCCCTGCACTCAGGACTAGCTCTGTGGACACACAACTTGTGCAGTCACGTGGCCTCCGCCCTTAGGAGGCCCCACAACTGGTTAAATGCTGTGCTGTCATTGATGTGACATTCTTAATGATGACTGAACAAGAAACACTTTGCACTGAGTCCCACAAATCATGTTGCTGATGCTGCCTGCTTTAAATATTTTTTGTCCAATGCCAAATGTGAGCACTTTTAGATCCTCAACTAAGGATCGAACCTGCACCCTCTGCATTGGAAGTACAGAGTCTTAACCACTCGACCTCCAGGGAAGTCAAATGCTGCAGGTTTCTTATCCCTACCTTTAATCCCATGTTATTCTCTCCATAGAAAGACCTTTATGTGTCCTTTCCTACCTGCTAGAAGCTGACCCCACTTTCAAGCCTCAGCTCAAATGCCATCAGGTCTTTGTCAGACTCCTCAAGCCTGAAGAAGGCTCTCCACTGGGCTCCCCAAACACTTTGCTTTTACTTCTGTTTTAGCACTTGTCATACAGCTCACAATATAGTTATCTGCCAACAAACCTCAGCCTCCTTACCGAAAGGACAGGCAAAGTTCTCTAAGATGGGCTGAGAAGTACGCTCTTTAACCTGCTTTCTCGGGACCTGGCACAGAGTAAACTCTCAGCGCGTTGCTGATGAATTGAACTTCACTCTCTGTAATAACCCAGTGATTTCTAGGCCCCCAGTGCTCTTTGCCCCATGGCTACTCCCCGCCCAGCCCAGTTCTGCAGACTGTGCCCATGGTAGCATTCAGTCATCTCAGAAACTATGGTAATGTAAAAACAGGCACCAGGCAGCCAATTACTTGAGGGGAGTGAAATGATTTTGTAACTAGTAAAGCACATGAAGAGCTCTTTGAGTGAAAAGAAGAAAACAAAATCAACCCATATTTGAAAGTTAATAGGCCAGCAAAATTTTCCACAGAAGAGAACTCATTCCTGGGTGTATATAAAATCACTCCTAGAGTGAGTGATGCGCTGGGATGCCAGGAGGTTTTGTGAGGTTGAGGACTTCCATCCCAAATATACCCCGTGAAACTCAGATGTGTTTTCCTCTGAGGACCATATCACATTAAGAAAAGTCAAAACGACAACACGAGCCCTCCATATATTTTATCTACAGAACATCTTACCCCAGTCATGTCTTTTTCTTGCTAAAAACCCTCTCAGTACTCTCCTTTCTAGAGAATAGAGTCCAAACACCACGGTATAGCCAACATTTACGGAGATCTTTCTTTGTGCCAAATACCACACTGAGTACTTCACAGAGATTGTGTCATTAAATCCTCATAGACTTAGACACTAGCTGCTGAGACAGGCTGGGACCTGGGGCCCTTTGCCGTCCAGCGCTTATACCTGGACAAACGTCTCCTTGAGCAGCAAAGTACAAAGAAACTACAAGGGACCAAATATAACTGCACATGTGCGCAGTTAGGGCAAATTACGAGCAACAGGATACAAAAGACCAAAAATCCAACTGCCACTTCTGAAGAGCTGGGAGCAAAAAGCAGGCTACTATGCATGCCGCCTGCTCTCAGTACCAAAGGGCTGGGAAAACCACCTAAGCCACCCCTTTGGCCTAACTCCGGTACCTACCCCTACCCTCATCGAAGGAACCAGCTGGTCGCCCCTCTCACCCCTCTCAGGGAGCGAGTGAGCAAGCAAAGGAGCTTGTTCTTGCTCCCCACTGCCAGAGCTGGAGCCTCAGTAAATCCTTGCCTAAATTTCTTGTCTGGCCCCTTATCAGTTTCTTTTGATTAAGGGGGTCCCTGGTTGGTAACAAGGCTATGATTACCCCTGTTTGAACACTAGGATACTGAGAGGCTAAGTAATTTGCCCCATATCACATGGGAACCAAGTGGTCAAACAAGATTCGAAGCAGGCCATCAGAGGCCTCAGCACTTTATCACAGCTGCCCCCTGCCCACCGACCTGCCTCCCCTCTCTCTGCCCCATCTTCTACCCTGCTCTGGTGCCCATCTGAACGTGCACAGTCTTCCGAACTGCCCAGTGCTCTCTCTGGAACTGCTAAGACTTTGTTCCCAGCAAGTTCATTATCCTGGTGAATGCGATCGCCTGAAACCTGGGCTTCACATGTGGGTCTCAGGTCTCCTTTTTACCCTCAAAAGATTGTGCGCCACAGACAGCGTTCGTTTGTGTGCTATGTCTATCGCTATTTACCACGGTAGAAACGAAATCCGGGGAAATTAAAAATATTTGCCTATCCACTTTAAAATAATAAACTCATTATATATTAACATAGGTAATACATTTTATGAAAATAGCAATATCGTCCAAAACATTAAATGTTACTGCCTCACATTTCTGTAAATCTTTCTAAGGTCTGACTTCAGAGGTGACAGACTTTTATACCTGCTCCTGCATTCTGAAGCAGTACATTGTTTTAGTTGAAGTATTTAAGGAAAATTCAGTTTCACAGAAATATGTAGATAGAAAAGAAAACTGCTTTTTGGATAACTGAGAACATTGTTTTTGATATTATCCTAAAATTCAACACGTGGTCGTGTCTTACAACTGAAGTGGAGTCTGAAAGGCCAGTGAAGTCTTCATACTCCGTACATTAACCCGTTGGTCTTTCTCAACGCTTTGAATGGATCTTCTTATGCGTGATTTTGAACACTGTGCATTGGTCATGTGGAAAATATGGATTCACTGAGTTATAAAGCTCTTCCAAAAATTGCATTTCTTTGTGCCGAACCAACACATTTCATTAAAAAAAGATCAATTTGCTAATCATATCAATTGCATCAAACCATTCTTTGGAAACCATTAAATTCATGGTGGCAGATATAAGTTTTTCACAATACTAATGTTTGCTTGAAAGCTTTAATTTGATAATTGGCAACAAATATTGTCAGTTGTTTTCCTTGAAGTGACAGGCTCACCTCATTGATTTTCAAGAAAATGTCTGCCAAATACCCAAGCTTGAATAACCCTAGTTTGTCTGTCAGTTGTTCTCTCAAGTAAAAAATGGTACTGAAAACAGCAGCTACTTCAGCTAGGAATTCAACTGCACAAAATCTTTTCCTTGAAACAGTCATAATATTTTAGTATGCAAATGCTTTATGCGTAATTCTCATTTTGAACATGGGATATTAAAATATGTACTCAGGAATTGAAATTTAATAAATTTAATTATTCTGGCTTCATCGTGGACATTCTTGAGTGAAACTAAATTTTTTGTTGATGAGTGAGCCTGATGGGCTGCCGTCTATGGGGTCGCACAGAGTTGGACACGACTGAAGCGACTTAGCAGCAGCAGCACAGCAGTGAAGAATACGAAGGCTACGAATCCAGTTCAACACTGCCTCGTCTGTGCTATGGGGCTAACTCTCTCACACACCACTGCTTTTGTAAACATCACCAGTGGACACATCTACACAGCCAGACAGACCATGTCTGAGTATTATTACATCCATAGTTTTGACCTCACAAACTCCCTGAAAAAGTCCAGGGGACCCCCATGGACACACAGATCATGCTTTGAGAACTACTGCCCTACACACCCTTTGAGAGTCATCGCACATGTAACTTCCCCGAGAAGTTTTACCCCTTCTCCTTTCTGCCACCATTTAATTTGTATAAACTTCGGTTTAGTACTTATTTTCTTACATATAGTTCATATTATTATCTTTCTCTCCTAAAACTGATAGTTCCTTTAGGGCAGAAACCATCTCTGATTTATCTTTGAATGCTCAGTCCTTAACAGACCAGGCACATAGTAAGTGCCTAGTGAATATCTGTTGAATGAATAAACAAATGACTTGTATGGCAGACTGTATTTTCTAAAGATGGTTACAACAATACGTCCCATCACTCTTCTATAATCTTGCCATATACCCATCAATAGGTGTGTTCCCTTCTCTTTTAAATTGGCAGGTTTTTGTGATTGTCTATAAAGGCGGTCTTTATACAACTTCTAAAGCTGACAGAAGACATGTTATGTGACTTCTGAGGTCATGTCTTAAAAGTGCCATGCCTTTCTGCCTTGACCTCTTGAAACACTCACACTTGGAACCCAGCCATCACACTGTGAGGAAGTCCAAGCATCCTATGCAGAAGCCTGCATGGAAAGGACCTGAGTCCCTGGCTCAAAGCCCCAGCTAAGTTCCCAGGCTACATCCAAGGACCAATTTGCTGCCCATGTGAGTGAGCCATTTTGAAAGAGGAGCATCCAGTCCCCATTTAAGCTGAGCCTACTGACAACCTATGAAACAGAAGTGAGACACCTGATGAACCACTGTCCAGATGCAGATATATGAGCTAAATAAAAAAATATTTACAGTTTGAAATCACTAAGCTTTGAGTGGGCTTCCCTGGTGGCTCAGATGGTGAAAAATCTGCCTGCAATGCAGAAGACCCAAGTTTGATCTGGGTTGGAAAGATCCCCTGCAGAAGGAAATGGCCACCCACTCCAGTATTCTTGCCTGGAGAATCCCATGGATAGAGGGGCCTGGTGGGCTATAGTCTACGCGGTTGCAAAGAGTCGGACATACTGAGAGACTAACACTTTCACTTTAAAGCTTTGAGTAATTTGTTATGCAGCAACAGATAATCAATACACATTATATTTGTCAGGTCATAGATGACAGATGCTATGATTGACTTACTCTAGTATTCTCTACTACATCTATCACAGTGCCTGGAAGCCATCACATTTTTTGATACCAGTTAAACATAATCAATATAATCATGGATCTTACACCTGGGATGGTGAAAATGTCTCATTTCTCCAAGACGCGATTAGATACTATCATACTCCTTCAGAAATAACATGAACATAAAAGACATGAAATCCTGGTTTCCCTACTTTTTCCATGAATTAGGCTATAGAGGGATTTAAACAATTACTAGAGAAACATCTTCCTACCCAACTCCTTGACAGCTGAGATGAGAAGTGTCCATTAGGAAGTCAGATGTGAGAATCCATAGAAGACAAGGAAGATACAAAAAATGTTGGAATCGATTTACTTTTCTAACTTGTTACTCTCATGATCATTTCAACTTTTAATCAAACTTGCTTAATTTGTAGCTTAACATTAGCTTAATTAAAAAAGGAAAAATTGTATTATATCTTTTTATTTCTAATTTCAAACAGTAGAAGAAATTCCACTTTACTCTTTTGTTTGTTTCAGTAAAAGATATACTTTATCTGAATGCATCAGTAGAAGAAAAGCATATAATAGCAAAGGAAGTGATTCCAAATAGAGACTAAAGACTTTGTGCTAGTTTTATTCAGGAGGATCACTCCTCATATACTAAGTTTGAGTTGAGTTTGCAGCCGTGTTTGAGGGTAGCATGCTAATCCTAAAGTGTGCTACTGGCAGAGATGTTCCAACTAATGATTCCTTCAAATCTTCTTGGGCAACAGTTTACTCATAAAAGGCTGGAAAAAAAAAAAAAAAGCTCAAAACTAAAAGAATTATTTGAAATTAAAAAGTCTTGCATTAGAAAGCCACAGAAGCAAATGTTCAATATTTTACATGTTAGTGCTTATGCACTTCTACTAAAACAGCACTTTGGGTTGCTAAGGAAAAAAAAGAATAACCTGTGCAATCGATGAGGCATTAGTGAAAATCTGCAACAGAGGTGTTTATTTGGAAACATGAATCGGTGGCAAAGAAGGGAAGTCCACTACCACGTTCAAATGACATCACAGATGAGCACATCAGGGAAACGATAAGATCAACTCATTGCCCAAATGAAGCAAGAGAAGTGTTTTTCATCGCACATTAATATGTGCGCTGCTAATTCGGCAATCTTGCCGTACGGATGTGATTCGGGCATGGTGGTGATACGAAGGAAGGAACATTTTTTTTTCATGCTCACTGCCAAAAGATACCACTAGCTTTCAAATGTATTAAGCTAAAAAGAATTAGCACTGTCAACAGATGTGGTTTGGAGTTTAAGTTCTATGTACAAGTATGTTCTGATAGCACAGCTGCAATGATAGGAAAACATTCTGGAGTGACTACCCAGATTAGTAAATTTATACCAGAAGGTAAATGAACGCACTTGCTGCCTTTGTTGAGAATGGCTGGCTTCAAAAATAAGTCAGCTAAACTAAACATCATATTTAGTGACATAGCAAAAATCGTGAAATACATAAAGGTAAATGAGTTAAATTCATGGTGACTCTGAATGAACAATGGAGAAGGCAGCTAATCATAAACAACAATATTTTATGTTGATGGTTATTGAGAGGAAAACCGCCTCCTCTGATCCTACCCATCTAGGTCATCACAGCGCATCAAGCCAAGCTTCCTGTGCTCAGTTCCCACTAGCTATTTTTTTTTTGTCCTTGCTATTTTAATGATCTTAATACTGTCATGCTAAGGGGAAACATTTTTTCAATGGCAGATAAGATGGAAGACTGAAAATGAAAGCTAGATGCTTAAAAGAACAGTTTCCATGTTTACATCACATTCTAAACTTTAACAATTATCAGTGAAAGAGGTAATGATATCGATACAGAACATCTGCCAAAAATTATTGCCAAGTATTTCCTGAATTTGATAGAATATTTTGAATCCTTTTTCCTAGGTTTTTGCATAAAAATTCTACAGATTCATTTTTCATCAAAAAAATAATTTAAAGTTTACTAATATATCTGGAACTGGCTAGTGATGAGGACCTGAGAGTGAATTTTGAAAACACAGCATTACCTGCCTCATTAAATCAATAAAAGACAACTGAAAATCCAAGAAAGATCACCCTGATCATCAACAATCTACCTCATTCAGCATGCTTTAGCTGCGTGTCAGCTACACGGCGTGTTCCAAGGGCAGACCCCATGGCTGTGTCTTTGGTGCACTTATTCTCTGACTCTGGTCTCCATCAGTATTTCTATGGTAACTAAGTTTTAGGAAAAATACTGAAACTTCCCTGGAGTTCATAATCTGCTGGGGAGAGGTGAGGGAAGGGTGGCCACAGACCCTATTAATCACAGCATGTTCCACACATGCTCTGAGATCTGGATGTTACCATGGGAACACTGAGGCGGTGTCCTCGTCAGTGCCTGATTTGTCACTTTCACTTTATTGCGTTACCTCCTTTGTCTCCTTCTCCCTGTACTGTATCGTGAGTTCCTGTGTTTATGTTATCTTCCACAGAGTGCAGTGTAAGTGGGAGCTTAATAAAGTATTCTTGATAAAGTAGTGATACCCACCATCACTTACTAAGCTCCTGCCACCTCCACATTTTCTCAATTAATCTTACAATAGCCTATGAGGCAGATGTCGTCTCCATCTTATAGATAAAGAAGGCAGAAGCACAAACAGGCTGCTATGTCCAAAATAACGAGACAAAGTGATGACTCCTGGAGCTGGTTGTGAATCCAGATTCAGCTGACACCAAAGTTATGCTTCTAGCCAGCACTATGTTCTGGATCTTCCATTTGTGGTGTGAATGTAAGATGATGATTTAATACATCCTATTCTCCAGTTCCTCTTTGGAAAAATGGCAATAACGCGTCCTTGCCTAGTTCACTGGGATGAGGGCAGCTGTGATGCTCAAATGTAAACTGTAATGTACAAATAAGAGGTATTTAAATAATTACTTATTTGCCCTATAACAAACACTCCTTTAGGTTGGATACCTTCATCTTTGATCTTTCCAGTTCTCCACCTAGATCCTTGAAACAGAGGTATTTGTTAATGTTTACTATATGATAAATATGGAGTTAAGGAAAGAATACATCTTCATGAAGGATTTTGCCAGCTGATATTTTTAAAAGGTTAGAACTGCATTTATGAAATTGAAAAAGTACATGTATAATCCATCCTGGTTTAAGAACCTAGCTCTTTGATGGTGAATGTGTTTCCCACCAGACTTTGAGTAGCCAGATGCCAACTTGGCAGGGACACCACCCAGGTTCTGTGCTTACACAGCTTGGTCAGGAGGACTAGTTAGCTGCTCACTGGGCTCTGCACACAAAGGCACATTTTGCAAAGCTGCTTTTTGCACGTTGCCAGTTGGGAATGTTAACTCTCAGAGTGTACGTCATTTTAGTTTGTATGTATTCAGAGTGACTGCAGAATTGCTTTAGCAGATAATTTCATGGTGAGAAGAAAAATACTTCTTAGATATTCTCAACTGAAATCCTGAAAGCTGAACTGGAGGTTGTCAGCTTTCTTCTTTTGATGGCTGTGCTCCCTTTAGAAAGAAAGTAAAAGAAAAATAACCTTTAAGTTTGCCTTCCCATGAAGGGTAAGGTGCTCTGCCTCCCACATGGCTTGACCTTTTGGATTGACTTTTATAGTTGGTTTTATTGTCTAAAATGAGTTGGGTGACGGGAGGTTCTATCTTTATAATTTTCACTGTATTCTTTGTGGGCAGCATTACTGACTCCATAGGGAACCACCTTGCGTAGCCATGGGCATAGAGACAGGAGAATGGGTGCAGACAGCACCCCATAAACCCATCGTTGTGAGTGGAAAACAACTCGGAGCACCCCTACTGCTGATCGGTCTGGATAGTCTCCACAAATAAGAAATAAAAATGTAGTATATTCCCTCTTCTTAGTTTTCTAGTTCAGTGCTTTTCAAGCTACCTCTAGTAAAGAATTCATTTTTTAAAAACATCCAACCTATCTCAGATTAATACTTGGGTTGAAATAAGTCAAATTTAGAAAAGTTACATTTCAAAAAGATGAATAAAATACAAGCTTCAATTTTTAAATTAGATTCAGCAGACAAAAATGTATATTTCAGTAAATGTATTCAGAATAGGTACCAAGAAAAAGGAAAGAATTACAGACACTGTGCACATTTTTTCACATATATACACAGGTAATTAATACAGAAAACGCCTATTACACCTGTACTTTCATCATTACAGAATAATTAAACAGTTACAAGCAAAATAGTATTTCTTCATATTAAACAACTATATGCACACTTTGAATGAATAGCATGCATATATGAGCTTGCTTCTTGTTTGCTAACTGGTGTAATCTAGGTAGGACTGACAAGTTCTCAGGGGACAGATGATAGAGCTGGAAGCGAGTCCATCAAGGACACAAGTCATGGTTCAGGCACTCAACAAAAGTGTGCTGTATTAAAGCAGGTTGTTGGTAACCAGATAGTACTTTCTGAACTGCAGTTCTGGGAACTGCTCACCCATGTCAACGATCCCTAGGGCTCCACTCCAAGGGGCCAAATCTTTAGGGCAGCGGCAGCTAACCCACCCATATCAACAATCCCTAGGACTCCACTCCAAGGGACCAAATCTTTAGGGCAGTAGCAGCTAACCCTCAGCCATCCTCAGCTAAACCCCACTGTTCAAGGGCAGACACCTTCAAAAATGATTTGCAGTGTCTTTCTGAGTAACAGTGAATCATTATTACTGAAGAGTGGAATAAAACTGCCCCCAGGATGAAGGAAGAGAACATTCTCCTTCCCTAGGGTCTGAAGATGGGAAAAGGCGGCCATCACGGAAATGTGTGGCTTACGTAACCAGGTATTTTGTGAAGGGTATTCAAGGTCATTCAGGATCTGGTCCTGTATTTCCTCTTAGAGCAGTGGGACTGAAGCTCGGCTCTCTGGATGGTCTGATTCAATAAGAACCCTAGTCTATGGAGGGACTGAACTCCAAGTGGAGGGAATCCTCTCTTTCATAATTCTCATAATTCAGCTCTGGCCCCACACTGTAGTTCCTACTCATCAAAACAAAGAGTCCACAGTTCACTAGCCTCATGGTCCTCAGAACGCACTCAGTGGATATCTCTGTTACCTAGCCAATCACGTTCTTAATTGAGGGCAAGTTCTTAGATTTAATTTTCTTTTCTTTAAAAAAGAAATTTAAGTTCTTGATTAAATTTCACTGATATCAACTGTACCTTCCCTGAGGTGAGTTCTAGTAGGAACAATCTCTTCTTAAAAAAGGGCAATTTCAGTGCCATTTACAGGTTAGTATCCTGAGTAGCTGTTCAGCTTGCTGCCTTTTCATGTGGCTATTAGTGCTACCCCCTAAAGTCTATTCTCAGTAGAGCAACCAGACTGACCTCTTCAAATCTAAGCCAGACTTCACAGCCATTCAATTTTCTCAGAATGAAAGCTGAAGTCCTTATGATGACCTTCCATCTGCCCCCTCCATCTCCTCAACCTCATTCTCCAACCCTTGCATCCTTACTATTTCCTGAAGACAATCTCCAGTCTTATGGTCTTTGCACTGATTGTTACCTGCACAGAAAGGTGCTTTATCAAAATAACTGTACTGCTAACCCTTGCAAATCTTTGTTCCATGGTGCTTTTGCAAAAAGGCTTCTCAAAGGCATTGTGACATTACTACCTACTCCCTTTGGCGTTTTCAATTTTCTTTACCAAACTCTATAATCCCCACCTCCACCCTAGACAACACTTATTGCCTTCTAACAAACACAAAAAATTATTCAGTATATCAAACACTTCAGTTCAGTTGCTCAGTCGTGTCCAACTTTTTGCAACCCCATGAACTGCAGCATGCCAGGCTTCCCTGTCTATCACCAACTCCCAGAGCTTGCTGAAACTCATGTCCATCGAGTCAATGATGCCATCCCAACCATCTCATCCTCTGCTGTCCCCTTCTCCTCCCGCCTTCAATCTTTCCCAGCATCAGGGTCTTTTCCAATGAATCACTTCTTCGCATCAGGTGGCCAAAGTATTAGCGTTTCAGCTTCAGCATCAGTCCCTCCAATGAATATTCCAAAGGACTCTCAAGAGTCTTCTCCAACACCACAGTTCAAAAGCATCAATTCTTCGGTGCTCAGCTTTCTTTATAGTCCAACTCTCACATCCATACATGACTACTGTAAAAACCATAGTTTTGACTAGAGAGCTTTGCTGGCAAAGTAATGTCTTTGCTTTTTAATATGCTGTCTAGGTTGATCATCAGAGGAGGCAATGGCAACCCACTCCAGTACTCTTGCCTGGAAAGTCCCATGGGTGGAGGAACCTGGTAGGCTGCAGTCCATGGGGTCGCAGTCGGACATGACTGAGCAACTTCACTTTCACTTTTCACTTTCATGCATTGGAGAAGGAAATGGCAACCCACTCCAGTGTTCTTGCCTGGAGAATCCCAGGGATGGGGGAGCCTGGTGGGCTGCTGTCTATGGGGTCGCAGAGTAGGACACGACTGAAGCGACTTAGCAGCAGCAGCAGGTTGATCATAGCTTTTCTTCCAAGGAACAAGTGTCTTTTAATTTCATGGCTGCAGTCACCATCTGCAGTGATTTGGGACCCCCTCCCCCCAAAAAAAGTTTCTCACTATATAGCCTTTATTATACTCCAAGAATTGTTCCAAGCAATTTAGAAAGGACTAACTTAATACTTGAATTATATATATCAAATGTTTTCTGTATCCTCCCTCTAGCATATCAGTTCCATAAGGGCAGGAATATTTTCTTACTTTACTAAGGTATTTCTGGTGCTTAGAACAGAGATGAGCAAATCATGGGTACTTAATAAATATTTGTTTATAAATAAACAATTCTCCCACTAGTTCTTTTCACAGGACTATCCTTGAGTTTCCTTCAGACATCTCAAGTCTGCGGCTTCCCTGTGTACATACCATCCCTAATCCCTCATCCATGCTATAAACTCCTGCTCATCTTCTAACTTCATTTAAGCATCACTGCTCAAGAGAACTTTCTCTTGACTGTATACAGAAATAGACAAGAGTGCCTTCCTCCATGTACCCAGCTCAAACCAAAGATGCTTTCCTGAAGAAACATAGTTCTAGCATATCATCTGTGTTTGCCTGAAGGAGACATTTTCTGAGAGGGTCAGGACACAGAAGTGATAACTGAGTTTCAAGCACAGGGTGGGTTGGAGAATATCAATGATAAAGCACTTGCCTAAAGTATGTTTGACCTCCACCAACTGGATAGGAGTAAACCAGAGTCTGTGAATAGGAGAGGAGAGAGAAGAGAAAACAGCTGCTTATCCCATCCACCATCCAAAAGAGCAAACTAAAAGACATTAAAAATAAACAAATAAGGTTGAAAAAAAAAAAAAAAAAGGTTAAAAAAAAAAAAAAAAACAGCAGACAGTGACTTGCCATGGAGAGTTTGGAAAATGGCAAGGTCAGTCGGAGACAGCTGTCAGTCTAGACCACAAGCTGCCTCCAGTGACTCTACAGAACTGCAATTCATTTTCTCTCTTCACCTCTTACAGACAATCCTAATGTATTTAATGAGTGTCATTTTCCTTCTCTGGTACTCTTGGGCAGTTTGAGAGTGTCATTTCAGAACTCCAAAAGACCAATAAAATTGCCCAGGCTTGACCAGAATTGAGATTCTTAAGCAAGGCAATACATCAAGCTTAATTAAGGAATGTGCTCAGGTAACTCCTCCCGGTTTCAGATTTCCAGAAATAATTATTTGAGTTCTCAGGCAGTCTCTTCAAAAGCTACTAAAGAGCTTTATATATATATATAATACCTACTCATTATGGCCCCTTCTTTCTATATGAATTTGACCAAGTATTTGAGAAATCATGGCTTTGCCATTAAGATACCCTGCAAACACAGATCTCTCCAGATACAGATCAACTATTTACTTTGTGTTGTATCCAAGGAAAAACTGTTGCCAACTGCTAATTGATATTTTATTCTGATTAAATTCAAATGTTTTAATATATAGGGTCTTAGATAACTCAAGCCTACACAGGGTTAGAAAACAAGGTCTTTTCATTATCCTCATTCCTTATCCACCTGAATTTAAATTCAGAAAATATATCCCCATTTTGGGATTTCCGGAAATAATTCCTTTCTAGGCATAATTCCATTGAAAGGTTTTCATGAGCTTTGTAAATTACCAACCTCCCAAGGAGGGTTTAAATCGGATTAAAACAGAATGGAGAGAGGGAGCTGAATCTGGGGTACTCTCCATCACACGTGATGGTGGGGCTGCAGAGAGTCTAAACAGACGGCTGAGTGGGCTGGCTGGGCTGTGGCTGGGGGCCTGATGTGGACAAGCAAAGTTGGACAGCAGGATGCTGCAGGAGCCATCTACACGTACTTCCTCTACAGCATCCTTGAAAAGGGTCACCAAGAGGGGATATTCCCCCTCTTAGAGAACTCCGACTCTGCTTCTTCTGTTACTGGACTACCTCTAGTGCTGGAAAATTTCCCCTCTAGTTCTTCTCCATTGGGCAAAACTGTGCCTTCTAGAGATATACAATTTGAATTTGTTCTTTTAATAAACATGAAATCCCTCAAGTATTCAGTGCAGTTATATCTAACAGAACTTTTTGCAGTGATGGAAATCTGTGTGTTGTCCAAAATGGTAGCTGCTTGTTCATGTGGCCACTGAGCCCCTGAAATGTACAGGTGTAAGTGAAGAACTAATTTTTAAATTTTTATTTAATCTTAATTACTTTAGTCATGTATGGTCAGCAGCTATCTTATAAAGACTGAGATATTTTTCATGATCTCTTTACCAAAAATCTTCTTTTCCAGGTAAGTAGTCCTTGTTTCTTCAACAGTTCCTCAAACAAAATGGCTTCCAGAACCTTCTCCCTGTAGTCCACCCTCTCTGGATATGTCCTGATTTGCCAAATTCCTACAAAGTACTAAAACAGAGACCTCTTGGTGCTGCTGCTGCTAAGTCGCTTCAGTCGTGTCCGACTCTGCGACCCCATAGACGGCAGCCCACCAGGCTCCCCCATCCCTGGGATTCTCCAGGCAAGAACACTGGAGTGGGCTGCCATTTCCTTCTCCCATACATGAAAGTGAAAAGTGAAAGGCAAGTCGCTCAGTCATGTCCGACTCTTCGCAACCCCGTGGACTGCAGTCTACTAGGCTCCTCCGTCCATGGGATTTGCCAAGGTCTGCTCAAAAAGATCATGACCTCTTATTTGATTCTGCTCAGATGTTTAATAATCTTCTCCTTGAACCTTACCTAGTTAGTACATTTTTGGCATATACTGAGCACTCAGTAAATATTTGAAGCTCAAATGAATATTCCAGGTATCTTGGTGTAATCTGATAAGCCCATTTTCACAGTTCTTCAGTCTTATCAGATCATCTACCTTTTTTGTTTGTTTCTCCATTATGATCTATCTAATAGATCTATCTATTCTGTTGGCTTTGAGGATTTGTAACTCTTAAGAACATTAGATATTCTTATATTTAAATTGTGTAGAAACATGAAAAATGAATATAAATATGTTCAAGGATACCCAGGGTTATTTGGTTTCTTTCCCTCTAGGAGTCAATAGCAAAAAGCAACCTTCTTGAAAGAAAGTAATTGTTACTGGGGGGTGAATGAAACTTCGAGATAAGCACCTCCCTTCAGAGATTATAAGCAACACTCAACAAAGTGAGAGAAAGTTAAATTCTCTATCTCTGGTTTCTCACTGAGCCCTGCAAGTCACTGAGAAGGGGAGGCAGATGTCCTTCTGTCCTTCTATTCACTGAATTGTATTATACATTACACAGCAAATCAAATGTCAGTATATTACAATTGCTATATTCTTTAGACAAATCATTAAATGAGTGTTGGATTCCTTAAAAAAAAAATAGATATGTATAAACTGAATCTGAGAAACTTAAATTATTTCAGACTCTTAACCACCTTTGTGGATTGTTCTGCAAAGAGTCAGCAGATCCCTAGACATCTTAGCTCTCTGTGTTTCTCTTTTCATTCATCTAGATTGTACATGATCTGTAAACAGTCCCCAGGAAGCATTCAGAGAGGGCTATTTTCAGGAGTTAGGATAAATACACTTACTTGCAAAACCCTCTTTCAAAGTAAATAATCACCCTTAATAGAGCTGAGAATTACAGAATATAAAGTGTTTATGAATCAGGTTTCTAACGTGGGGCACAACCTTAGCATTACTGGACAGTAGGAATTCATTACGTAGCCACCAAACAGGGCTGACAGAGAGCCCTCACCCCAACCCCTGGTGGGCTTCTGAACATGACTGGTAAAGCTTTCTAAAAACAGATGGGGAGAATTGGACTGAGACAGAAGGCAGAATTGGGCAGATCACCTTTAACAAAGTGCCTAAAAACTCACACCCATAGATTGCCTTTCATTTCTTCTAAAAAGTAATCCTTTACCAATTTTTATGTACACAAATCCTTTCTCTGTGCTCAAGAATAATAAATGACTACATTTTCATACCTTGGCACAAACAAGCTGAGGTCTCTTTGATCTCTTTAAGCCTCTTGGTAATTCTGAAAAATCTTTAGGCCCAGAGTTCAGCCTCTTTTTCTGTAAGGCCAAGTATTAATTTTAACACATTCGATAGAAGCACAATGGCCTTTAAATGTAGCTGCGTGTGCCAGAGCTCCATGGGGTATAATTAAATTTCAACAAGAACAATAAACTGCGTGAATTCAAGGAAAATGTTACCTTAACATTTATCCTTTCAAGGAAGTCTTTTATCTAAACGATGATTATCTCTGAGTTAAGGCTTTGGTAAGCATCTACTGCAAGGTGTAAGCTTGTCTTCCAGTCATTGCTGGAGACGGGCATATGAGAACCCGGGAGGAAGGCAGAGGCGAAGCCAAATCCCCCTTTGACTGGTTGGAAGACACCAGGATCCAGAAGTGCTGGAACATAAAAACAAAACCACTAAGTGGCTGTGAAAAGCTCCAGGTAATAATAGTGTGAAATTTAGGAGAAACTGGATCAAAATGAACAGTTAAGAGGGAAATGTGGATGGTCTTAATTAGTGCTTTCCACAATCCCTTTACTTAGGGGTGAGGAGCAGGTGGAGAAGACAGTTGGACACGGCTTCCGGTTCCCCAAAGTGGCTCTGGCTTCAGCAAGAACAGTTCCTTATAAAAATCTGATTTCTCTATCTGACTCCCATGGAGGCTTTCACATTTAAAAACATAAAGAAATTCTGCAAGCTCCTTAGCTAAATGGACATCCCTCACACAACTTACAGGGAGGAGAGCAGGGTTTCACTTACAGGTTAGAGGGTGAGTTCATACTCCGGGATACAGGTGCTAGAACCATGTTTCTGCTTCCGTCTTTTTTTTTTTGGCTATTCCCGTCTTTAATTATTTGTGTTGAAGCTTAATTTGTTTTTAATAGATGGCACAGGAGTTGTGTAAACATTACTAAGAATAAACATTAGACCTGCCAGAAAATTACCTTAAATCCCAGAAGAATGCTGATGCATTCTGGCAGAGTCCGAGTAAAGTCATAGGCAATTCTCATCTATCAACATCGTTCAATTTTTCTGTAAAGCAAAATACAACTCCGCCCTCATCCTTCCTTTCCAACAGCCCTTTTAATCCTTGGCAAAAAAGACCCTAGACTATGGCCATACTAAACTGATCTCCATCATGAACTTGAAAAACACGTACAAGACACCGTACTTGTACAGTGAAAATAAAGATTAAAAAGATACACTGGCTGCCTCTTAGGAGCTAAAAGGAGAGACAGGTACACAAATTGCAGTTCAGGAAGGCAAAGAAAGGGATGAAGGTTCAGTGGCTGAATGGACAGCCAGGCAGACGTGCTGGCTGCTAAAGGCAACAGAAGAATCAATTAAGTGTATCCTGGAGAGACAGAAAAAGCCTGACTCACTGCCTCTGCCTTAGGTCAGGACCCCATCGTTTCTTATCTAGACAATTCCAATAGCCTCCTAAATGGTCCTCCTTGCCTCTAAACCTCTTCGTCTATTCTATACCATTCTCTACACCACCTGCTTAAAATTCTTCAATGACACAGCCAATCACAGAGCCAGTCCTGCTCACAATGACTTACAGTGTTCATGATCAAAGACTGGGATAGTGCTCCATTCGCAGTGTTCCCAGAAAACATGTACTTAACCCTAGTAGAACGTTATTCACACTGATTGCATCTGTCACTGTGTTTTATCCAATTCCCCAGACTCAGGCTGTAAAATTTTTAAGGGCGGGAAGTTCATTATCTTTGTACCACGAAATGTCATACAGCACCCGGTACATAATGGGGAGTCAGTGGATGGTTTGAGCTCAATAAAATATTGACCTAGACGCCCATGACATAGAGTGGGGGAAATCAGTAAAAAGGAAAAACGTCAAATCTTTCTCTGTCACTTCTGGTTGAAACACCAGAATTAAGTCACTTAATTGCTCTGAAATAGCATTCTTGCTTGACGCCGTTGATTAAGAGAGAACATGGGATGGTGGGAAGGACAAAAACCTGGGTGTCAACCATAACTTTAGCCGAATCTGTTACCTGCCACTTCCTGGTTGTGTGACTTAGAGTCATGTAGCCCTCTGATGCTTCGGTTTACACATCTGGAAATGGTGATAATGACAGCCCATACACATAAGGTTACTGAGAGGATTAAATGAGCCTGGAAAGCACTACAAACAGTGTCTGTCACACAGTCAGCAATGGGTAAACACCATTGTTATTGTCATTGGTATTACTTTGTGAGAATACTCTGTAAAGAGCTAAACAAATGCCTGTCATTTTAAAAATAAAATTTTCATGAAGTCTTTCCAAGTTTACAGTAAAGAAAGTCCTCAATTTTATTGGAAATATTCTGTGTATCTTTTAAAAGAAGAAGACTGAGTAAAAATTTGTATTTATAGCAGAAGGAATCGACTTAGCACTCAGGCTGGATTCTGTCTTCTCTGAAACAAATGAAGGATCTCTTCACTATCCATCTAAAAAGGGATCTGGCTGGAATAAGGGAGTGGTTCTGGGACTCAAGAGCAAGCTCACCAAGGCTGGGAGAGTGAGGAGTGTGTGTGTATGCGTATGTGCAGGCACACACACTGTTTTTAAAAGGTTTCTCCAAGAAATATCTGATCACATACTAATTTTTATCAGTCTATGACAACGTGGACCCTAGAATAAATGTCTCTCACAGCATTGGCTGAATTAGGGCACTTTTCTTTCAGGAAAGGCAAGTGAAAAGGGAAAGTGTTATTCAGTCTTGTGGACTCTTTGAGACCCCATGAACTGTGGCCCACCAGGCTCCTCTGTCCATGGAGTTCTCCAGGCCAAAATACTGGAGTGGGTTATCATTTCCTCCTCCAGGGGACCGAACCCACATCTCCTGCATTTGTAGGCAGACTCTTTACCACTGTGCTACCAGGAAGCCCATTCATTTCACATTAGCTATCTCTTTCCTCTTCCTTACCAGGAATGATTAACACTTCTCTTTTTTAATGGGTATACAAAGTCACCTCAAGAATGTTTGCTGTTGTTTAATGGCAGAATCGTGTCTGACTCCTTGCAACCCTGTGGACTGTATTCTGCCAGACTCCTCTGTCCATGAGATTCTCCAGGCAAGAATATCTGAGTGGGTTGCCATGCTCTACTGCAAGGGATCTTCCCTATCCAGAGACCAAACCCAGGTTTCCTGCATGGCAGGCAGAGTCTTCACCTTCTGAGCCACCAGGGAAGCTTCCAGTAAAGGCAAAGTATACATATAATGGTTGTGGGGTTATTTTTCTTTCAAAAAAAGCAGCCTAGATCAGGAAAAAACAATACATAGCTGCTGTTCTCTTGAGTGTTTCCAGGCTTTGAGAGGGTTAAATGAAAGACCAGGAAAAGAAAATATAACACAAGGGGGGAAAACACGAAAAGCAGAACTGGCTGGAGCAACCCCTCATGGTTCCAGCACACATGCCCAAGGCAAGGCCAAAGATGCACTTAGCTGTGCCAAAGCTCTCCTCCGTACCCTGTCAGCTGAGATGGAAAGGATAACATCACACCAGGTGGGCCTGGGATGAGAGTTCCGAAAGTACTCGCTTCTAGCTGTTTGCGAACTGGAGTTGCAAAAGCAAGTCTGAAGTCTTCTCTAGAGACACTGAAGAAAGTTATAGTCTGTACTGGATGCTTGGGGCTAGTGCACTGGGACGACCCAGAGGGATGGTATGGGGAGGGAGGAGGGAGGAGGGTTCAGGATGGGGAGCACATGTATACCTGTGATGGATTCATTTTGATATTTGGCAAAACTAATACAATTATGTAAAGTTTAAAAATAAAATAAAATTAAAAAAAAAAAAAAAGAAAGTTATAGTCTGTTTTCAAAGGATGGTCTAAAGGCAAGTGGATGGTCAGAGTCAGTATTCAATGTGTTCTGTGGAGACGTCATTACAGACACAAAGGAGTTATCTCCCCTGCGGCGGCCTGTCTGCTACTGTTGAAATAGCAAAACTAAAACAAGTTCCAAAATCACCCAAACCAGCAGGAAGAATGATGCCATGGTTTACACCACTAGTAAGCACACTTCTCATGAGGTCAGACTCGAGGTTTGCAATCTTCTGTTGGCCTATTACCTTTCTCCCCATAAATGGACACCAGGCCAGATGTCCTGCAATGTGGGTCAGTAAACAGAAAGATGATCAAGCAACACAGAGCCTCAGCATCTGCAAAAATCCGTCCCTGCCACTTAAAAAAATGATTAAAGGGACTTCCCTGACAGTCTAGTCATTAAGAATCCGCCTTGCAATGCAGGGGACATGGGTTCAATCCCTGGTTGGGGGACCAAGATCCCACAGGTCTCAGAGGAACTAAGCCTACGTGCTACAACTACTGAGCCTGTGTGCCACTAGAGAGTCCGTGTATGCTGGGTGCTGAGTCCTCGCACCCCAATTAAAGACTCACAGGATACAACAAAGGTCTCATGTGCCGCAGCTAAGACCTGATGCAGACAAGCAAATAAACGCTTTTTAAAAAAATGATTCAAAGCCATAGTTCCCAAATGGTCAGTCATCACAAACGGAGCTGTTTCCTATCTAATATCATTCAAGAATTTGAGAGACTCATTAGCTTAGGCTTCACCCGCCTCCCAGATAACTCTTGTTTCAGTTAAATGTATTTATACATATCTTCTAAAAGGGAGCCATGGGGGGTTAATACCATTAATACTGTAACAGATCAGCCTCCAAGGTCTACTGTAAGACCCAGAGACTATAAGCTGGTACCTAGTGCCTTCCAGCCCTAAGCCTCTGGGATCCTCTGTAATGTAAAAAGAGCCATCAGGGAATGGGAAATTTACTCCCCTCACAGTAAAGGCTGAATTTTACAATATAAGTCAGGCTGGGAAAAATCATAATTGTGAGATGGTGACTTTTACATCCCTATAAAGCTGGATTAAATGTAGGTGCTCTTAAGACCACTTAAGAAATTTGTGTTTCTCTCCACCACCCACTGTGACAACTTAACCAATCTTCTGGGATAGAATGAAGAGGTAACTAGGCCAGGAAGGTCCGGATTTTTAAATCTTTGTTGAAATAATAGAGGCTAACATAGTATACCCTCAAGGCTTCCACAATCTCTTATTTTAACACAGGAAAACTGTCCACTAATAGACGTTCCCCCCTTTGTATATCAAGAGGCTGGTCTTTTCCCCTAAGAGCCAGCGGATCTGCAGGAGCACGTGACCCTCGTGGACTGTCACCACGGGTTGCACAAGCACAAGCGGGGAGACCCAGGAGTGCAGGGGCGGAGACCGGGTATCTTCAAACCCCATTTGCACTCTGTTGGGGATTAGGAAATGCATGTGGAAAACAGTGAGAGAATCCTGGAAACTTCCGAAAAACAGGTTTTAAATTGGACACAGCATGAGCTCTTTCTTTAACAAACTCTTGCAAAGAAATACCCCATTGAGTGACCTAATTCCACATGCCCTTACACAGTAAATCTAACATGTGTGCAAATCTGGTTTTGTATCCATCAGGTTTGGATTTTCAATAGCTCCATTAGCCAAAAATAACATGAAGGCACACAGTTTCTCCCCTACTATGAGCAAGTTCATCTATGGACAACACAGTGTCCTAATTATCTTGATAAGACACTAAACAATACTATTCTACAGCACTCCACCTTACTAAAATCCCAAATATAAAAGTGTTGTCTAAAAAGCTGAACTCTTCATTTAGAAATATGAAGAAGGTTTTCCCAGGTTGGCAGATGGACAAGGAACACAGATGGTGAGGACTGAGCTAACAAATGGACATGATGAAAATACCTATTATATGTCAGTCAAAGGTACAACGCCTTTAATGAGGTGATGCTCCAGGGATGATGGGGAAATTTAACCAGTATTTATTGAGTGGCTACTAGGTGTCAGGCACAGAGCTAGTTCCTTTAATCATGACATTTATTTGTCAAAATCCTTGTGTGATGTCACTATTTTCAGATTCAGGTGACAAAACAGCTGGAGTTTAAGTAAGGCAGGCTGAAAAAAATCCCTAATGATGGTGGAGTTGGCAACCCTGATAGACTGCAAGAACTCTAAGGAGCTGTTGTTTCCCAGCAGGGGATGGGTGCCCCACTGCCCACATCCCCTCATTCACTGTGTCTGGTAACAAGCCAACAAGCCAGAGTTAAGGAAAAGTAGTTTTTCCTCTAAAATGTCTTGAGTGAAACAAATAAGGAATGTGCCTGCCTACAAAATATTCAAAATCATCCAAGATGGACCCATCACCAGGTCTGCAGAAGGTAAGGAGAGCTCTCTTAGAAGAAATGGGGGCAGGGTAGGGGGAGATGATACTTCAGTGCATCCACTGAGTGGTGCATAGCACTGTTCCTTCTCAGGTTGAATTAATGTGCTTTCAAGAAATACAGAAGTGGCATTTCTAGACCACTGGGCAATTCTGATGGACCATTAATGGTGCTAACTGTGCTCCGTGAGGCCGAGCAACCACCTTCAGGAAATGGACCCCCTGGAACAGCCTGTTGTATAATTTATTAGGAAACCAACCACTAATATGCTCACCTCCTTAGAAGGCGGAAGGACCAAGTGGACCGTGTGACCAATGTTTATGCTCCCCCGAGTCAGGCCGAACACTGATCTCTTGTAAATCTACTCTGGTGTCTTTTCTCAGCAGGTCTTTAGGTTGGAATTCTTTTGTCTCCACAATAAAATCTTCCAGCACCCAACATAGTGGAGATGAATTGCTCTTAAGTGGACATTGGCTCCTACGTGTTCTTATATCTTGGCCTGAACCAATGTAGGCCTGGGGAGGCCAAGGCAGATTAAAACCAACCAAACGACTGACAGTATTTACCAGAGACTCACAGGATCATGCTCATTTAATGTATGTCTGTGTGTGAAATATTAATATTCCATTAATATATATTACTATATCAATTAACATAATTGCTAACAATATAATATATATTAATATATTGATACCTAATAATATATTAGTATAGTATTCAACATATCATTTTGAGTCAATATACTATAAACATATATTATTACAAATCATATTAACTATTACCCATTAATATTCACAGTTATTGTCAGGAATGAAATGTGGCTCTTTGTTATTTGTAATCACATTTTGTTCTGGAAGCATATGTGCCATGGTGTCACCTATTTCATCCTCTTTAAAGCACAGACATACTAAGGAGGCAACTTGTCTCCTGTCTCTACCTCACAGATAATCCTGTTTTAGAAACAGCTGCCTCGTCTAGGTGAATAGCAACTGACTCTTGAGTAAATAAGAAATAATAAGGATTGGGTAGATCAATAGGGCTTATGGTCAGTTTATCATTCAGCAGGCCCCAACCCTCTTGGCACCAGGGAACGGTTTTGTGGAAGACAATTTTTCCACAGGCCAGGGGTGGAGGGAATGGTTTCGGGATGATTCAAGTGCGTTGCATTTGTTGTGCACTTTATTTCTATTATAATTACATCAGCTCCACCTCAGATCATCAGGCATTGGACCCCAGAGGTTGCGGACCCCTGATCCAGATAACTGTTTTCCCAAGAGGTAGTAACTTAATGATGAGCCCACAGAGAAGGGCTTCTGCTAAACTTGTTTTCATCAATCCCCTTCAGCAGCATTGGGCCCCTTCAGGGGTTTCCAGCAAGCCAAGCTGCAACTTCCTTCTGGCTTCAGCCGGCTTTGGCTGAAAACAACCTGCTAGGGCCAGGGAAAAGCACTTTGGTAATAATATGAGACGGCGCATGTGAGAGCTCCCAACATTGTGTCACGTGTAAAACTTCCACTGAAATAATGTCCTCCTTTTTCCCACCTCGCACCTTGCTGGTAGATTGTTGTTTTATGTATTTGCTAATGAGAAGACTTCCAAATCATTTGTATGGGCTAGCAATTTTAGGTTATTTGTTTTGCAAGGAGAATACATTTAGAAGCCACTGGAGTTACCATCATGGCTTTTCCAAGCTATGTCCCTACCTGTTTGACTCAATTCAAGAAACATTTACAAGCACTTAGGATACATCACAACTATGCTGGGGGTATGAGGATGAATAAGCATGGCCCCCGCTCCATGTGCTCTGAGAACCATAGGGAGGCAGCTTCACGATGCACACGTGCAGAGACGCAGGAAAGAAAAAAAATTAGTGAGTGACTGCCCTCCAGGACAAGAGTTTAATTAAGATAATCAAAGCATAATGAGACTAATTGTAGCTTGCAAACATTGCCAATTAACCCCAAATCTCCAGCTTTCCCACAAATTTAAAAATTATAGCCTTTTCCAAGATTGAAGGCAGGCAAAGGGAGTGTCAACAAGAAAGACAAGTTCTTTCCATATTTTTGTGGGGAAGTCAAAAGGCATCCCCACCCCTCAAAATCTGCCTGCAAGATTTTCAAACATTTCAAAGAAAAGTGGCAAAATCTCTTCATTACGTGCAGAGCAACACCTAGTTCAAAAGTTAAAATGGCCCCTTGTTCAATGTCGTGGCTAAAGAGCAAAATGTGGGCACCAATGATTGCCTCCACTCATTAGGGTCAAGTTACTCCCACTACAAATCCTTATCACCGGTTAATTTCATTATGATCATTAGTGCCTATGAAAAAATTACACATTAAAAAAAATTTTTCATCTTCTAACATCTCCCACAGGGACCAAAATTAAGTCAATCTCTCATGCAGTAATTCTTGTAACATATGAACCTAGCACTTTTTCACCAAAGTTTAGAAAATTTCTGCCATCTTTCTGTGACAAAGATGACCAGGAATAAAGTTAGGTAGAACATAGCCAGTCCCAAAACTCTAAGAGTACAGGTCAGGGGTGAAGAGTAGAAAACTGAAAGACAGGACTTCCCTGGTGGTCCAGTGGTTAAGAAGTCACCTGCCAACACAGGGGATCTAGGTTTGATCCCTGAAGTGGGAAAATTCACATGCTGCAGGGCAGCTAAGCCCGTGTGCCACAACTGCTGAACCTGCAGGCAGCAACGACTGAGCCCATGTGCCACAACCACTGACGCCCGCGAGCCATGGAGCCTGTGCTCTGCAACAAGAGAAGTCACTGCAATGAGAAGTCTGTGCATGACAGCTAGAGTTGCCCATGCTCATCGCAACTAGAGAAAGCCTACGCACAGCAGTGAAGATCCAGCTCAGCCAAAAATGAATAATTAAAAATAAAAAAATGACAGATTGGGCCAGGTCCTGGAAGGCAACTGTCCTTGAAGATGAATATGAGTTATAATCACTGGGTAATCTCAACCTGGAGGACATTAGAGGTTGATACGGTCCACCTATATGGTTAAGAATTGTTGACTCAGGAAGGCCACAAAGTTATAGGTTCTGGGAAGGTAGAGGCCACATCTTATGAATCTTAATACATTCTAACCAGGCTTAGAAATGTATCTCCTAAACAGTAGTTGTTGTTGTTGAGTTGCTAGGTCATGTCTGACCCTTTTGCGACACCATGGACTATAGTCCATCACATTTCTCTGTCCTTGGGATTTCCCAGGCAAGCATACTGGAGTGGGTTGCCATTTCCTTCTCCAGGGCATCTTCCCAACCCAGGGATAGAACTCATGTCTCCTGCATGGTCAGGTGGGTTCTTTATCCATGAGCCACTAGGGAAGCCCATAAATAGTTGACATTCAACAACAGTTTACTGAATTACATTAAACAATATACAATTTCTCCTATGATTTAACACCCAGAAGATGTAAAGAATTTGGGGCATGAACAATAGAAAGCTTCCAAGGCTCATGTCTCTCTCATTGGTCATAGCCTGCTTTCTCCTAAACCTTGTCTTATAAATTCAATTTAATGCAAGAAGCATTTGAGTTGGGTTCTGTCAAGATTCAACAGTCCTTATTAACCACCTATTAGTACAAAAATAAATGATATTTAGTACCAAGAGTGATCTCCAGCAACCCAATGTATTGGTCAGCTTGGGCTGCCAAAACAAATATAAAAAACCGGGTGGCTTAAAGAACAGAAATTTATTTTCTCATAGTTCTGGAGGTTGGAAAGTTCAAGATCAAGGTCCAGCCAAGTTCAGTTTCTGGTGAGGGCTCTCTTCCTAGCTTGCAAATGGCCATCTTCTTGCTATATGGTCCCATGGCCTTTCCTCAGTGCAATCATATGGAGAAATAAAATGATCTCTTGTTCCCTTTTTATAAAACCACCAATTCTATCAGATTAGAGTTCTACCCTTATGAATTCATATAACTCTAATTACCACCAAAGAGGTATATCTACAAATAGCCACATTGGGGGACAAGGTTTCAGCATATGAATTTTACGGGTACATAAAGGGATACATTCAGTCACGATCATTCCACCTTTGGTCCTACAAAATTCATGTTCTTCTTCCAAGGAAAATATATTAATTCCATTCCAACAGCCCCTAAAAGTCTTAGCTCATTCCAATATCAATTCTAAGGTTTAAAGTCCAAAGTCTCATCAAAATATCATCTAAATCAGGTATGAGTGGGGGTTGAGACACAGTTCATCCTGAGGAACAATATCTGTCCAGCTCTGAACCTGTGCAACCAGGCAAGTCATCTGCTTCCCAAACACTGTGGTGGGATGGGCCATAGCACAGGCATTCCCACTCCAAAAGGGGGAAATTAGAAAAAAGAAAGGAGGTGATAGATCCCAAGCAAGTCCAAAACCTAGTTATCAAACTGTACCAGCTCTTAAAGCCCAAGAATAATCCTCTTTGGTTTGATACTCTGCCCTTCAGGCCCACTGGGGTGGCAGCCCCTCAGCTCTAGATGGGGGTCCTACCTCTGGTGCTCTGTTAAGCCAGGTCCTGCCCCCAAGTTTCCGCCCCATGGTTCTGCAGGACAATCCCACCTCTTTCCCTTTCCGATCATTATTGCCTTCTTGGAGGATTTGAACTAGACCAGAGATCATTAGATCATGTTTTCAAGCCAGGAGCCCTTTAATCAAGCAGTATCTTAGATGGAAGTTCAATACATAAGCAAGTAAAGAATGGCAGTGTAGACAGGAAGGGAAAGGAGTTCCATCTTCCCTCAGCCTTCCTCTCATTTGTCAGAGCCCCTTGGGCTCCACAGACTCCAAGGTGGAGGCTCCATGAGATGATCATCGAATCCCTTCCTCAAGTCACTGTCTGTGATTCGAGTCTCTCTCTGGAGAGACACTAGAGGTCTAGAAGCCTGATCTAGAAGGAATGGCATGTCGTGTGAGGCTGGAATCCTCCCCGGGAGCCTCCCCTGTATTGGAGAAGGAAGCCAGACATATGTGAGCAGGAGGAAAGCAAAGTATTCATGCAAGGACCCGTCCCAGGAAGAAAGGCTTTCAGAAAAGGAAGCCGATAAGAAATCC
This sequence comes from Bison bison bison, assembly GCF_000754665.1. Lineage (NCBI taxonomy): Eukaryota > Metazoa > Chordata > Mammalia > Artiodactyla > Bovidae > Bison > Bison bison. The sequence goes on from NW_011494527.1 coordinate 500,687, forward strand.
GAGAAGACGTCAGCAGCAAGAGGGTAAAGCAAGCCATGTGTCTTTATCTAAAAGCATTTTGATTAGGATTGAATGCAGAATCCAGAGATCAACTGCTGAACTGAAAGTGGGCGCCCAAGACAGCAGGCATATCACCCTT
>NW_011494527.1:500925-505552 GCF_000754665.1 Bison bison bison
CACCCTTCCTGCAGCTCTGCTGGCTCAGCCTGGGCAAAGCAGGGACTCCTGAGGGGCTTCGGGGCACCAGCTCAGGTCTGACGCAGCAAGCCAAGAGGCAGAACAATGCCACTCTAGTATCAGTGATTTGCACTGAGTCAAAACCACAGTAACAGCCTTTCATGGGAGATAAAGGGAACATGGGCTCTTCCGTCAGCATCCAGGAGCAGAGCAAAAACCCACTTTCTAGAGCTTGTTCCAGATGTCCCTTCCATCTCTTTAGAGCCCACTGGCCTCCAACTGCCCATGTTCAGTGTCACCTTTCATGCACAAAGAAGTCATTTCAAATCCAGCAAATGAGATGCAGTTCTTTGCCCACCAAATTGCCTTCTTGCTCACCAACAGGGCTGTTCAAAATCAGTCTTCCCGGCACACAGACTCTCAGAAGACAAAGCCATGTGCTGTCTGCTCTGGGACAGAGAAGGAAGTCAACCCTGGCCTCTCTCTGGTCATGGCACTGCCAGCCTTTGGACAGCTCTGCCTCTTGAGCTCAGGGAGCTCCCAGTTACAGAGGACATGCTCTCTCCTCCTGCTAAGTGTTCTCAGTCTGAGGTGTCCAGGTGCCTCATTTGGTACTCTCCAACCCTGTGCTAAATATCACTATATCACCTAACAGAATCTGCTTCCATTAGCCCATCAGTGAGGCAAAAAAAAAACCCTACATTCTCTAAATAAAAGTCATCAGCACTGGAAAGCAAAGTGAGCGCTGGATTAACTCTCATTTGCCGGATGCGTGACTTTGAGAAGGCACATTACCTCTCTGACCTTAAGGGGCATCAACCTGAGATTACAATACACACTCCCAAATTAGTAAATATTTATCGAGTGCCTGCCTCCTGTGGGTGAGGAGTCATGCTAATTGCTAAGGATGTTCTGGTGAACCAATCAGACCTGGCCTTTGCCCTCACATAGCTTAAAGTCTAGTGGGGGAGAAAGAAACCAAATCAGCAAAAAATACATTAATTGCCAATGTGATGTGTTCAGAGGATAGAAAAGTATTTAGAAAGAAAGTAAGATGGGGTTGGGAATGGACTTTCTTCCTGTTGGAGAATGAAAAAAAAGCATCTCTGAGGGGAGAGATAAGAAAAGCCAGCTAAGGAAAACAGCAGAGGAAGAGGATTCCAGGCCAAAGGAACATCACTGGCAAAGGTTCAGAGGGAAGGAAGGGCTTGGTATGCTCAGAACTTGAAACAGCTCACGTGTTTGGAGCAGGGAGCTTGGGAATAGGAGAGGCTGTGAGACAGAAGACTGGGGATGTGGTTGGCCAAGTGAGGGTACTTCTGGAAGATCCAGCATATTGTGCCGTGCACAGAGCAGACCCTCAATTAACATGCGCTCCATATAAAGGCTTTGCTTGGCTGGTAGACGACATTTTAATTTATAATCCAAGTGATTTCTAAGACTCCTTCTATTTTAATGATTCTAGTCCACAATTTGCTGATGAAAACATTTAAAAGAGTCCCTTGTTCTTTGTAAACCACAAAACCAGCAGAACAATGGTGGAAAGGGAATTCCACCCTTAGAGCCATTCTCCCATCCACCCAAAGGAACGATGCACTGTATAAATGCTGTTTAGGCCAACGTGCTTGATCCAAGGGAAGCAAGAAATGCTTCCGTATCTACAGACATTCTGCAAGGTTAACATCATTTCATAGTTCCCATTCTTTCATGAAGATCTAGTTGCTTCACACACCAAGAAAAAAGGTTGGAATTGCTTCAGGTCAGCTCAGTTCAGTCGCTCAGTCGTGTTCCATTCTTTGTGACCCCCATGGACTGCAGCAAGCCAGGCCTCCCTGTCCATCACCAACTCCCGGAGTTTACTCAAACTCATGTCGGTGATGCCATCTAGCCATCTCATCCTCTGTCATCCCCTTCTCCTCCCGCCTTCAATGTTTCCCAGCATCAAGGTCTTTTCCAAAGAGTCAGTTCTTCAAATCAGGTGGCCAAATTACTGGAGTTTCAGTTTCAGCATCAGTCCTTCCAATGAATAATCAGGACTGATTTCCTTTAGGATGGACTGGTTGGATCTCCTTGCTGTCCAAGAGACTCTCAAGAGTTTTCTCTAACACCACAGTTCAAAAGCATCGAGTCTTTGGCACTCAGCTTTCTTTATAGTCTGGAATTGCTTAGGTATCCCATTAAAAAGATTCAGACAGTCAAAAGAAATTTAGAAGATTCTAGGCACAGCTATAGCATTTGCTTATGCTTGAAAGCATTAGTTTTCACAACTACATCTTATCTGAGTGCCATGTCCTCTTCTGATGACCCATATCTTCTTTCTCTAGTCCCAACATTTCTATCATTCAGTGGCAATCAAGCATGAATACAGGGCCACTGAAAAGGCAGGATTAAACCACAAAAAAGTTCATTTTCCTAGGGTTAACATCTGTTACTTGTGATAGAAAGAGCAAGGGATTGCAGTGAGACAGAGTTGGATGCAACCCGCAGCTTTGCCATACAACTGGCCATACAAACTTCTGTTCTTTTCTGAGCCTCAATTTCCTTTTCTGGCAAACAGAGATAACACCTAACTGGCAGAACCTTTCTGGCTTGAAAAAAGCTCACATCTAAAATGCCCTAGCCCTGCGTATGACACACAACAGGCACAAAGTAACAAAAGCCCAGGGTTGGAAGGTGGCCCATGCTGGGGACGCAGCAAAGCCCTTCCTGGCAGGGTTGCTCCCCAGAGGCCTGGCCACCAACACAGATGATGCACAGAGAGAGCTAGGGCTCGCCAGGAGAGACCAATGCCATTGAGCTCACCACACCGCCCCCCCAGGGACTCTGTCCTACAGGAAAATAAGAAAACCAAGGGCTCCTGGGTGGGCAAGGGCACCAGGGACACCCACAGAGCCCAGACTCAGCCTCACTGGGTAGAGCCAACCAGACAAGAATCCGCCATTAAAGACCTAACAAAACTACAACTGTTCCTAGTTCTATGCTAGAGAAACACAATTTCAGGGAGATTTCTCAGGTTTTGCCACCACCCTGGCTCACATCTTTTTTGCCAGACAGATCCTTGTTTGTTATTCCTGTCTTTCTGATCAATACCCTTGTTAAATTCTGCCTATAGACTCAAACCTGGTTAAAATTAGCCCAATTCTCCTTTGCCTCTTGTGAATTCTTGGTTTAGCATTTCATTTCTTCCTCTAGGAGACTGATGAGTCTCAATCTGAAACATTTTAATTTCCTAAGAAAGCGGTTTATTCAGTTAAAAATGAGACCGAAGTCTTATCAAGTGGCGTAATGTGCTTGATCTTCTTGATAAAATAACCGAGGATCAAAAATCACATTATTCCAGCAATGTGCCACTCTCATTTATATGACTATGTTAAGTAGGAAAACATCAGCAAAAGAAGAAAGGAGCCTTTATATTTGGCATTCACACGTTAACTTAAAATCCACAAAGCTGAGTGTTATATAACACAATAATGGAGTCTCTTCCCAATCTCCATTTATTACCAAGTCATAATGAGAAAGCTTTTATTTCATTTCACAGAATAACAAAAACAGAGGGAAGAGCCCTTCGGTTTACAAATGAGGATATCAAGGCTCGGCTAATTCATCTGGTGCAGGAGGAGGGGAGAGTGAACAGGGCTGGACTCCAGAATGGCCAACAAGAACGAAAAAGAAAGAGACCAGGAAAATCCACAACCATGGCAGGACAAGCAGGGCAATGGCAGAGCTTGTCCAGAAGGCCTGAAGACGGGACTGGCAGCCGGTGGGTATCCACCAGTCACAATCAGTGACAACAGAGTGTATCACCAACCTGGCGCCAGTCCATCCGGGTACAAGCTGCACCTTGTATCAGCCTGCATGAGTACAGGGAATCAAGCACTTAACCTCAGCCCTGGCTTTAGTATTATGACAACCTCAGGGAGAGAAAGTCTAACTCAATAAATATTTAGCTAATGCTAGAAATGCCTGATGATCACCCCTAGCCTACCTACTGCAATGTTCTTTTGAAAAGACTGCCCTCCTTATTCATTTTGACCTTACTACACTTGGATACAAATGCTTAGTGACGAAGGAGAAAGAGGGCACAGGTGCCAAATGTGGGGAAATTCAGAAAGCTGACTCTCAAAAGCGTCACCCAAAGAACTATCCACCTCCAAACCGGTCCACGGCTCAGCCCTGGGCAAAGGCGCCTACTGAGACCAGGGGAAGGAAGCACAGCGAGGAGGGGTGGAGACTGCAGCAAGGCGACCAAGACTGAGTCGCTCAGTCAATGTTCTAACCAAAGATCTTAAAAGAAGAGAGATGTGAAGCCACACTTTCTCAAACCTCTCATTATCGATGTGAGCTTCCTCCCTCTGCACAAATAACACTTCCCCCATGTTGGCCAAAGGCTCCACCAAAGGTGTGGGCACAGAGGCTGTGGCTGTGGGCAGCACCTGGGGAGAGAGGGAAATCCAGGCCCTAGTGGCACCCCACTCCAGTCCTCTTGCCTGGAAAATTCATGGATGGAGGAGCCTGGTAGGCTGCAGTCCATGGGGTTGCAAAGAGTCAGACACAACTGAGCGACTTCACTTTCACTTTTCTCTTTCATGCACTGGAGAAGGAAATGGCAACCCACTCCAGTGTTCTT
>NW_011494527.1:505652-521840 GCF_000754665.1 Bison bison bison
ACTGAGCGACTTCACTTTCACTTTTCTCTTTCATGCACTGGAGAAGGAAATGGCAACCCACTCCAGTGTTCTTGCCTGGAGACTCCCAGGGACAGGGGAGCCTGGTGGGCTGCTGTCTATGGGGTCGCACAGAGTCGGACACGACTGAAGCGACTTAGCAGCAGCAGCAGGAGCAGACATCTGTTAATTTTTAAGGATGGGAGATCGACCATATTCTCCGTGTTCAGGCTGGGAACGAAACATGAGAGACAGAGCAGATGAGCGGAACAACAATACTGCTTAGCCAGAGGCGGAAGCTGCTCCATTAGCAACATGGAGAGCAGGCCCAGTCTCAGTAAGACTCATTGTATGTTCAGGGTCCCCAGCTTGCCTCACCTACCTGCTGATTTTCTAGGGCAGAGCCTCATGGCTCAGCTGGAAATGCTGGCGAGGTTTCCACACACAGTACAGGTGGCTGAGTTCTGCTGTAATTTACTTTTTTTCTCTGTACTTTCTCCCTCAGTGACTCATTTCACCTGCCAGTATTTGAACTGTAGTTGGATAGCTCTATTTCAAAGAATGATTTCACAAGCTTTTTTCTTTAAAAAGAAAAAAAAGTCAAGGAATTACCTTACCCTTATCTATGAGCCCCTTGGCTGGCAGGTGGCCTTGGTCCCAGGCAATGGTGCTGATATCCTGGAGTCATCCTTGCCTCTGTCCACTATATGTCACTTTACCTTCAACATCAAGACACTCCAAATTCCTCCTGAGTCTTGCTCCGTTTGCTATAGAAACTCAGTGGGCAGCTGCCATCTAAAACCCCTAGTTTCCATATTCAGCTAGAGTCAAAAATTTTCATTAAACTCATGCTTAGCATGAGTATCAACCACTCTTTAGAGATACCTGAGGGGCATTTGATAGAGTTTTCATAAACCAGAGCCTAGCTGGAATAATCCCCATTATTCCCCCAGGAGAGCCAGAAACACGTCCTCAAAGGAACTGAATATCTTCTGCTTCCTTGCTCTTTGGATGGATGTTCAGAGACATGTCTTCCACCCAGTCTCCAACCCACACCTGCTTTCCCCACTGCCCTCTGAGGCAGCCCACCTGGCAGACTACTTGGAGCTCAGGGTGGGGGTGGCAGTGAAAAGGTGAGGAGGATGAAATACTAAAGCCCCTGAATGCAGATGGAGGCAGGGATGTTTGCCTGGCTTCTCCCTTCTTCCTTTTCTGTCAGCCATGAGGACAAATCACCCATTTGGGCACATTCTCGCTGTAGAAGTCTAATTTCTCTGTTTAAGCTTTTGCAGTGATCACCATATAGTCACCCCTCATCCCATCCCCTGCTAGAAATTCCAGTAACAGAAAGTGTTTTTTGGGATGGTTTATACTCAGGCCTGGTGTGTACTCTAGAGAGGCTCACCTAGTAGCTCTAATAATGAAAGTCTTCAATCTAAGCTTTGTATAGCATCATAGGAAATCTGGATACAATCTCAGTTGAGATGCCCCAGCTTAGAGCCTATATTAGTTTACTAGGGCAGCCATAACAAAGTACCACAGGCTGAGTGGCCTAAACACAAACATTTATTTCTTCACAGTTCGCGAGGATAGAAGTCTGAGATCAAGGTGTTGAAAGAGTTGGTTTCTTCTGAGGCTCTTTTCCTTGGTTTATAGATGGATCAACCTTTACTGCTATCCGTCTGTGTAAGCCGGTGTCCTAATTTCCTCTTCTTACAAGGAAGCCTGTCATACTAGATTAGGGTCCATCCTAATAGAGAACAAACCAGTCAACCCTGAATAGTCATTGAAAGGACTGATGCTGAAGCTCCAATACTTTGGCTACAAAGAGCTGATGCAAAGAGCTGACTCACCAGAAAAGACCCTGATGCTGGGAAAGATCGAAGGTAAAAGGAGTAGGGGGCAGCAGAGGATGAGACGGTTAGATGACATCATCAACTCAATAGACATGAATCTGAGCAAACTCCAGGTGATAGTGAAGGACAAGCAAGCCTGGCGTGTTGCAGTCCATGGGATCACAAAGGGTCGACTTAATGACTGAACAACAACAACAACAACAATGATCTCATTTTAATTTAATTACCTCCTTAAAGACCCTATCTCCAAATAGAGTCACACTTTGAGATATTGGGGGTTAGGACTCAACATAGGAACTTTCAGGGGACGCAAGTCAGCCCATAACAAAACCTTTCATTCATTCAAAGTATGGTCCACAGGCCAGGAGCAGCAGCATCGCCTGGGAGCACTGTAGAATGGCAGAGCCGTGAACTTCATGCCAGACCTACCTCATTCGAATCTGCACAGTAACAAGATCCCCAGGTGATCTGGATATACATTAACATGTGAGAAGCATCGACTTAGTGCACATTTGGGTCAACAGATTGTTGTGCACACCAATAACTTCATTTAATATCTTTTAATGAAACGCTTTACCCCCCTGTTAAAAATTTTCTAGCATGTAGAACCAGAGAGAGGAAATACATCTCAAAAAAATGAAAACACAAATTTGAAAGGATACATGCACCCCAATGTCCACAGCAGAATTAGTTACAATGACCAAAATATGGAAGCAACCTAAGTGCTCACCAACAGAGGAATGGGTAAAGAAGAGGTGGGGTACATACACAAATACACACAGAGTGGAATATCAGTTCAGTTCAGTCGCTCAGTCGTGTCCGACTCTTTGTGACCCCATGGATCACAGCACACCAGGCCTCCCTGTCCATCACCAACTCCCGGAGTTCACTCAGACTCATGTTCATTGAGTCGGTGATGCCATCTAACCATCTCATCCTCTGGCATCCCCTTCTCCTCCTGCCTTCGATCTTTCCCAGCATCATGGTCTTTTCAAATGAGTCACTCAGTCATAATAAAAGAATGAAATTTCACCATTTGCAACAACAGAGATGGACCTAGAGAGTGTTACGCTCCGTAAAGTCAGAGAAAGACAAATACAGTATGTTTTCACTTCTATGTGGAATCTAAAAAAGTAAAACAACAAACAAACATAACAAAAGAGATACAGACTCACAGATAAAGAGAACAAACTAAAGGTTACCTGTTGGGATAGGAGAGGGAGGAGTATGTTGAGGAAGGGAGTTAAGGGGCACAGTTGACTAGGTATAAAATAAGATATAAGGTTGTAATGTACAGCACAGGGAATGCAACCTATATTCTTAAATAACTTTAAATGAAGTATGATCTATAAAAATGCTGGATCACTATATTGTGCGTCTAAAACTAACATAACAGTGTTAATCAATGATATTTCATTTTTTAAAAAAGGAATAAATGAGGGTCCCAAATCACTCTAGAAATCACACCGTGAGAATGGATGCCTATTTTGTTTATGCATGAGGCCAGACCCTTGGATGAAACCAAGTCGTACCACCCAGGGATCTGAGTCTAAGAGCAAGAAGGTTTACCTGGATATTTTCAATAGTTAGAGATAGGACTGGTAAGTATTCCTTCACACTTTACCTAAAACATCCACGAGCATCCACTTACGTGATGGGTATACTGTGCCAGGCACTGGGCATACAAACAAAATAAAACCCAGTCCCTGACCTTGTGCGAAGGGCAACATTAAAGAAACACTTAGGGAACACGGAGTAGAGGTTCTTATCCCAATCTGGGGACACCTCAGCTCCCCACTTATTGGGAACCTCTAAACGTATAACCTGGTAGGAGTGTCCCCTTCCTCCACTCAGATGCCCTGGAGCCAATAGGCTGTCTGGCAAGAAAAACCAAATGCTGATGGAAGCTGTCCTGTCCTAGAAGGTAAGAGGAAGGATGTTCAGGGCATGCATGTTGAGTTCGGCTGTGATGACTTCCACTGGAAGGTTAAAAGGGAGCAGTCAACTAAGTTCCCAGGAAAGTAAAGAATAGCCAAGGGAACTTGCTCGAACCCATGGAGAGCTTCCCAAAGTGGAAGTTCTAAGTTCAGATCTGCCAAGGGACACAGACACCTGATCGGATGTACCTGGTGAGCCTATCAGTGCACCCACCAAGCTCATGCTCTTTACCCAGCAGAGTCCTGGGCACATATTTCTCCCAGTGCAGAGGGCGCCAGGTCTGGACCAGGTACTTTCATATGACAGCTCATTAATTCAGTCCTCACAATAATACTGCAAGGTAGTTTATCATTATCCCATTTTATAATTGAAATGGAAAGGGTTTCTATAATTGAACTCAAAGGGTTTAGATAACTTGCTCAAGTCATGCAGTTTTTAAGCACAGAAACAGTATCAAATCCAGATCTAAATCTGTTAACAACTTGCTCGAGCTCAAAGCTTGTAATCTTCCCAGAACATTATGCTGCAAACAAAATGATCAGGTTCTAGGGTAGTGGGAACAAGGTTTGTTTGTTTGTTTGTTTGTTTTAAAAGGCAGCCTGTTATTCATCAGAAATTGTCCATTTGATGCCTAAATGTTCACAGTGTACACACAAGGCCACAGTTAAGCCTTGCAATTCATACATGCTATTTTTCTTGCTAATAAATGCATTTTGTGTAATAAATAAGGACTTTGGAAAGCAGTCCCACTCCTTCCAGATGGGATGGAAGCCAGGTGTGTGGGCTGCCCTGCGGGTCCCTCCCCAGCTTCCTCCATTCTTGTCGCATTTCCCAAAGTGACGAGAAGGGCACAGCTCAGAATTTCTGTTCTTTAAAGCAGAACAAAGGCCGTCTCTTACTTTTCCCCAACCCCTTAAGATAGATACTTTTATTTAGAAATTTAGCCTGTGGGAAAAACTGCAATCAAATAAGATGGGGGACTTCCCATTTTGATCCTTATTGTTACTCTCCTTCACAGGCAGCTGATGGATGTATAAGCTAAATAAGAATCCAAAAGTACGTTAAAGACCAGATTTAGGTTGTTTGTTTTTTTTAAATGCACGTAGTATACCAATAAAATTCAATGGGGAAAGAATAGTTTCTTAACAAATGGTGCTGGGACCATTGGATTATAACATACAAAAGAATGAAGTTGGATCCCTTTCTCATACCATACAGAAAAATTAACCAAAATGAATCATAGATCCAAAAATAAGAACTAAAACTATTAAACTCTTAGAAAAAAAATATAAGTGTATATGTTTATGACCATAAGTTAGGCTGCTGCTGCTGCTGCTAAGTCGCTTCAATCGTGTCCAACTCTGTGCGACCCATAGACGGCAGCCCACCAGGCTACCCTGTCCCTGGGATTCTCCAGGCAAGAACACTGGAGTGGGTTGCCATTTCCTTTTCCAGTGCATGAAAGTGAAAAATGTCACTCGGTCGTGTCCGACTCTTAGCAGCCCCATGGACTGCAGCCTACCAGGCTCCTCCGTCCATGGGATTTTCCAGGCAAGAGTACTGGAGTGGGGTGTCATTGCCTTCTCCATAAGTTAGGCAAACCCTTCTTAATTATGACACCTAATGCACAAGAAAAAATAAACTGGATTATATGAAAACTAAAATCTTTGTGTTGCAAAAAATACCATCAAACAAGTGAAAACACAACCCACAGATTAGAAGAAAATATGTATGAACTGTATATCTGATAAGAGATTTGTATCCAGAATACATAAAGAACTGTTACAACTCAATAATTTTAAAGATAACTTAATTACAAAATATGCAAATGAACTGAGTAGATGTTCCTCCTGAAAAAGATACATAAATCGTCAACAGACACATGAAAAGTTGCTCAACATCATTAATCATCAAGGAAATGGAAATCCAAACCACAATGAGATACCACTTCACACCACTGGAAGGGTGATACTCAAAAAAGCAAGTGCTGAGCAGTTCCAAGCGCTATACAATAGGTTTTTGTTGGTTATCCCTTTTAAATACAGCAGTGTGTACATGACCTTCCCAAAGTCCTTAACTATCCCTTCCCCCCAGCAACCTTGCTTAGTGTTACGTGCCAGCCTGAATGGGAGTGGGCTTTGGGGGAGAATGGAAACATGTATATGTACGGCTGAGACCCTTCACTGTTCACCTGAAACTGTCACATTGTTAACTGGATATACCCCAATACGAAATGCTTTTGGTGTTAAAAAAAATCAAAATTAAAACAAACAAAAAGGCAAATGTTGGTGATGATGCAGAGAACAGTGGACCCCAGTAACCTGCTGGCAGGAATGTAAACAGTTGCAAGTGCTTTGGGAAGCAGTGCAGCAGTCCCCCCCATCAATTTTCCTCCTCGGTATATACCTCAGAGAAACAGAAACGTGCACCTGTTCCAAAGCTTGCACATGGATGTGCATAGCAGCACTGTTCATAGTAGCCAAGTAATGTGTGAACAGCTTGTATGTAATCAGCTGATTAAAGGGGGAATAAGCTGTGGAATACAACCACACAATGTAATGTTATTCAGCCATAAAAGCAATGAGGTACTGATGCATACTACACATAGATGAACTCTGAGAACATTCTAAGGAAATAACCTAGTCAGAAAAGCCCCATATTGTAATGGTGTAATTCATAGGAAGTGACTGCAAATGGGTAAGGGGTTTCTTTTGAGGGTTATCAAAGTATTTTAAAATCATCAGTAGAGATGCTTTCGCCACTCAGTGAACTTTGTAAAAACTGTGGAATTGTACACTTTAAATGTGTGAATGATATGGTATGTGAGCTTTATTTCAATAAAGCATATGAACATATGTGCATGTATATATATAAAACACATACATACAAATATATGTATTAAAATGCCATATAAAACCTAGGCAATATTAAGAATGGAATGAAGCACCTCCGGGCACTCCAGTTCAACCTGGTGAATGGGGCTGTGTGCCAGATGGAGAATGAAAAGCAACTAGATAATGTTGCTTTCTAAACAACTTTATTGAGGTGTAATTTATATGAGACAAAAAGTCCCCATTTGAAGCTTCCAGTTTGATAAATTTTGACAAATGTAACCACCAACATCATCAAGATAGAGAATATTTTTATTACCCCCAAAAGTTCCCTTGTGCCTATTTATGCCCAAAGCCTAGCTCCAGGCAACTACTGATCTGCTGTAGGTCCTTACAGGACGGTTCTGCCTTTTCCATAATTCCATAATTTATGGAATTCCATAATTCCATATAAACCGTACAGTGTGTACACTTTGGATCTGGGTTTTAAACAAACTCAGCCTAATATATGTGATATTCAACTGTGTTGTCATGGGTATCTCTAGTTCATTGATTTTTAAAAACGTTGATAGTACTACCCCATATGAATATATTACGATTTGTTTATCCATTCATCTGCTTATGAACATTTGGGATTTTTCTGATTTGGGTTTTTATGATCATTAAGGTACAAGTTTTAGTGTGGCCATAAGTTCTCAATGCTCTTTGGTAACTACATAGAAATGGGATACATAGGATTTTATGGTAAGTATATGTTTAACTTTATAAGAAACCATCAAGTGAAGTGAAAGTCACTCAGTCGTGTCCAACTCTTTGCGACTCCATGGACTATACAAGCCCATGGAATTCTCCAGACCAGAATACTGGAGTGGGTAGCCGTTTCCTTCTCCAGGGGATCTTCCCAACCCAGGGACTGAACCCAGGTCTCCTGCATTACAGGTGGATTCTTTACCAACTGAGCAACAAGGGAAGCCCTGATTCCCAAAATATTCAATATCATTTTGTATCAGTTCAGTCGCTCAGTCATGTCCGACTCTTTGCGACCCCATGAATCACAGCACGCCAGGTCTCCCTGTCCATCACCATCTCCCAGAGTTCACTCAAACTCACATCCATCGAGTCAGTGATGCCATCCAGCCATCTCATCCTCTGTCATCCCTTTCTCCTCCTGCCCCCAATCCCTCTCAGAATCAGAGTCTTTTCATAATCACCAGCAATAAATTAATTTTAGTCATCCTAAAGTGGGTATCTCAATGATTTTAAGTTGCATTTCCTTGATGGCTAAAGTAAATGGAGCATCTTTTCGTGTGATTTTTGGCCACTCACATATCTTCTCTTGTGAAGTGGCTAAGTCTTTTGCCTATTTAAAAAATTGAATTGACTTTTTATTACTGAGTTGTATGAGCTCTTCATATATTCTGGATTCAAATCCTTTACCAGCTAAGTTATTTTCATCTATGGCTAGACATTTCATTTTCTTAATGGTGTCTTTTTAAATAATGTTTTTGATGAAGTCCAATGCATCCATTTTCTTTAATGTTTCAAATTTTATGTGCCCTAAGAAATTGTTGCCTTACGCCATAACTGCAAAGACTTCCTATGATTCTTGTAAGTTTTATAGTTTTGTAATTTTATATATATTTCAAGTTAATTTTTGTGTCTAGTGTGAATCAAGGAGAAGGCAATGGCACCCCACTCCAGTACTGTTGCCCGGAAAATCCCATGGATGGAGGAGCCTGGTAGGCTGCAGTCCACGGGGTCGCTAAGAGTCAGACATGACTGAGCGATTTCACTTTCAATTTCCACTTTCATGCATTGGAGAAGGAAATGGCAACCCACTCCAGTGTTCTTGCCTGGAGAATCCCATGGACGGAGAAGCCTGGTAGGCTGCAGTCCATGGGGTCGCACAGAGTTGGACATGACTGAAGAGACTTAGCAGCAGCAGCAGCAGTGTGAATCAAAGGTTGAGGTTCACTTTTGAGTATGAATAACAAGTTTTAGCACCATCTGTTGAAAAGATTATTTCTCCATTGAAGCACTGTCTTAGCACCTTCTCCAAAACTACAAGGATTCCTCAAGTTTTCCTCGCACAGCCACACACACACTGCCCTCCCACTTTCCTCCCATGCCCTCTTACTTAACCAGAGCAACCACCAATCTGTTCTCCATTTTGACCATTTCATTGTTTCAAGAACATTATATGAATGAAATTATAAAGTATATCACCTTCTGAGGTTGCTTTTTACTCTGCTGTTCTGTATTTACCCACACACAGTGCTCTTCCCTCACCTGTGGGGATCTAAGTTTCATTGATATTAGTCACCTTGCATCTTAAGAATTTGCATTTCAGGTCTACTGGTGAAGGATTTTGCCAGCTTTGTTTCTCTGAAGAAGTGTTCATCTTTGTTCCTGAAGGCTATTTTTACTGTCTATAGAGGTCTAGGTTAACAGTTTATTTGTGGTTTAGGTTAACAGCTTATCTGGGCTTCCCTTGCGGCTCAGCTGGTAAAGACTCCACCTGCAATGCGGGAGACCTGGGTTTGATCACTGGGATGGGAAGATCCCCTGGAGAAGGGAAAGGCTACCCACTCCAGTATTCTGGCCTGGAGAATTCCATGGACTGTATAGTCCAAGGGGTCGCAAAGAGTTGGACACGACTGAGCAACTTTCACTTATTTGATGGTTGCTTTTGTTTCAGCATTTTAAAGATAACATTTCATTTTCTTCCATCTAAAAAAGTTTCTAACAAGAAATATCTGGACATTGTTATCTTTATTCCCCTGTAAGTAATGCTTTATGTCTGTATATACTATTTTTCTATCTGTTCTTAAAATTTTATATTTATAAACTGTTTTCAGTAATTTGACCGATAATTCTTTTGATGTAATTTTCTTTTGTTGTTGAGCTGCTTGGATATGTGAACTTACAATTTTCATAAAACTTAGATTTTAGCCATTATTCCTTTTTTAACTCTCCTCCCTTTCAGAGACTACAATTACATGCATATTTATAGTAGCTCTTTTAATGGGCTTATCTGCTCATTATATCTTAACTGTCATTTTGAGACTCTTTCTATTAACTGATCTTTCTCTTAATTATGGATTTTTTTTCCTCTAATGCATGTCTAATAATTTTGGACTGGGTACTGGAAATTGTGTCTTTTATGCTATTGAATGTTGGATTTTATTGTCTTTAACGAGTGCTGGGCTATGTTGTCTAAGGCAATTAATTTACTTGCACATCAACTTGATCTTTTAAGTTTTATTAGAACCTTAATAAGCAGGGTTTGGGCTTCCCTGATGGCTCAGATGGTAAAAGCATCCGCCTGCAAAGCAGGAGACACGGGTTTGATTCCTGACTTGGGAAGATCCCCTGGAGAAGTGAATGGCAACCCACTCCAGTATTCTCGCCTGGAGAATTCCACGGACAGAGGAGCCTGGCGAGCTACAGTCCATGGGGTCACAGAGTCAGACACGACAGAGTGACGCACGAGCAGAGTTTACCCTAGGACTCATTTAATGCTATGACTAAGCCTTGACTCTTCGGGGTTTTGGATTGCACTCAGTCTTCACCAAGAAGCCTCCACTCTGGCTGATTAGAACTTACACTTCTACTAACCCTGTATTACCTCTAGGAATTATTCAACTTATAGGCACTCAGTCATTCTTTGCCTGCCTCATGTGCTTTTGCCCTACAGTTAGTACTCAGAGTAGATGCAAGAGGACCTCTATGCAAATCCTGAGAATTTCCTACATAGCACACTCCAGCCACCTCAGCCCCTCCAAATTCTCATTTCTATCTCCTGAATTCAGTGATGCCACCATGCTAAGCTTGAGTCTGTACTGTGGTCCAGAAAGTGCCTCCAGACAGAAAGCTAATATTCCCATAGGGCTCACCTCACTTGTTTCCCTTCTCAGAGGGGTCAGAAAACTGCACTGCCTGTTGTCTGGTATCTGAAAAGAGTCGTTATACAGACTCTGCCTGGCTGTTCTGGCTTTTTCAGGAGAACAAGTCCAGTCCAGTTATTCCCTCGCGGATGGAAGTAGAAGCAACTGACGCCATGAAATGGCCTAGGGCTGTCCCTCCCTCCCACCCCACCCCCAAAACCGTTTCTGGTGGTATTCAACACCCAAGATGTGGTTTAGGTTTGATGGTTTCCTCTGAACCCAGAACACTGTGGGCTTCCCCAGCACAAGAGTTGGGATGAAAAAGCATAGGGTACTCTCCCAGCAAAGATTTTCAGCTCCCTTTTCCCATTGTGAGCAGTGTTCATCCGACGCCCTCCCAAACCCCTATTCTAAATGTACTTACACCTCTGCTAACAGCTGCAGCCTCTATTAGTCAGCTAGCTTCCCCCAGTCTTCTCATCCTGGTCCCAGCATTATCATACCTCATCAGTGGCATGTCAAGTCTCCCATCTTAGGTCCTTTCTTTCTTAATATCCATTGTCAAGGTGAAGATCTCTGACAGAGGGGGATGAGAAGTGGCCCACTACAGAGTGAACCTTTCTGATATCACTGTGGTCCTTGGCGATATTTATACATTCTTCCTACACTAGTTGCCTGTTTCTCTCCCTTTTCAGCACCAACAAGCTTCATAGTTGTGAGATCCTTAGGCTTGAGGGTACATAAATCATCATCACTTCAACTCCTCACTCCTCCACACCATCCATCCTTAGGATGACTAACACTGCCTTTGGATGCTGGTACCAGCTCTGACACTTATTAGCTGGTTAGCCCTAGGCTATTTACTTACTCCCTTTGAACTTGTGTTCATACTTTGGTATACAGATCATACATTCTGTATACTTTTACAGTTATTTAAGGCTTAAGCAAGATAATCCATAGTAAAGTACCATACTTGGGCCATAGCAAATGTTTAATAATGTTAGATGTGGTGGTGATGATTAAAGGTAGCTTTTCATCTAGTCTACATACCATCCCTCTGCCCAACCTATTACAATTACTACTTAACTTCTGGTTATGCATGTTCAGAATCATTTCATGTCTACTCAGATTTTCCATTTTATTAAAAAAAAAAAAAAAGGAGTATGTTCTTTCCTTCCCTTTTCCAGCTCTTCATAAAAATGGCTTGTCAACTCTTGAGTTTTATACTATCTCATTCTTAACTCCTTCTAATCTAGCTTCTATCCGCCAACACTTTTTATCTCTTTTAAAAATCACCAGTGGCCTCTAGGCTGTATTAAATAGACTTTAAAAAAGCCTACTAGTCCATGGCCTTTCTACAGCCTTTGACAGAATTGCCCATTCTCTTCTTCTTTGGCTGTAAGAACCACTAAACTGTCCTTTTCACTTCCTGCCTGGGGGAGACTGAATCGCTGGTCTCACTCCTTCATTCTCCTGTGCAATATTATTACCCTCACCCCAACAACGTCCTTATGGTAGGTGTGACTTCATCTGAAAAATGAGATGTGAGAAAGTTGACCATGCACTCGGGCTTGAAATGTGCTTGCATAGTTCAGATTTCCCTCTTGTGACCCTGCCTTGTGCCATGAGAGGAGCAGGCCACTGATTCAAAGGCACAAAAAGAAAAGAGAAGACAAAAGAAACACAGGAAGTGGTTGAGGAGAAATTACTCCTGATGTAGCTGACAGTAAATAATCGCAGAGACTAGTGATCATAAAAGATACAAACCAAAGAATTTAAAAATTCAGACCAACACCCAAACGACACTGAGAAGGGAGTAAGAAATTTAAATAAAATATTAATAAATACAGTTCAGATAAGCAGAATTGATAGCCTCTGATTTATTTTTTAAAGCTCCAAGTGATTCTAATATGCAGCCAGGTTTAAGAGTTATTCATCAAAACCACTTGGGATAGCTGTTTCCCTTGGCATGTAATATAATTATGCCCAATGAGGCACAGAAGAGTCTGCTGAGGGTGGAGGTGGAGTTTTGGGGAAATGCCTCCTTATTTTTAAACAGAGTCAAAGGGAGCAAGTTGTTTTCTACTTCTGCTGGGCACTGCAGTACCTGCATGTGAACCCTGGAACTCTGGCCAAGGGTAATGCCATTGTGGAAGACACCAGAGAAGAAAGATGGAAGGAACCTGATAACTGCTGTTGAGCCACCAGATTAAACAGTGTGCAGAAGCTCTATGCTATGGCATCTTATACTGGAAGAGAATAAAGTTTCCCAATGTTTAAGTCGATTAAAAGATGCTTACTCCTTGGAAGGAAAGTTATGACCTAGACAGCGTATTGAAAAGCAGAGACATTACTTTGCCAACTAAGGTCCGCCTAGTCAAGGCTATGGTTTTTCCAGTGGTCATGTATGGATATGAGAGTTTGACTGTGAAGAAAGCTGAGAGCTGAAGAATTGATGCTTTTGAAGTGTGGTGTTGGAGAAGACTCTTGAGAGTCCCTTGGACTGCAAGGAGATCCAACCAGTCCATTCTGAAGGAGATCAGCCCTGGGATTTCTTTGGAAGGAATGATGCTAAAGCTGAAACTCCAGTACTTTGGCCACCTCATGTGAAGAGTTGACTCATTGGAAAAGACTCTGATGCTGGGAGGGATTGGGGGCAGGAGGAGAAGGGGACGACAGAGGATGAGATGGCTGGATGGCATCACTGACTCAATAGACGTGAGTCTGGGTGAACTCCGGGAGTTGGTGATGGACAGGGAGGCCTGGTGTACTGCGATTCATGGGGTCGCAAAGAGTCAGACACAACTGAGCGACTGAACTGAACTGACTGAATGTTTAAGCCAATAGGAGTCAGAAATTTCTGTCTATAGCTGAAAGCATTTTAACTTATGATCAAGCAGGACTGTTCATAGAAATGTAAGAATTGGCTAATATTAGAAAACCTAGCAAACATGCCATACTTTCATCTATATATATTATATATTCCAAAGCTCCTATGGAAACATGAACAAGGATATTCATCAGAGCACTGTTCGTGGTACCAAACCATGGGAAGTAACCTAAGTCCATCATTAGAGGACTGGATAAGTAAAATGTAGTTTTTTGTAACACTGAATTCTCTGCATAACCACACCAGGAGTAATATAATAGATTTCTATCATATTACTAAAGGCAACTAATTTTAAAATTATGTCTATGTATATGTCATAGTATAGATATAATAACGCTAAAGACCACAGTGTTGAATGAAACAAAAAAACCATGATGATAGCACAATAACTTTCATGTGAATTAAACACGAACACCCAACATACGACACCTGCTGTTTCTCAAGGATATGAGTATCTCTAGATATACAAATAGAAGGTAAAATGGTTGTTACGGTGAAAAGAATAGTTAAAAAAAGGACCTTGACAGATCAAGGCTAGGAGCGTCCCATACTTTGGGGAGTATAAGTAACTTAATTTTCTCTACCTGAGATAAGGGGAAGAAGAGAGGAGGAGAGGGAAGAGAAAGGAAGAAGAGAATGAAAGAAAGAAGAGGAACAAATACCTGTAAATGTAATTCACATTAATAGAATGAAATAAAACACAGATGGTTCCCAAGAGATACAGAAGCAGCTTTCAATAAAACTTACCATGAATTATTCTTAAGAAGACAAGATTAGAAAAGCACTGCTTTAACCTGAAAAGGGCATCTGTCCAAAACCGAGAGTCAACATTATTCTTAACAGTAGAACCTTCAAAGCTTTGCTTTTAAAGTCAACAAAAGAAGAAAGGCTAAAATGACTACTACTGTTCACTATTATATGGAATATGCCCCCAAATTTAATAAGAACAAAGAGTGATGATGATTAGAGCATGAATTAAAATTATATACATAGATTATATATTTATCTACATAGAAAACACAAGAAAATCACCAGAAAACACTAGAACTAATAGAAGGGTGCTAGATATAAAATCTACACGCAGAAATAAGTAGCATTATTTTGAGAAACAATATCAATTAGAAATTTTAATAAGGAAAAAAGAGAACATTCATGATAGAAATAAACACTGTAAAACATCTAGGAATAAACTAATGAGAATGTGTAGAACATTTATGGAGAAAATGATCACATCTATATAAGAAATTTTATATTTAATATAAGATTTAATATATTAATTATATTGATATATTAATGTATAATATATTAATATATTTAATATAAGAATTTACGTTTAAATTCTTGAATAAATGGAGAAAGAAGACATCATGGTAAGACTCAGTGTTATTAAAAAATTAAGCAAACTCCCAAGAATTTTTAGGGCACTGTTACTTACTTTAAAATTTCAATACAAGAATAACAGTACATGGATATTGTAAAGTAATTAACCTCCAATTAAAATAAATAAATTTATATTTTAAAAAATAAATTAATTAAAAAAAGATAATTTTTTAAAGAATGGCAAAGAAGAAAACTGGTCAAAATACATTGAACATCTGCATTAAAGTAGATGCTTATGCCATGATACACAAATAAATTGGTAGATCAGATTAAACAACCTGGGCACAATTCTCTTTGACATCTCAAATTTAACAAATACAAAGCTGAACCCCTCATCTATCCCTCCCTGCCCCTAATCCTAAACCCATCTTCCCCCATCTCCCCCTTTTCCACTGACACTCTTTGGAATTTGTTTACCACAGGAGGAAGAGTGGTTTCGCCCATTTCCCTAAGATTCAATTTTTCGCTCCTCCATAGACGGGGATGCACCAAGACTTATTCCCTGAAATCGTACTAAAATAGCCAGGAGTAAATAGGCCTATGGGAAAAACTAAAATCTCTTTCTTGCCCTTCTCCTTACAATGACGGAGGTCCCTTGAGTCCCGATCTCTGTGGGGCCTTTGATTTTATGGGCTTCTCTTGAGAGGCAAGAAAATGCAGCAGCATTTAACATCCACAAACAAAAGAAATCAACTCCATCCCTGTTTTTTCAAGAAGCACTAAAGCAGTAAGCAACACAAACTACTGGGCTCTGTGTGGGGCGGCGAAGGGCATCCAGTTTCCTCACGGAATCCCTTAGCGCCCTTCATGTAACTTAGCACCCCTATACTCCTCTAAGTGCTGGTCAAACTCAGGCGTATTAGCTCTGCCTCCGGCAGGTCACAGTAAAAATCAACTCAAAGTGGATTAAGTGGCTTGCCCTCTCCACCCATCCTTCCCTAACCCTAGCTCTCAGCTAGAGTTAACCAGTTCTCAAATAATTTGGTGATTCGTCTTTCTCCAGGGAAATTATAAGTCAATTTAGGGTGCAGCTTTCCCCCAGACGGAAAAAAAAAAAAAAAAAAGGCTAATACCACCAAGTCTGACTTCCACAGCTCACCAGTCAGAATAAATGACTTGCTCCAGGACTTGCTACTGGAGGCAGAAAGATGCTTTTCAGAATTTCAGCTATGCCATTCCTAATTAAAGGTGTAAGTGACCTGCTCATTTGTGTGAAAAAGAAGAGAGAAGGGAGCAAGCGCAGGTGCACAGCAGGAGGAAAAAGATGGGGCCGCAAAATCTGAAGCAGGGCACTGAGTGCAGTGACACAGAACGCCTCATCTGTTCCTAAATCAAAGGGAAAAAGTGGTTCTGAAGCCCAGCTCCCATGGGGCTGTGGATGAAACTGCAACCTCAGGAAGTGAACAGGC
>NW_011494527.1:521940-523435 GCF_000754665.1 Bison bison bison
GGGCGGCGAAGGGCATCCAGTTTCCTCACGGAATCCCTTAGCGCCCTTCATGTAACTTACCCCTATACTCCTCTAAGTGCTGGTCAAACTCAGGCGTATTAGCTCTGCCTCCGGCAGGTCACAGTAAAAATCACCTCAAAGTGGATTAAGTGGCTTGCCCTCTCCACCCATCCTTCCCTAACCCTAGCTCTCAGCTAGAGTTAACCAGTTCTCAAATAATTTGGTGATTCGTCTTTCTCCAGGGAAATTATAAGTCAATTTAGGGTGCAGCTTTCCCCCAGACTGAAAAAAAAAAAAAAAAAAAAAAAGGCTAATACCACCAAGCCTGACTTCCACAGCTCACCAGTCAGAATAAATGACTTGCTCCAGGACTTGCTACTGGAGGCAGAAAGATGCTTTTCAGAATTTCAGCTATGCCATTCCTATTAAAGGTGTAAGTGACCTGCTCATTTGTGTGAAAAAGAAGAGAGAAGGGAGCAAGCGCAGGTGCACAGCAGGAGGAAAAAGATGGGGCCGCAAAATCTGAAGCAGGGCACTGAGTGCAGTGACACAGAACGCCTCATCTGTTCCTAAATCAAAGGGAAAAAGTGGTTCTGAAGCCCAGCTCCCATGGGGCTGTGGATGAAACTGCAACCTCAGGAAGTGAACAGGCTGTCAAAATCTGTAGCTAGCAGGATGCAAGATGTCCGATTTTCCACACCTGCATCAACATCCACCAGCTTCACTGGCAACAGTGACTGACAACGACAGCACCCCATCAACACCCAGAAGTTTCTCCCCAGTCTGTGCCCATTTGCCACAGTATTTTTATAGATTATAAATCCCCTGGAGGAGGGCATGGCACCTCCACATCCACCGCACTATTGCATGCATGTTATTTATTTGTTCTGCAAATAAACAAACAACTTCTACATACCTATTGCTATACTGCCTTCTGAGAAACATAGACAAGGTATCAGACTTCCCCAGTAGCTCAAGTGATAAAGAATCTGCCTGCCAATGTAGGAGATGTGGATCCAATCCCTGGGTCGGGAAGTTCCTGTGGAGGAAATGGCAACCCACTCCCGTATTCTTACCTGGGAAATTCCAAGGACAGAGGAGCCTGTGGGGCTACGGTCCCTGGTGTCACAATGAGTTGGACATGACTGAGCACACAAGCATTTTCTAGTTGATTTAAGTATTATTTAGTTCCGGGTATAAATCCTGGTAGCTCAGCTGGTAAAGAATCTGCCTGCAATACAGGAGACCTCACGGGGTTTGATTCCTGGGTTGGGAAGATCTGCTAGAGAAGGAATAGGCTACCTACTCCAGTATTTTTGGGCTTCCCTGGTGGCTCACATGGTAAAGAATCTGCCTGTAATGCAAGAGACCTGGGTTCAATCCCTGGGTTGGGAAAATCCCCTGGGGGAGGGCATGGCAACCCACTCCAATATTCTTGCCTGGAGAATCCCCATGGACAGAGGAGCCTGGTGGGCTCTAGTCCATGGGGTCAAGA
>NW_011494527.1:523535-528897 GCF_000754665.1 Bison bison bison
CTTTGCAAGCCCATGAATCGCAGCAGGCCAGGCCTCCCTGTCCGTCACCAACTCCCGGAGTTCACTCAAACTCACGTCCATCGAGTCGGTGACGCGTGCTATACGAAATACTAAACAGTGTATACGCTCTACAAAACGCTCTTGTTGCTTATCTGTTTTATTCATAGTAGTTTGTACCTCTTAATCTAATGCCCCTATCTTGCCTCTCCCTGCTTCCCTCTCCCCACTGGTGACCAGTGTATCTGTGAGGCTGTTTCTATTTTACTTTAAATACATTCATTTATTTTTTAGACTCCACATATGAGGGACAACCTACGGTATTTGTCTTTCTCTGTCTGACTTATTTCACTTAGCATGATATCCTATAGGTTCACCCATAGGAACCTAATGTTGCAAATGCATTTCATTTTTAGGGCTAAATAATATTCCACTGCATATACCACAACTTCTTTATCCATTTATCTGTTGACAGATGTTGGCAATTGTAAATAATGCTGCTCTTAACACTTGAGTGCATGTATCATTTTAAAATAATGTAATAATGTTTTCATTTTCTTCAGATAAATACTCAAGAGTAGAACTGTTAGATCATATAGTACTTCTAGCACAAGTTTTTTAGGAACTTCCATATATTTTTCCATAGTGACTATACCAATTTCCAATCCAACCAACAGTGTAAAAGGATCCCCCTTTCCACACCCTTGCCAACATTTGTTATTTGTGGTCTTTTGATGATAGCAATTCTATCTTTTCAGGTGCCTGTGGGCCATCTGTGTGTCTTCTTTGGAAAAATGTCCATTTGGGTCTTCTGAGTGTTTTTAATTGAGTTTTTTATTTGGTATTGAATTGTATGAGCCATTTATGTACTCTGGGTATTAACCTCTTATTGATCGTGTCATTGCAAATATTTTCTTTCAATCTGTATATTGTCTTTCATTTTGTTGATGGTTTCTTTGGCTGCACAAAAGCTTTTAAGTTTAATTAGGTCTTATTTGGGTTTTTTGTTGTTTCTCTTTGTTTTTTGCTTTTATTTTCCTGAGGAGATAGATTAAAAAAAAAACTGTTACAATTTACATTAAAGAGCAGTATGCCTATGCATATGGCACCCCACTCCAGTACTCTTGCCTGGAAAATCCCATGGACGGAGGAGCCTGATGGGCTGCAGTCCACGGGGTCGCTATGAGTCGGACACAACTGAGCAACTTCACTTTCACTTTTCATTTTCACACATTGGAGAAGGAAATGGCAACCCACTCCAGTGTTCTTGCCTGGAGAATCCCAGGGACGGGGGAGCCTGATGGGCTGCCGTCTATGGGGTCGCACAGAGTCAGACACGACTGAAGTGACTTAGCAGCAGCAGTATGCCTATGCTCTCTTCTGGGAGGTTCATGATTTCTGATCTTATATTTAGGTCTTTTATTTTCTTCTTGTATTGATCCCTTTATCATAATATAATGCTCTTCTTTTTTTGTTTTGTTATAGATTTTGTTTAAAAGTTAATTTTTTCTATATGAGTATTACTACCTCAATTACTTATCATTTGTTTGTGTGAAACATCTTTTCCCATCCCTTCACTTTTAGTCTGTGTGTCTCTAGCTCCAAAATAAGTGTCTCACAAGCAGTGAATAGATGTGTCCCATTTTAATCCAATCAATCACCTTGCATCTTTTGATTGGAGCATTTAGTCCACGGACACTCAAAGTACTGGCTGAGCTCTCCCCTTGGCCACTGCCACCCCTGCCCTGGTTTGGAGCTGTGCCGCAGGGCAGGCTGGGTGCCCACTATGTGGCTAGAACCACTCACTCCATGTAACCTCCTTTTCTCCGAGTCCCCTCCTAGGGACAGCGGTCCCAACATAATCCCATCTCTTCCCTTCCTATTTGATTCTGTGGATCTTTTCTATAGTCTTGGTTGTACAGGAATGCCTCTGTCAGCTTCCAGTTAATTTTCAGGGAGAGTTTTTCCACATATAGATGTGTTTCCGATGTGTTCATAGAGGGAAGGTGAGACCCACATTCTCCTATTCTGCCATCCTGACCTCTTCCCTCCAGTTACTACTTACTTCATCCTGTTTCTCCAGCAGGATGACAGGGACCTCATCTACCTTGCTCATCACTGTATTCCTGATAAGAGACTGCCTGGAAGACAGGTGGTACCAAATGAATAAGTGAATGCATAGTCCCTCTCCTCCTGTCATTGACAATATAAGCCAAACATACAAATGTAACCGAAAATTACTTAAATGCATGAATATTGAAGTCACTTAGTTCTGATTCTGAATTATAAATTTGGTATATGAATTCAATACTGTATTCAGTTATTTCTGTATGTTGGCATCTTTGGACATTATAGAATCTCTAGATAAAAGAACTCCTTTAGATGATTTTATTTAAAAGAAAAAGCAGTGCCCCAAAGGGTGGTTTTCCTGCCATGTGTAATCGTGGACGCACATTATCAAGCAAGTAAGCGACCTTCTAACAAAACAGTAATTGGGCAAAGCCCATCCTCATGCGAATATGAAAGAAAGAAGTCAAATTCTAATGAGGAAGACCTCACGATACATTCAGAGAGTTCTGGAAGGAATCATCTGACGCCATCACCCAAGAACACACCTGACCTAATTCCTCAGACTGCAAGATCAAACTCACCCTCAAAAACCCTGAGTGACGAGACCTGGGCTTGCAGAGACTGGGCTCACATGGTAAACCCAGTGGCCTCTCCGTTACTCCAAAGTGTGAAGCAAGGTTAGCAGGGGAACGTGTTGTCTCCTTTGCTATGTCAGAGACACTTTCGGTGTACTTGTGAGCAGGGAAGATGGGGAAGAAAACACAAACATGAGGATGAGGAGTAGGAGGGGAAATCAGCCCCATTTCAGGCTGCATGTACTTGCTGGGGAATTGCTGAGGTGTTTCTCTTTGTTTGGAAGGAAGAAATCGATGCTTGTATCCAAACTCTAGCCTAATTAGAAGCCACAACGGACAGAATCTCTAAAGCTTTTCAGCCCTGAAAAGAAAAACCATCACCACATTATCACTCTGCAGAATGGAGTCATTAATACCCAGTAAAACACAGAAGCTGTGAAAAAGACTGGGAAGCGTGAAGCCAGCAACGTTTAGCAGGAATGAGTAATAGACCCAGGTAGCAGTGGCGAGGGGTTAAAACGAATAATTCTGCCCTAAAAAAACAGAGTCACCTAATTTTCTCCCTAAATTACAAATCCAACAGACCAGAAACAAGTGCTAGGTATGAAGTAGCTGAGGAGGGAACATTTAGAAAAACTTTGAATCAGAGTCTAGACCTTTACAGAGAAATGAATGTAAATTAATTCAGTCATAGGTGGTAAGTTCAGCGCTTTAGTGCAGTGAATGTGTGCTAATGAAGAAAAAAGATGCCATCAGGGATTTGCTTCTTTGCTTTGTACAGAGAAAAGCTCTGCTTTCCTGGCTGATATGTGGGAGGCTAACCAAGTTAGCCTGTCTCCTGCATGTTGGCACTTGACCACCAGAGAGACGAGACCAGATCTAAGAATGAAGGAGTTTCTGTACAAACCCACTTGTGACCTTAGAACAACACAAAGCACACACCCTACCAGTCTTTGGCTTTCCTCGTAGATAAGGTGGGGCTTCCCTGGTGCCTCAGATGGACAAGAATCTGCCTGCAATGCAGGAGACCGAGACCCGGGTTCAATCCCTGGGTCAGGAAGATTCCCTGTAGACGGGAATGGTCACCTACTTCAAGTATTCTTGGGCTTCCCTTGTGGCTCAGCTGGTAAAGAATCCACCTGGAATGCAGGAGACTTAGGTTCAATCCCTGGGTTGGGAAGATCCCCTGAATAAGATCCCACATAATCCATGGGGTCGCAAAGAGTTGGACATGACTGAGTGACTTTCACTCTCACCAGGATTCTTGCTTGGAGAATTCCATGAACAGAGGAGCCTGGCGGGCTACCGTACATGGGGTCACAAAGAATCAGACAAAATGAGCTACTGACTGAGCGACCAACAACCTAACAGATGAGATACAATGTACCCTGTTATGAATGGCACTAGGAGTCTAGAATCGGAAGGCAGGATTGAATCCATAGCCCATCTCTTACTGGCTGCACAACCTTGAGCAAGCTGCTTAATCTCCTTTCATTCCAGCCAGCCTGTCTTCAAAGTGCACATAAATTACATTGCATACTTCATGTGTCATTGAGAGTATTAAAGGCAGCCATGAGAAAGCATTATAGTGTATAAAGAAAGAGCTATAAAAATTCATAGGCTTATCATAATTCTGTCTTGGCCATCCAAGTTTCATCAATTCCAAGCAAATCTGGTAAAATTTGGACAATTCAGAAAAAGGAAACACAATCTAGTACAGAATCTAAAATAAAGAAATGCAAGAGAACTTTACTGCACTGATGAATGATTACTGGACAAGGTTCAAAGCTTTAAACATCTTCATCCCAGCCCAGGCTCTGGACAACGATCCATCAGCCTCTTCAGTTCTACAGCCACTAACAGCTCTAAGCTGTGCCCTTGGATGCCTACATCACATCTAGGGAGGGTTATGGACAGAAAAAAACCAATGACAACTGGGCAGCAACAAAGAAAGGACAGAGAAACTGTGGCCCCCACAGCACATGCACACACTGAGCCAGGGCCATTACCCTTCGCAAAGAAAGAAACCTTGCTCTAATGCCAGGTAAGGCCCACACCTGGCCATCTTCAGCTTTGACAGCAAGTCCAACAATATGGTACCTATGGCAAAGGCAAAACTTCTCTTCCTTGGCCCCAGACTGTTACTGAAATCTCTGAAGGGCAACTTCTCAGTTTAAGTATCTGAAGCCAACCTTATTTCCTTTTTGCCTTCAGGAGGCACTACTGACCACAGACCAAGACTGACGTCAAGGATCAATGCTCATCATTAGCCCCTGTCCCCTTCTCCCACTCACACTTGATCATTCCCTGATGCCTGGAACTCATCGGCAAACCAGACTCACTGCTTCTGCAAATGCAGTTCCCTCTGCCAGGTATGGGCTTCCCTGCTGGCTCAGTCAGTAAACAAATCCTCCTGCAGTGCAAAAGACCTGGGTTAGATCCCTGGGTCAGGAAGATCCCCTGGAGAAGGAAATGGCAACCTACTCTAGTATTCTTGCCTGGAAAATCCCACAGACACAGGAGTCTAGCAGGCTACAGTCACAAGACTGGACACAAGACTGGACATGACTGAGGGACTAAATCACCACCCACCTGCCAGGGACAGACTTTCTCCACTTTCTGCCTATTCAGGCCCAGAGGCAATCATTTCCAGTGCTCTTCATTCCTTTATGTAGACCCATATTTCCACCCAGTACCATTTTCTTTTTTTTTTTTTTTTT
>NW_011494527.1:528997-540102 GCF_000754665.1 Bison bison bison
TGATTTTCTTTCAGATTTGATGTACCTTAAATGTCTTCATTTCACCTTTATTTCTGAAAGCCACTTTTGCTGGATACAGAATTCTAGGCTGGTAGGACTTGCTTCCTTCCCCTCTCCTTTCCGACCCTCCTTTTTACTACTTTATAGTAGTGTTGGCTGTATGCCTCTCTATTGTCTTCCACTTGTATTGTTTCCAGTGAGAAATCTGATCGTCATTCCTTGATATGCACCGTGTTTTTCTCTATGGCTGAATTTGATTTCCTTTATAAGTGATTTTGAGCAATTTGATTGTGCCTTGGTATAGGTCATTTCCCCTCATATTTCTGGTACTTGGGGACTTCCTGGGCTCTTGGATCTGTGAATTCACAGTTTTCATCAAGTCTGGAAATTTTTAAGCCATTATTTCTTCAAACATTGCCTCTGTCCCTTCCTTTCAAGGACTCCAATTATGTGCATATTAGCCCCTTGATGTTGTGCCATAGCTCATTGCTGTTTTGTTCATTTTTTTAAGCTCCGAATTGGATAGCTTTTGTTGCCATGTCTTAAAGTTTATTCATCTTTTCTTCCATAGATTCTAGCGTCTACTCGTACCATTAATCTGATACACTGCATTTTTAAACATCAGATATTGTACTTTTCAATTCTAGAAGCTTGATCCAGATCAAAAAAAGAAAATCTTCCATGTCTCAACTTTTGTAACTTATGTGATATGATTAGAATAGCTAATTTAGTGTCTTTGTC
The DNA here is from genome assembly GCF_000754665.1 of Bison bison bison. Taxonomy (NCBI): domain Eukaryota; kingdom Metazoa; phylum Chordata; class Mammalia; order Artiodactyla; family Bovidae; genus Bison; species Bison bison. The sequence continues at coordinate 529,739 of NW_011494527.1, forward strand.
TACCAATTCTAACATCTGTATCAGATCTGGGTCAGGTTTGATTGATTTTTATTCTCATCATGAATTCTACTTTCTTCCTTCTTTGCCTAATTTTTTATTCAATACCAGGCTTTATGAAAAAGCAGGAGAATTCCAGAAAAACATCTACTTCTGCTTCATTGACTATGCTAAAGGCTCTCACTGTGTAGATCACAACAAACTGTGGAGAATTCTTTAAGAGATGGGAAATACCAGACTGCTTTATCTACACCTCATTGAGAAACCTATATCCAGGTCAAGAGGCAACAGCTAGAACCAGGCACAGAACAATGGACTTGTTCAAGATTGGGAAAGGACTTATGTCAAGACTATATATTGTCACCCTGCTTATTTAACTTACATGCAGAGTTCAGTTCAGTCACTCAGTCATGTCCAACACTTTGCAACCCCATGGACTGCAGCATGCCAGGCCTCCCTGTTCATTACCAACTCCTGGAGTCTACTCAAACTCATGTCCATTGAGTCAGTGAGGCCATCCAACCATCTCATCCTCTGCCGTCCCTTCTCCTCCTGCCTTCAAACTTTCCCAGCATCAGGGTCTTTTCCAATGAGTCAGTTCTTTGTATCAGGTAGCCAAAGTATTGGAGTTTCAACTTCAGCACCAGTCCTTCCAATGAATATTCAGGACTAATTTCCTTTAGGATGGACTGGTTGGAGCTCCTTGCCAGCCAAGGGACTTTCAAGAGCCTTCTCCAACACCACAGTTCAAAAACATCAATTTTTCAGCGCTCAGCTTTCTTTATAGTCCAACTCTCACATCCATACATGACTACTGTAAAAAGCATAACTTTGACTATATGGACCATTGTCAGCGAAGTAACATCTCTGCTTTTTAATACACTGTCTAGGTTGGTCATAGCTTTTCTTCCAAGAAGCATCTTTTAATTTCATGGCCGCAGTCACCATCTGTAGTGATTTTGGAGCACCCCAAAATAAAGTCTGTCACCATTTCTCCTGTCTCCCCATCTATTTGCCATGAAGTGATGGGACTGCATGCCATGATCTTCGTTTTCTGAATGTTGAGTTTTAAGCCAGCTTTTTTACTCTCCTCTTTCACTTTCATCAAGAGGCTCTTTAGTTCTTCTTTGCTTTCTGCCATAAGGATGGTGTCATCTGCATATCTGAGGTTATAAATATTTCTCCCGGCAATCTTGATTCCAGCTTTTGCTTCATCCAGTTCAGTATTTCTCATTATATACTCTGCATATAAGTTAAATAAGCAGGGTGACAATATACAGCCTTGACATACTCCTTTCCCAATTTGGAACCAGTCTGTCATTCCATGTCAAGTTCTAACTGTTGCTTCTTGACCTGCAAACAGATTTCTCAGGAGCCAGGTCAGGTGGTCTGCTATTTCAATCTCTTTAAGAATTTTCCACAGTTTGTTGTGATCCACATAGTCAATGGCTTTGGCATAGTCAATAAAGCAGTAGAAGATGTTTTGACACCACCCTTATGGGAGAAAGTGAAGAGGAACTAAAGAGCCTCTTGAGAAAGGTGAAAGAAGAGAGTGAAAAAGCTGGCTTAAACTCTACATTCAAAAAACAAAGCTTATGGGATCCAGTCCCATCACTTACAGTGACAGAATTTCTTTTCTTGGGCTCCAAAATCCCTGCAGATGGTGACTGCAGCCACCAAATTAAAAGACACTTGCTCCTTGGAAGAAAAGTTATGACCAACCTAGACAGTGTACTCAAAAGCAGAGACATTACTTTGCTGACAAAGGTCCATATAGTCAAAGTTATGGTTTTTCCAGTGGTCATGTACGGATGTGAGAATTGGACCATGAAGAAAGCTGAGCACTAAAGAATTGATGCTTTTGAACTGTGGTGTTGGAGTAGACTCTTGAGAGTCCCATGGACTACAAGGAGATCCAGCCAGTCAATCCTAAAAGAAATCAAGCCTAAATATTCACTGGAAGCATTGATGCTGAAGTCAAAGCTCCAATACTTTGGCTACCTGATGCAAAGAACTGACTCATTCGAAAAGACCCTGATGCTGGGAAAGCTTGAAGCCAGGAGAAGAAGAGGAGGACAAGAAGGTTGGATGGCATCACTGACTCAATGGACATGAGTTTGAGCAAACTCTGGGAGGTGGCCAAGGACAGGGAAGCCTATCCTTTCAAGCCTATCCTTGAGGACTGGTGTGCTGCAGTCTATGGGGTCACAACGAGTCAGACACGACCGAGTGACTGAGTAACAAAACTTTATGAATTTGAGCTGTTTGGATGCAGGATATTTTTGTATTCCTAGAACATACTCTTGAGACTTGTTTGGGGACTTAGTTTAGTTACCAGGAGACAGTTTGATTCCTACAGGTCTTGCTTTTGAGATTTGCTAGATTGGACCAGAGCAGTATTTAGTCTAAAGCTAATTATTCCTCATCACTGTGGAGAACCCTCCTGCGAACTCAACTCAATGCCATGAATTCAGTCTGCCTGATGAGGATAGTCACTATTCCTAGCCCTGTTGTGAGCACCAAGCACTGTTTTCTTTATGTTTTTGGGTAGTCATTTCCCTAGTCTTGAGTCGTTATTTCATTGACATGGTCTACTGAAGATTAGAGAGAGACACTGCAAATCTCCAGAGTTCTCCTCTGTGCAGTCTTCTTCTGTTTGATACTCTATTCTGTGAGATCTCACTGTCTTGGTTTGCCCCAGACTCTCAGCTCCAACTCTCAGGCTCTGCCTCTACCTGGGTTTCCTCTGCCTGTACCCACAGCCCAGAAATTTCCCCTAAGGCAGTAAGCTGGGAGAATCACAGAGTTAACCCCATTCATTGTTTAGGTCTCAAGGATCACTGTCCTCCATTGCGTGATGCCCAGTATCTTGAAAAGTATTGCTTTACATGTTTTGCCTGGATTTTGCTTTTGTTTTATTTATTTATTTCAGGAAAGAAGGTCAATCCAGCCTGTTACTCAATCTTGGCCCAGTCAATCACACTTGATTTATATGTCCATTATCCCACTGGAGTCTGAGCTCCTTAGAGATAGGGCCTGTGCTTTATTCATCTTCATATCTTCACACATATCAGGCCCAATAATTTGCAAAGGTTCATGCAGTGTCAGACGTGGACTGCCTTTGCCATTGCTTTGACTACAATATGGGGTGGCAAGGGTGATGCATAGGACACTTACAGCATCTCAGGGTTGAAAGAAATTACAGGTCCTCTGTTTTATATGACACCTGGAGTCTTCTAATACATCCCTAACAAGGCATCGGAAACTGATACGGTATTTAGGTGGGGAAGGAAGATGAGAGATAAGGTTCATGTCTCATCTGCATGTAGAGTGCAACAGAAGGCCTCTCTGGCTTATAATCATCTCCCCACACACTCATTACCAAAAGAGATCTGGAGTCAAAGACACCAGGACCACCAAACATAGGGAAGGGATAAAAGTTGAGAGCAGAAGACAGGGTATTGATGGTATCAGAGAAGAGTTATGGTCCAAACCAAAGAAATAGGCTGTTTGGGGTAGGCTGCTAAAAGGAAGAGGGTAGGGGCTCCTCATTGCTTGGCTTCATATTCCTCCCTGGTTCTCACACTGCTCTAACTTAGCAGGACTGTCTGTGTTTTATTTCTCCAAGAGAGCCAAATCACATGCAGGCTCACGCATGCATGCACACACCCTTCCTAAACTTCATTGTTCAACTGAGATTAATATAGACAGATCACCAGACAAGAAATCCTGTGGTAATACTGCAGACAGCTACCAGATATCCAGGTAATACAGCATGTCAACAACTGTTACTGGTTCCGCTTATCATGAGTAGGGTGTGTGAGAAGAAACTTAATGTGAGCTACGCAAGGAGCTTTTATACTAATGATCTCCATGAGTCCGCCCCATTCCTGACCTTAGTTAAGACAGGACCACACTCCCTCATTTTACATACAGGAACAACAATCCAAAATGATTAAACGACACAGTCTACAAGTAGTTGCCCCAGTCCTTAGTTCTAAGATCTTAGACTCAACTACCCCCTATCATGGGGCTTCGCCAGTGGCTTAGCAGTAAAAGAACCCACCTACAATGCAGGAGACACAGGAGACTCAGATTTGATCCCTAGGTTGAGAAGATCCCTTGGAGGAGGGCATGGCAACCCACTCCAGTATTCTTGCCTGGAGAATCCCATGGACAGAGGAACCTGGTGGGGCACAGTCCATAGGGTCACAAACAGTTGGAAACAGCTGAAGTGAAAGAGCACACACCCCCTGTCATAGGTAACTGATGAAATTGGTGTCATTAATGTATGGGATCTTTTTAAAATGTTGACAAACTCCTGCCATCAAAATCAGAGGCTACAGAGAAAACCTAACCAGTAACCAGACTGCTGGCAGTTGCCTTCAAATCCTTAAGCAGTTCAAGGGTAAAAGTTGTGATAGACATAAGCTCACAGCCTTCCTCCTAAAAGACCAGATTTTTTTTCTTTCAATTTACCTGTCTCCACCTTGGAGAGACTGGCTGAGGAGCAGAATTTGGTCAGCAAGAAGATAGAATAAGGGAAGAATAGAGTCCTGGGTCCTAGAACCTCAGGTAAATCTCTGAAGAACAGAGTTTATTTTATATATGAACCAAAGATCTATGGATAAAAATGAGCACCTCTTCCAGAAAGCTCAGCTGAACCTGCCTAGCAACCTGATATGAAGACACTTCAGGTTCCTGCTTCCAGTATCCCAGGCTCAAGTTCAGCTTTCTCTAGGAGAATTCATGCTGATCTGATACACAAAGAAAGAAGGTAAGAAGGAAGAATGGAATGGAATGACAAATCAGGGAAGTAGGGAGGAGGAAATAACATGAACAAAAGAGGAAGAGAAAGGAAAAGAAGAAAAGGAAGAAGACAGACTTTTCTTTACTATTCCTATTTCTCCATGGAGGGGGTTGTGGATAAACAGCACAAAAGTAAAATCACATCTTTTTCTGGGTTCTTCTAACAAACAAGTAGTAGAACGGTATTCCCCTGCGTGCACGTTCCTGCAGTATTTTCAAACAAGCGTATCTGGTTTTGGCAAACACAGCCTTGCTCATAACCAGTCCACACCTTTCAATGCAATGATCTTCTTCAGGAAGAAGCATTCCATGCCTCAGGGTTTATACCATCACAATCAAATCAGAAATGAGCTCTGGCCAAGCCAGTACCATGATGACTAACACCTAGATGATTCAAAGGCAACTTGACCACAGAGATCAAGAGGACAGACAGGGGTTGGTCTTCAAGACAGTGAAGGTCCAGTAAGAGAAAGAGATCAGCAAGTTGTGCTTTCTTCAACAGAAAAGAGAAGTAGAGTCCTCTTATCTGGCAGCAGAGGAAGCTATGTGAACTGAACACAAAATTGGGCAGGCGAGAAGATGGTAGAGTGGCTTAAAAATCTTTAGTGAAAGTGGCTCAGTCATGTGTGATTCTTTGCGAACCCCCATGGACTGTAGCCCGCCAGACTCCTCTGCCCATGGAATTCTCCAGGCAAGAATACTGGAGTGGGTAGCCATTTCCTTTTTCAGAGGATCTTCCCCCACCAGGGATCAAAACCGGGTCTCCTGCATTGCAGGCAGATTCTTTACCATCTGAGCCACCAGGGAAGCCTAAAAATCTTTAAACCCAAGACAAATAATTACCCATTCTGTCTGGGTTTGTTATAATCTTATCAGGACACAGGAGATTGGAGGGGGTCCATTTTAGGAACTGCCTCCATCTCAAACACTCTCGGTGCCCTGCATGGGGAACCAAGGAGATCAACTGTCCTCTCCCAGACGAGCGATGATGGTCTCCATCCAGGACTCCTGCAGACTCCCATGGAATAGGAAATCAGAGAAGAACCCGTCTATGATCCTCTAACGAGACAGGGTCATTTACTGAACTATTAATTTGGATACTGCATGGCTCCGGTTTTCTCTTGCTTGCTCCAAGCAGGCACAGGCTTTGCATGCACACCTGCCTTTGCAGACATGCGGCAGGAAGGGTGGTGCATTTAGATGAGCAAGAAGCAAATCCTACCTCCCAATACCTTTCCTGGGCTTTTGTTTTCTGTCATTCTGAGGACTTTCAGGGGATCAAGTCACAGAGTGAGGAGCAGGCAGAAGCAGAAAGCCCCTGCTCCAAGACTGGAAGGGGATACCAGACTGCAGCTCAAAGAAGAGAGGGTTTCCTTAAAGACCTGGGGTGATGAGGATGCCCATGGTGGGAGTGGATGCTTAGTGAGTGGCCAGGCCCACCTTTCAGATGCCTCTTCCAGTAACACCTGGCTTAGTCTAACACCTTTCTAAATAACCAAGCCACTGCATTCTTTTCTTCCTCTCTGAGAATTGTCCTATTTTTAAAAATACTCGGACTATGTCCACCATTGGCAAAGGCTTAGAAATTTCCTTTGTTAAACAGATGTGTTTGCACAAGCCATCTTTTGTCCATGGATCTGACCTGCCTGCTGATTGTCACTTGTTGATAATACCACTGTCTAAGGACAATATTTCCTTGTACAAATGGAATATGTCATCCACTGAACTGTTCATCTGGCAAGGTCAGAAGATGCACAAAACACCACATATTTATAAGCTTCAGCCCCATGGAAGGTACAGAAACATTAAGAGGCAGATTTTGCCTCCTGTGTCTTACCATCTGGAGAAACTTACTAAGAAACAACACAGGGACTTCCCTGCTGGTCCAGTGGCTGAGACTCCGTGCTCCCAATGCAGAGGGCCTGGGTTTGATCACCAGTCAAGGAACTAGATTCCACATGCTGCAACTAAGACCTGGCACAGCCAAATACATAAATAAATATTTAAAACAGAAGAAGAAATAACACAGCCTGCAGGAAAGCAGTAGATACAAATGGTATTGACTTTAGGTACCATAGGGGTTCAGAGGAGGGGTGTTCAGTGATGCCCAGGAGTGAGCTGGTAGAATTCAGAGGATACGGTAACCACTGTGAACTAGGTTGTGTACCAGGTGTGTGGCTTTGATCTCATTAGAACTACAAGAGCCCTGAAGAGAGTCCCAGCAACCCCCTTTCACAGGTGGGCAACCAACGCCTCATGGAAAATGAAGCTAGACTGTGTAGCCAGGTCTGGATGACTCCAGAGTTCATGCTTGTTCTCCTACGTCACAGTGTCATACTCCAGAGAGACTCTGGGAAAGGTCAGGAGGTGGGAAATTAGAGTCTGGACTCAGGTGGAGACAGAAATAATGGAGAAAATAAAGGGGATAGAAGACTCTTTAGAGGGCTACCGAACTGACCGGATGCCCAGAGGAGGAGGAAAGACTGACTCGAAGATGCTTAGGCTTTGAGATTCATGCAGTGCCTTACAGGGCTCAGCACGCAAGGCATTTCTATCAGTCTCATTGATTTCCTCACTCAGATTAGCCCCAAAGATCCAACTATGATTCTAGTTTTGGAAACCCAATACTTAGAATAGCCATTCTCAAAAATGTGACCAGGCAGAATGGCCATCATTAAAAAACTACAAATAACAAATGCTGGAGAGGGTGTGGAGAAAAGCAAACACTCTCTCACTGTTGGTAGAAATGTAAATTGGTGCAGCCACTATGGGGAAAAAAGTCACTGCTAACGGTGACTGCAGCCATGAAATTAAAAGATGCTTGCTTCTTGGAAGAAAAGTATGATCAATCTAGACAGCATATTGAAAAGCAGAGACATTACTTTGCTGACAAAGGTCCATACAGTCAAAGCTATGGTTTTCCCAGTAATCATGTATGGATGTGCGAGTTGGACTATAAAGAAGGTTGAGCACCAAAGAACTGATGCTTTTGAACTGTGGTGTTGGAGAAGACTCTTGAGAGTCCCTGGGGCTGAAAGGAGATCCAACCAGTCAATCCTAAAAGAAATCAAGCCTGATTGTTCATTGGAAGGACTGATGCTGAAACTCCAATTCTTGGCCACCTGATGTGAAGAGCCAACTCATTGGAAAAGACCCTGGGAATGGTTGAAGGCAAGAAGGAGAAGGGGGCAACAGAAGATGAGATGGTTGGATGGCATCACTGACCCAATGGACATGAGTTTGAGAAAGCTCTGGGAGATGGCTAAGGACAGGGAAGCCTGGCATGCTGCAGTCAATGGGGTCACAGTCAGACATGACTGAGGTACTGAACAACTACGGAAAACAGTATGGTCATTACTCAACAAACTAAAAATAAAGTGATATGATCCAGCAATCCCTCTTGGGCATATATCTGGACAAAACTATCATTCAGAAAGATACATGCACCCCTATGTTCATTTCAGCACTATTCACCATAACCAAGACATGGAAACAACTTATATGTCCATCGACAGATGAATGGACAAAGAGGTGTCACACACACAGTGGATTATTACTCAGCCTTAAAGAAGAATGGAATAACACCATTTGCAGAAACATGGATGGACCGGGAGATTATCATACTAAGTGAAGTAAGTCAGACAGAGAAAGATAACATCATACAATATCACTTATGCGTGGAAAGTAAAACAGGCCGCAAATGAACTTACGTATGAAACAGAAACAGAGGCACAGAGAGAACAGACTTGTGCTTGCCAAGGGGGAGGGAGGGGAGGGAGGGACAGATTGGGAGCTTGGGATTAGCAGATGCAAACTGTTAAACACAGAACGATAAACAACAAAGTCCTACTGTATAGCACAGGGAACTATGTTCAATATCCTGTAGCAAACCACAATGGAGAGGAACATGAAAAGGAAAGTCTATATATGTGCAACTGAATCACTTTGCTGTATAGCAGCATTAACCTGTTAATTCTGTATAGCAGAATTAACCCAAAATTGTAAACCAGCTCTACTTCAGTAATATGAATTTTTTAAAAAATATGATCAGGGATCCCTGAGAGTCTCCAAGACCCTTTCAGACAGTCCTTAAGTTCAAAATTATTTTCAGAGTAACACTAAGACATGACTTTCCTTTTCCACTCTCATTCTCTCTCAAGCGCACAGTGAGTGGAGTTTCCGGAGGCTGCATGGTGACAGAACTATGGACGGAACACAGAGGCAGAGCTGAGACTTCAGCTGCCGTCTATTAAGGCAGGATCAAAGCAATACCACTCTTGATACTATATCTTTTTGCTTTGGAAAATATAGCTATGGTCAAATGCAATGGCCTTATTATTCTTATTTTTAACTTCTAAAACAGTAATTATTCATAGCTATAACTCATACAAACAAAAGCTCCTTGAGATTCTGGGATTGTTAAGATTATAAATGGGTCTTGAAACCAAAATGTTGGAGAATCACTAATCTAAACAAAACAATGGTAAAGACACACTCAAAATGTATTTGTGTTTAACTACCACCATTTGGTGGGCCAGGCCTGTACTAGGCATTGTATATTTGAAATCTCATTTGATCATTGCAGTAACACTTTAAGGTATGAACCTGTCCTCACTTTGCAGATGAGGAAAAGGAAACACAGAGGTTGAGCAGCTTGTCCAAGGTCATACAGCTATTAGGTGAGCAGAATAGGATTCAAGCTCATCCCTATCAAATGCTAAGGCCCAGGCTGTTAACCACTATCTTCCTATTTAAAAAATCAATCCTGCATAAAGTGAAAGTTGCTCAGTTGTGTCTGACTCTTTGTGACCCCATGGACTATACAGTCCACCGAAGTCTCCAGGTCAGAATGCTGGACTGGGTAGGACTGATTTTTTTAAACCCTGCAGTGGCATACATACTCAAGTCAGATTTTTAAAAAGCCAAACCTGTAACAGTGTTAAGTAGAGAAGATCCACTGTGAAGGAAGGCACTTAGGATAAAGTGGTAGTAAATTAGTATAATTCTTTAACCCTTAATACCTGTTACCTGCCAGGCACTGTCTTATGCCCAGAGGGTGTTAGTGTCAGTCATGTTAGTCGCTCAGTCGTGTCCGTCTCTTTGCCACCCCAAGGACTGCAGCACACCAGGCTCCTCCATCTGTGGGATTTCCAAGGCAAGAATCCTGGAGTGGGTTGCCATTCCCTTCTCCAGGGGATCTTCCTGACCCAGGGATCGAACCTGAGTCTCCTGCATTGGGAGGCGGATTGTTTACTGTGTGAGCCATGAGGAAAGTTTCCTAAATTCATCAGTAAACAAGACAAGACCTTTTTCCTTTCTTTTAAGGAGCTTACAGAGGGGAAGACAGGCCTTAAACAGATAATTAGCTGGTTGGTTAGTCGCTTAGTCTTGTCCAACTCTGTGACCCCACGGACTGTAGCCCACCAGGCTCCCCTGTCTATGGGATTCTCCAGGCAAGAATACTGGAGTGGGTTGCCATTTCCTCCTCCAGGGGACCTTTCTGACCCAGGGATCAAACCCGGGTCCCCTGCATTGGCAGGCAGATTCTTCATCATCTG
>NW_011494527.1:540202-579137 GCF_000754665.1 Bison bison bison
AAAGCAGTTCAAAAAGAGCAACGTCTGGATGGGACTGGCGTTTGCTCAGCACAGTCCCTGCCAGTGTACTGAGAGCTGGAGGACAGAGTCACACGGCACAAACCCTCCCTGAGCTCCTGTCAGACCCGAGCTGGGGCTGTTCACACAGTGTGCCTGAGCAGAAACACATTTCAAAGCTCCTTGATGGTTTTTCAGCCACAGCCACCCCTGGACTACTGCCTCCAGATCAGCCAAGCTTCCTGTTTGCTCTGAAAGGACAAATATGTTTTGTGAAGCCTGGTGGGCTTGGAAAGGCCGGGGGAGGTGTGAAGCACGTGGGCATGTTTGCTCTGAAGAGAGAATTTCTGGAACAAGGCTCCAGGCAGAAGCAGGAATAATACCCAGGCCGGTGGGTGGCACCGAGGTGGGTTGCTGCAATTAGCCGCACTCCTCGCCACGGTGTGCAAACACTGGGCAGAGGTCACGACGGGGCGAGAAGAGGGTGTGAACGGCTCACAAAAATGGCCTCTCCACGGGGTGACAGAAGGGCCACGGTCTCTGTCACAGATGTTGATTAAAGGAACAACAGAGTTCCCTCACTGACGGGCTTTTTCTTTTTAAACCACAGATGGTTCTTTGTTCTCCATTATCCACCCTCCTCCTCAACCTAGCCAGACAGAAAGAGGCCAGCTTCATACCGTTACAGTCACGCAGCGCTCACACTACCTGAGTAAAAATAAAACCCACACACCGCCTCCAAGGCCTTCAGGAGGGAAGCTGCATTTAACAGCACATTCCCTGTTAACATCCTGATCCAACTGGGAAGCCATGTGCTCTCGATGCCCAGATTTCCATCTCTGGGTCAAACGTTTCTCCATAGCCCAGCCCCACAAGTCAGTGTTCTACTGACACCTCTCGGGTAACTCAAACTCCACATATCCAGACCTAAGCTCACAATCCACCCCTGAAAAGGGCTCCCACTCCCATGCCCACACCCGGACCACCTCCACTGACCCAGTCAACCACTAGTCTCACAACCGGATCCCCCAACCCTTTCACAGAGGACAATCCATTTTCCAATCCAGGAATCGAACCGGGGTCTCCTGCATTGCAGGCAGATTCTTTACCAACTGAGCCATCAGGGAAGCCCAGGCAATCCATTACCTGGTCCTGTTGGTTCCACCATGAACACCTACCCAGGCTCTTCCCACTTCTCCCCATGTCCATCGCCACCAACAGAGCCCATCAGCCTCTCACCCGGAACTGCACTCCCCACCTTTCAGGACTCTGCCTATTCTACCCCCAGTCTCTAGTGCAACGTCCAATTGGCAGAGGGGAGTCAGGTGGAGTGACTACGTTTGGGATGGTTGGAAGAGGAAAAAAGCAAAAAGCGGGGCTCAAATCAGGAGGCTCTTGAGGTACTCCCATGACGGGGCCAGGATCAGGGTGCAGAGTTGGTGGACACCAAGCCCTACAGAGGTGACTCGATAGGCTTTCCAGGGAGGAGATGACACAGGGAGGGAGGGGAAAGGCCGGGGCCGGAGGTGGGGGCTTGGAAGCTGGGAGTACTGCTGCTATTAGCTGAAACCGTCAGAAGGAAGAGTGGCTTTCAGGTTGCAGACTCAGGTCAACCCTGTGGGCCCTGAGACGGTAGAGAACAGCTTCACGCAGTACCCGTTGCCCCATGCATGTGTTTTATGTCAGGAGCTAATAGTCACTCGGATGATGAGCCACCTGGGGCCAGGACCCCATCTCCTAAGACTCGGCATCCGTAACATCGCTTCTTTTCAAAGTGTTGAGTTGGCCAAAAAGTTAGTCTGGGTTTTTCTGTAGGACAGTAACAAAAACCATAACTAACTTTTTGGCCAACCCAATAAGAAACTAAAAGGCCTCTCCCTGCTGGTTCTGCAGCTTCATACATGACACCACTGCAGCCCAGGCTGGACCCACGTGTCCCTCACACTGGCATTCCTTGGCTGTGAGTGACCCATATATGCTGGTTGTTCTGCTTAAATATCTTCTACGCCCACTACGTGGGCTTCCTCAAGAAGGCAGGACCCCTGACTGCCCCTTCTGGCTGCTTAAAGGGAGCGTTCATCCAGATGGATAGAGAAGTGCCCACCCCCCTTCCAAATTATATGGACACTTCTTCAACGCCCACATCAACACCACACGTGCACAACACAACCAACCCTGCTTCTCCAGTAATGACAATACCAAGCCTCTGAAAAGCCCCTTTCCATCAACACAGCACTCTCCCAGGCCTGCTCTCGCAGCTGCAGAAGGCATTTCTTCCTCAAAGTCGTTTCTCAGTTTCTAAGCTCCTGTAGCCCTTTCTCCAAAGACCTTTTCATGGCATTTATCGCACCCACTTTGAGAATGATTTGCTGACCACTGGATGATGGGTTCCTTGAGGGCCACTTCTGAGAGCGATTCATCCCCAGGATCCCTACAGCCTGACTCAGCCCTGGAATGCAGGACTCCACACACATGTGCTCTGTGTGGATTTTAAAACCTGAGTGAGGGACTTCCCTGGAGGTCCAGTGGTTAAGAATCTGCCTTCCAATGAGAGGACGCGGGTTGATCCCTAATCTGGGGCTTCCCAGGTGGCGCTAGTGGTAAAGAACCCACCTGCCAATGCAGGAGACCTACGAGATGTGGGTTCTATCCCTGGGTCAGAGAAGATCCTCTGAAGGACACGGCAACCCACTCCAGTATTCTGGCCTAGAGAATCCCGTGGACAGAGGAGCCTGGTGAGCTACAGTCCATAGAGTCGCAAAGAGCTGGACAGGACTGAAGCAACTTAGCATGCACACACAGAGGCAACTAAGATCCCACATGCCGCTGGGCAACTGAACTCGAGCGCTGCGACAAAGATCCTGCGTGCTGCAACTAAGACCTGACCCAGCCAAAAATAAATAAGTATTTCTAAAAAAAATAATAAAACCTGAGTAATGGCAGTGTGGAGACAACGCCACCAGATGAAGACAAACGACAGCATTATGCAAATAGAGACAGTGGGAAGGAGCACATCGCAGGGTGATGAGTCATGTTCGTGTCGCCCCTGCTGATGACACCGGCAGCTGGGTGGATGCACGGAGCAGGAGTGAAGTGCTCAGAGCCAGGGTCCTCTCCCCACACCCCACCCAATCCCAGTCCTCATAGAGAACGGTGCTCATCTTCCTATGCATGGGGGTGGAACCAACTCCAAGACAAACATCAACGAGCACATGGAAAGAAGAAACACCAAGAAAGGCAGAGAGCAGAATGTCTCCAGCCTGAGGGCCAGGGGGCCATACTGGGTCTTCTGGGGCCACAGTTCCCACCTCTAGGAGTGCACGGTCAGGCCAGAGGGCGCCTCCACTCCTGCCTGGCTGTTGCAACGGAGTCTCAGCAGCATGGACACCATACGGACAGACCTAAGCGGCCCTTCCCAACCACTGCGGGTTCCCAGGTCTTGAAGTGCTGCAAAGGCAGCCAAGCTTAACAGGAGCAGCAGTGGCGCAGCGGTCGCTTCTCCTGACGCTAGAAGGGACAATCCTGCATCTGACCCAACCTCTCCATTCCTAGGGACTTCAAGGAGGCCAGCTGAGGGCATCACGGCTGAGGTGGGGTAGGTGGAGGGCACGTGAGTTTTAGGAAGACTGCGTCCATGGTGCTTCTCTCCACGTCAGCAGCAGTCAGCCCTGCATCGGATAAAGGAGATAGGAAGCAGGAGTCTTATTCCACAACTAACGAAGGCTCAAGGGCCCTGGCTGGTTTCAGAGGCCGGGATCTGGACGCTGCTGGGACAGGGTCCCCAGTGAGAGGCTGAGACCTCACCGGGCACCCTGTGAGGCTGAGACCCTGGCAGGGTCTCTGACTTCACAGGCAACTACCCCAGTGCCACCTTCAGCACAGAGCAAAGCACAGGCCCAAAGTCTGGCTGACGGGAGCAAGAATCTCTCCTTCACAACCCAGCCAAGTTGCTGGAAACACTTCTGCAGCTCAGAGCTGAAGGCCCAGAGAGCAGTGGGAAAGAAGGCAGAGCGCCAGCAGGAAGGGATGCAGAGCTTGGAGACCGGCGGGTTCTGAGTGTGCTGACTCCCACGGGCGGGAGGAGCCCGGATCCCGGGGCCTGCGGCCTTGCAACAAAGTCCTAGGCCCCAAATGAGAAAATCAGAAGAACACACACCTCCCGATCCAGCCCACCCACCTCCTTCCCCCCTTGGCTTTCGTTTGTTTGTTCTCTATGTCGGTATCTCTCTTTCTGCTTGTACACCACTATGAATAAGACAGATAACTAATGAGAACCCGCTGTAGAGCACATGGGACTCTAGTCAATGCTCTCTGGCCACCTAGAATGGGAAGGAAATCCAAAACAGAGTAGATACATGTATGTGTCGGATTCACTGCGCTGTGCGACAGAAACTAACACAACATTGTAAAGCAACTATACTCCAATTAAAAAGACATCCCAGCCTCCGGCATCCAGAGGACAGAGGGGCGCCGTCCCTCTCCCAGCTACCACCTCTCAGCTGGAGCTGAGGGCTGGTGACCCCACAGGGGCTGGGCACCTTCCAAGGTGCACAGGTGAGTGGCCCAGAGGTGTGTGGGGCCCTGGGGGAGACCGTGATGAACGGAGCTTGAGGAAACATCAACTGTGAGCACAGGAGCTGGCAAGGGGAGGGCACAGCGGGGAGAGGGCGCCCACCCCACCCACCGGCCCTCACCAGGAACAAAGATCTACATGTGGTGCTGGGCTGGGGAGTGAGTCTTAGGATCTGACCAACGATTCCTTTAGTCAAACAATCCCATAAAGACAGCATTTCTTCAGTTTTGCCCAGAGAAGCTCAAGCAAAGGGTGCTGCTGGAGAAAGAATAAATAAATATGCTGTTGTGCTGTTGACGGCGGTGTCTCTCTACACCCCGCGTGACCCCCGGGCCCGTGCACATGGGGGCCGTGGGCTGAGAGGGAAGTCTTGGCTTCAGAAGCGCACTCATCCACCCTTGCTGCCCGCCAGCCGCCGGCTGTTCCCCTTTGTCACTGCCCGGCCACCCACAGACCCTCCATATGGCTGAAAGAGACTTCCAGTGAAGCCAAGTGAAAGTCACTCAGTCGTGTCCAACTCTTTGCGATCCTACGGACCATACAGTCCATGGAATTCTTCAGGCCAGAATACTAGAGTGGGTAGCTGTTCCCTTCTCCAGGGGATCTTCCCAACCCAGGGATCGAACCCAGGTCTCCTGCACTGCAGGCAGATTCTTTACCAGCTGAGCCACCAGGAAGAGACTTCCGGGCACTGTGAAAATGTGCTCCTACCTGCCTGGCTGGGAAGGAAGCCCGCAGAAAGGAGAAGGGCAGCAGCACATTCTGTCCCCAGCCCCAGACAGGGACACGGCCAAGAGCTGTCCAGCTACTTTCTTAAAATTTTGGAAACTCTCGCCTCCCCCCATCCTCACTACCACTGCCTTAGCTCAGATCATCCACATTTCTCCACTGAAATAGTACAAAAACACCCTGTTGCTTCTGCCTCTAGTACTGTTGCCCTCCATTTGATTCTCTGATGGTAAGATTCCCGGCTGAATGTCTTTGGATAGTCCCTCCTGCCTGCAGCCCATAGTGCAAACTCTTTAGCACTTAAAGCCCTTTCTACTGACCCCTACTTTCTGCTGGAGCCTTGGGGTTTGCTAGTTGAGTTCTTTCCCACCACATTTCAGCTATGTGAACTCACTTCATTCTCTGCAAATCCTCTCCTTTGGACTGCCTCCATCGCTTCTTTTTTTCACCTAGTTAAGTCAGGTTGGCCTGTAGGTGACAGTAAATCCATTGCTCTGTGAGCCCTAAGACTGGCTTAGGTAATCTCTACCCATACCTTCCCTTAAAACCCCAATCATACGACTTCTCACCTGCATTTAAATTGTCTGTTCCCCCTTCTACTGTCACCACTTTGCAATTTTATTTATTTACTCTCAGCTTCTAGCTATTTTTGATTAAGCAATCAAATGAATGAAATATTCTCATCAGTCACAGGCAGTAAACGGGCAGTCTCCCTGGGAGGATGTAGCAAGGACTGATGGCACCATGAGACCATGTCAAGCCTCCAGAAGCACAACTTAGGCAAATGGATTTGTCTTTACTTGGGTGGCTCAGCAATATTCCCACCATCCAGCCTAAGCACGGGGTGTAGACACACTAAGTATTTCATTACATCAGCAAATAGCAAAAAAACTGTCGTTGATACGCAGGCTGAGAGAGAAAAAAGGTCTGTTTGGTACCTGGAAATACCTATGATGTGTCTTTGCACACAGTAGGCTTTCAATACAAGTTTAGAAACAATGTAATGCCATAACCAAGAGATTAAGCCCCTGTTTACCTCCTGTTTAGAGGAACATACACAAGTCAACCCTTGAGCCTTTTCCCACTGAAGACCTTGCTGGGAAGTTCTGGATCAAAGTGACAGAGCAGATCTCAAATTCACCCCAAGTATTTGCCTCTCTCAGGAAAGGAGAAATGGGGTGATTTTTCCTGTCTCCAGGTGGTGAATGAATCAGAGAGGCATAGACAAACAGAACTCCTTGGGGGCAGACAGAGAAGCGGCCCCACCACAAACACAGCTCTCTTCTCATCTCTACCCCTAAGAGGGAGACAGCTGAGCCAAGATACCCAGCCTGAGGACAGCGAGCTGCGGTCAGCTTGGAGAAGCCTGTAGCACCCCAGCACATCTCCTGTTCTCTGATCTCTTTCCATACGTGGAAACACGCACCCATAAAGCCAACTCACAGCCTCTAAGGAACCTGGGAATGTTAGCAGGCAACGGCAAAGCAATGCCAAGTACTTTTCTCACTAATATGTATAATTAAGGTCATTAAGTTATGAATGTGAGAACATTCGACTGGAGGTTATTTAAATAATGAGATAACTGCTCTGCAAGAAGCCTGATTTAAAAGGGGAGAGGTGCAGCTGAGTAAGCCCTGCAAGGTGGTGACCTCACAGAAGCCTCCAGGCAGGGCAGAAGGAGAGCATCCTTCTCAGGCTCTGTCCCTGCTGGCCCCATGACCCTCCCTCGGGCCTCCTGTCTCTCCATCCCCACCATTCATGGCCTCCATCTCTACTGAACGTGTAGCCAGGGAGGGAGGGGTGATAAACTCAGAGGAAGGTACGGAGAAACTCTCTTTGGGGGCACTGTTATATATCTCAAAGGCCAATGGTATGAATAAGTGCACAATGCCTGCCATTTCATAACAAGAGGAGAAGGCTGTGGAGTCGGGCTGCCTAGGGCCAGGCCACTGCTCGTACTTCATGGGTGCTGCATTTCTCTTTGAAAGAGAGCATGAGGTCAGACAACTTTTTGCTCAGTGATCAGTAACTCCAGCCCTATTTATTTCGTTCATTACTCTGTGTCTGGCCCCCTCTCAGGGTTTCACAGACATAACATCTAAGTCTCACAACCACCCTGCCAAGGAGGCAGCATCATCTCCATTTTGCAGATGAGGAAACTGAAGCTCAGAAGTTAATGGGTGCTTGGAAGTTCCCAAAGTCACAGGGAGAGTGAGCAGCTAAGAGAACGGTGAAAAGCACATCTCTCTTGCCTGTTTTCACCAGAGGGTCTCCATCACTGTGCCCTCACTCACAGCTCCCTACATCTTCAGCCCCTTGAGGAGGCAGAAACAGGAGCAGAGAGTCAGTTCAGAGGGAAGAAAGAGCCCAGCCCTGAAAACTGCCTATACCCCAGGTTCTGGCATGGGGTGGGTCTGAGTGCCTGCAGTTGGAGTCTATGAATTCGAGCTCCATCACCTGCTAGTTGATTTGAAGGAAACAACTTACCACTGTTTTCTATCTCCATCTTCGTTTCTGTAAAATGGGAATGATGATGATAGTCCCATCTCAGAGTGCTGTAAGGTTTAAATGAGCCATTAGGAGTTCCCTGGTGTTTAATAAGTGTTCAATAAAGCTTAGGTCTTAATAGCATCGTCAACGATGTCATTATTCTGACGGTTCCAAACACAGCAAAACAAGACATACTGGTACTGCTGAGCTTCCAGACAGAGCACCAGGGCACTATGGTCAATTCTCCTCCCTTAGATTGGCCACGGTGCAAGTGGCCAGTGTAGACATCTCCCCAAAGCAGAGACCTGGTCCTCCTCTAGGGTTAATCGGCCTTCAGTTCCCGACATGTGGCTCTGAGGTCAGTGAACTCAGACTACTGCTAACAATAAGAGTTTTGAGCAAGAGAGCTCTTTGTAAGACTCACGTCTTTCATCTCAGTGAAGAAAGAGCTGAGATAAAAAAGGTGGAACTGGCCCAGCTGCTCCTTGTTCTCAGTGGGGTTCCCAAAGGGGCAGCTGTGGGGTGCTGAGGGGACACCTCGTAAGACTTGGATGTAAGCTCAGTAGCTATGTCATGTGAGAAAGTCGGCCGTTCTGAGCCTCATTTAAGCTCTGTTAGTACAAGCATTAGTGGCATAATGCGTACAACACCCTGTTAGCCACAAAGCGGCACACCAGTGTGGGAGATTGGGACGGACATGTATCCACCACTGCGTGTAGAGCAGATCGCCGGTGGGAAGCTGCCGTGTAACACGGGGCGCTCAGCTCAGTGCCCTGCGATGACCTAAGGAGCAGGATAGGGGGTGGGGCGGGGAGGCCCGAAAGGGAGGGGACATATGTATACATATAGCTGATCACTTCCTTGTACAGCAGAAACTAACATCGTAAGGCAATTATATTCCAGTGAAAAAATAGGGAAAAAAGTATGGGGAACTAGAATTTGTTTTCATTCTCCCTGAATCTATCCCATTAATTCCAGAGTATGTATGTACTTCCCGCCAATCAGGCCTGACCTGCACACTCCTCTGTTTCTCTGTCTCAGCTGGTTTCGGGGTCTCGAGGAAGCAGCCAGCTGAAGGGGCAACGTGGGATGATGATGCACAGTCAGGCCTGATCTCCTGGAGACCGAAGTTCTTCCTGGGTGCTATTTTCAGCCTAGCTGGCTGTGGAAAGGTCAGCCTGTGACCTCATGGGAGTCCCTTCCCTGCCCCAAGCTTCGTGCTCAGCTTCTAAGCCTGGAGATTAGAAACAGCCAAGTCTCTAGGGCCAAGCTGACTGTGAGCATCAGGTCTGTGACTGAACATGGGATGAGCAGCAGCTCTGGGCTGCCAGAGCATCATCATAGATGTGGTGTCAGGGGAGCGGATGACAAGATGCTGCCAGGTCAGGTAGCCCCTGCTCAACACCATGGGCCACCCAACCCACATCCCAGGCTTGGGTAACACTTGGGAGCCTCTCCTGGAGAGCAATGCTGACTGTCACTCCACCCAGGGACCATCTTGGCTCCAGCTCACAGCAGTACCCCAGAAAAGTTAAGAGATTTTCATAACCGTTTCCCACGTCTCCTTCTGCTCATGGGAATAAGAAGCATTCAGTGGGTGAAATTCACACAACACTGTTTCCAAGTACCCTATCCATAATAAAATTGTGATTTTATGAGCTACACGTCTTGCTCTTAATTCAGCACTTTCAGCACATTTGCTCTGATTCTAGCAGATTCAGGAAGCTTCCCTGTAAGTTTCTGAAGTGGTGGAAGGAGGGAGTTTTTACCAGAGCGTGTACTGCTATTACATGATAAAACGTGAAGGAATGATTCAATGGGTCAGAACACCCTCAAATTGATGACATGTTGATCAAATGCATGCATGACTTCAGGCAAAGGAGGTAATAACTATAATAACCATAACCAATCAATGGGTAAAAATCACCATCCTTAAATATGGCAAAAGTGCAAGCAGCAAAAGAAAAAAAAAATCAGAAACACTGGATTTCATCAAAATGAAAAACTCTGTGCAAAGGACACCATTAAGAAAACACAAAGGCAACCCACAGAGTGGAAGGAAATATTTGCAAATCACATATCTGACAATCAAATAACCAAAAATAAATCTAAGAGTGTAATTTGGTCAAAACTGTATCCAAGCAGATGAAAGCATAAACGCTGACATTTATGTATAAGGCCACAGGAGCTGCCCAGGTGAGAACAGATCAGGGACGTGCAGTGCTTTCCAGGGTCAAGGTCGCCAAGGAGTCAGGGAACAATGGCCTCCTTAAGGATCAAGAAGCTGCATCCCAGTGTTTGCCCTACTGCTAGTCATGGAGTAGGGTCCCAAACGCCAATTGTAAAAGCAAAGAATGGTATAAATATAGTTTCTCCATATACAGATGCTTGCCAAGCACAAGTTTTGTCTAGGAACTTTAGGGTAGGGTGAGATTCTGTGAGAAAGCGAGAAGAGTACAGCATATGGGGTATCTTCTAGCCTAAACTAAGAGCACCAAGATTTAAGAAAAGAAACTGGAATTAAAAAAAAAAAAAGAATTTAAAAAGCAAGCCAAATGAAAATGCTCTGTTACTGGCAACATGATGTGATCCTGTTCTGCCCGGTGCCAGGGTGCAGCACAGGTGGGAGTCGGGCACTTTGCTCACACTGGAGCCAAGTCCAGAGCTCCCGCCCGCCACTGTCGGCATCGTGGACTGAGTAGCACCGGCGCTTTGGCAGAGAAGAAGGTCCACAGCTCAGCAGGGTGGGGGTCCCAACTGGGGAACCACATGGTCAGTGACAGCAGGGACCCAGGAGGGAACATGGGTACTACCTACCAGGTGGGAGCAGAGGGCATGTGCAGTCACTCCTGAGTGATCACGCAACATCATTCACACCTCTTACACCACAAGCTAGGTTCTAATTTGCTGAAAAGTGAGAGGAAAAGGACTCGTTGTTTTGTTCCTACTGCTATGACTTTGTCCCATGACTATATCCCCAGATGGGTGCACCCGAGGAAAACAGGGAGACACATCTGTGTAAGTGTCAGATCATGGATCTGGATCCAAAAAGCCAACTGGAAGAGTAAAAGATGATAGAAACAGAGTTCATAGTAGAACCTCTGGAATAACTGTGGACTTCTGGCTGGTGCTAGTGAGCCTTAACAGCACATGTAGCAGTCAAAAATACAAACTTGAATTAAGAGCAGGCTAAAGAGATGTCTGGATGTGGTGGAGAGCGATGGAAAGTGCTCAAACCTTGGAGAATTGGGGGTTTGGGAGACCTAAGCCTTTTTCTTGCACTGCCACTAATTGAGCGCCTCCTCTCTGTGCCTTTTCAACTGCTCGATGGTGTTGTTGGAGGACAGTCTCTAAGACCCCTTCTAGTTCTGATGCTCTTTCAATCTATAAATGTAGTTTCACAAGAGGAAAGCAATGGTCCCAGTCAGTTCTGTTCTAGTCAAACTACAGGGAGACAATTGAGTTTAGTCCTGGGACCCTCATAAGAGAGACACACAAAAATATCATTATTATCTAAATAGAGAAAGTTCTCAGAACCACATAGAAGAACTTGGTTTTATCCACCTAAAAGAGGCGATGCCTCAAGGAAGACATAGTATTTCTCAAATATGTTGTATAAAAGAAAAGTTACATTTCGCTGGCAAAGTCCCAGGAGTCCAGTCGAGAACAAGGGGGTGAAATCCACGGGGAGGGAATTTTAGCTTTACGTAAAGGGAAATTCTCATCCTTTAGTTTATTTGAAGCAGAAAGGCCCCATCCTGGGGACCTTCAAACTTTAGGCAAGAGATTCACAGATCTACCTGCCGGTGACCTTGATGACATCCGAGTCCTGATCAATTCCAGAATTCCGTAAGTACCCACAAGGGAACTGGAGATTCGGTTACTCATCCCAGGAAAGGGATGACTGGTTATCCATGTGTCCTCACCATTTCTGAAGGCTTGGCAGGCAACAGGGGGTTCACTAATATTTGTGGCAGGGAGGGAGGGAAGCTAAGATCGAAGGCCCGGATCACACATTCCGCTGTGCGCTCAGAAGCCTTTGCTCAGAACTCAGCCTCCATCTGAAGGCACTGGATTCCAACCAAGGTCTCCAGAGTCTGCCTGTGAGCGCTGCTCAGTGTAATTAAACACCTGAGTCTCCCGGAAGGGATAGAATCAAAAGGAAACAAGCAAGCAGGGGACAACCTGCAGCCGGCACCTCTTCTCTGCCTTCCTGCTTGTTTCGTGGGGAGGCTGGGCCTGACAGGTAGTTCCGCAGCCCCGGAGCCCCTCTCACTTCGTGCTGTCTCTGCAGTGTGGTCAGCCTGCTGTCCTCTGTCAGGCTGTGCGTTTGTGCCTCGCTTTGCAGGCAACCCTTTAAAGTTTTGTGGTTCCTTTCTCCAATGCGTGCACTTTGCTTCCCTCATCCCTAATCCTAGGAGCTCTGAGGAGAGGGCCTGGTCCTCAGCTCTGCAGTTATGATCAGGAAGGGGGACCCCTCCCCTGCTCTAGCTCTCCACCCCCATTCCAGCTCAGCCCAGCCCCTCTTCCCATCCCCGAGGAGGAACAGGGTCCCCTGCTGCAGAGGGTTGATGCTACAAGGAGGGCACAGTGCTTCTGCAGAACTCCCCAGCAGCTTTTCACAGATTTGATTTTCTCAGCCTCCTGCTCTTTCATTTTGCTGTTCCTACCAAGACCTCTCTCCTTGCCAAGCTTTCTTGAGGCGACAGTGGCTTTTTATCACCACGTAGCTATGATTCAGAGCCAGACCTCTAGCTGACAAGAACTAAAATTATTCTCTCTCACACACGCAGAGGACCACAATCGGAAAAAGTGAAAATGGAAATGTTTTTAAGTTTGCAAAGTCACTATCAGGTGAGGATTTACGGAGTCGGCCCTGACAGCTCCTTGCTTTGCAGCATCTTCACCAGAAGATTTTTGTCTTGATGTCTAGTTCCACCAACAACCCCTGTCAAGCTCTTCCATGTGCAAAGCATTGTGCTACCCTATTCCAAGACCACCTTTGCACACAAAACCTCCTCCTCCTCCTCTAAACCCCCTGCCAACGCCCTCCGATGTCTCTGACTCAACCGCTGAGCAAAACATGCAGACCAAGGGTGCTGGGAGAATGGCATCACCATCCACCAACTCACCATCTGGGGCTCCAGACTGGGCACCAGGCACAAACACGCTGAAAGCGAAGACCCTTTACTTCCACTTATACCACCGAAGGGGCATCATCTCTATTCTGCAAATGAAAAAACGGGCTCAGGAATCAAGCAACCTGTTCACTGGAGCATTCAGTCATGGAATCAGGATTCGTACCTGTGCTTATCTCTTTTGGCCCTGTGGATGGCCTCTCTTATGATTTTAGAAATTAAAATCATGTTCTTGACCCAATTCATTTGCATGTGCAGCTTGACAGATTCTGACGGCAGTGAAGATTAGCTTTCAGAAGCCATCCTTCTTATCTAGTCTCCTCGCTGGCAGCATCATTTCAGAAGCAGGCTATCCAGGACTAGGGGACAGTCTTTGATGGGGACAAGCTGATTAATACTGTGGCTGTAGCAACTTTAGTCTAACAAACTGAGTGACAGAATCCAGAAATCAGTGGTGGTATCCTCCAAGTAAAAAAATAAATCTGCACGCAGGTGGCCTCTTTCTAAATGACACACTAAAAGACTGAGATCTGGACGTTCAAACAACTCAGCAGCTCAGCTGGATGGCTTGGCATGCGATGGACTGTCAGAGGTGCTCACTAAGCACTACCTAACCTCTTGTAAGAAGGAATCTAAGATGTTGACAAGCCAGGAGGCTCAGTGTGGCCACTCAGGCCCTCTCAGACCAGCACACCTTTCCTTCCTGCCTTTCTTCCCCTCTCTTCACTCTCCCACTTGGCAGGAAGGGATGGTGCTGTTTTCCCTGCAGCTTTCTGCTTCACGGCCAGGATCCTGGGGTGGCAGTGCAAACTGGTGAACAGAAAATGAACCTGGAGTCAGGGATCTAGGTTTCAATTCTGACTCTACCGGTCATATTAAGGTTGACCCAGAGAAATCTAATTGAACTCTCCAAGCTTCAGTTTCCTCACCTGGAAGACTAGGGTAATAATACCTGTGACAGAGCATTGTCAGGAGACTTAAGGAAGAATACGTATAACGTGTCCTTCACAGTGTATGCTAACATCATTGTCAGTACCGTTCTTATCTCTCTGTCTGAATGCCACACAGACCCCACCCATCATCCACTGGCCAAGCAAAATCTCCTTAATGCTGCTCTCACCTCCACTTTACAGAAATGATCCGCTCCCAGGAGTCTGAGAGCACAGATGGGCTCTACTACTTATTCCACGAACATTCACTGCTTTCCAGCTTCACATGGTTTCTCCTGTTTGCATTAACCCTTCCCAAACTAGATTGTAAGCAGACTGAGGAAGGAGTGATGCCTTATTTTAACCCCCTTACTGCATTTATTCGCTATTGACTGAGCCCTCCGTGGACCACATAATGGCTCACACAGCCCCAAACCTAAGGCAACTGGAAGTCTGACTGGAGAGAGATCTGCAGAAAAGACGCAATGAGAAAAATCTGAGGAGGAGCCTGACCCAGAGCTCTTCCCAAATAAACAGAGTATGTATCCCCTGACTCTCTACTTGATCCCTGACTGGCTGAGGAGCCCTAGAACATGTTCCCATAACCACCTGTCCTTAGTACAGACTCATCTCACTTCACAGCCATTTCTTATTTACTGATCTAGTCCCCCCAGCAGACCATCAGCCATGAGAGGGCAGAGCTACATATCCCATTCAATGCTCCATCCTCAGCACCGATGGTATCTGGGACACAGTGAAAGTGAAAATTGCTCAGTCGTGTCTGACTCTTTGCGACCCCATGGACTATACAGTTCATGGAATTCTCCAGGTCAGAATACTGGAGTGGGTACCCTTTCTCTTCTCCAGGGGAGCTTCCCCACCCAGGGACTGAACCCAGGTCTCCTGCATTGCAGGAGGATTCTTTACCAGCTAAGCCACAAGGGAAGCCCAAGAATGCTGGAGTGGGGGATGATGCTGAGCTATCCGGGAAGCCCTACACCGTCCACAGTAGACACCCAAAAATGTCTCAGACTGATCGAGGTTCTAGGGAACTGGCAGGGAAATCTAATGTGTGTCTTCTCAGGGACCATACTTATTCACGTATTTTTTAGAAAACATCTCCCTGGTGAGCTTTCCTCCTGACTAATTTTAAAGAAGGAACATGATCTCCTCCCCTGTGTGATTTCGCTCGAGCTGTCTGTAGTTGTCAGCCTCGCATTTGAGAGCCACAACAAAGGCTGGATAAAAAGCAGCTGAAGAGGTGTGAAACTTGATTAGTCGGGTTCCTAGGCTGAAAATAGAATAGAGGTAAAGCACACTTCACCCACCCTCACCTCTTCTCATCAAGCTCTGAGGACATCCCACGAAGGAAGCAGCTGCCACAGTCTACTGGCATAACTTGCGATCTGGGCGACCAGCACCAGCCACTACCATGGTGATCAGAAGTGCAGGAAAGCACTGAGCTGGGGGTGATGATGCAGGCCTGAGCCCAACCTTGCTTCTAACCAGCTGTGTGATCTTCAACAGGTTAAGCCACAATTTCCTTATCCAGAAAAATACAAACATGGAGAGAATACTACCTGTCCCATGGGGTACTGAGAATCTCAAAGAAGACAAGAGTCACAGAAGCAAAATAGGAACAAAAGCCTTGACTACAGCAACATCTCCACGGGATAGCTCCCACTTGGATGGAAATATTTGAAAAGAGAAAGAAAAGGATTTTGCAAATGACACGGGCAGCCACAAGGTCAGAGACAATACCCCTCATCCATTTGGCTTCCCACTGGCAGTTTCCTCAGATCTAAGACCTCTGTTGCACACGCTTCCCCCAGTGTGGCACTCCAGTGACAAACAAGGGTCATGTCGTCCCAGAACACACGTCAGATATTTTGTCACCGTAATTATCATTCAAAATTACAGACAAGGTTTCCAGAAAAGCGGGCTTTCCAGGTGGAGCTAGGGGTAAAGAACCCACTTGCCAATGCAGGAGATATGAGAGACATGGGTTCAACCCCTGAGTCAAGAAGAACCCCTGGAGGAGAGCATGGCAACCCACTCCAGTATTCTTGCCTGGAGAATCCCATGGACATAGAAGCCTGGCGGGCTACAGTCCATAGGATCACAAAGAGTCAGATGTGACTGAAGCAACTTAGCACACAGGCACCAGAAAAAGCACCCCCTCTCTGCAATTCTTCTACAGCCCCTTTCTCTTGACAACTTTTCCCCCTGCCCTCAACAACATACACCCTGAAGAGAACATTTCCCCCCATTGACATCCCAAAATAAATCAGCAACAGAAGCAAAAAAATGAAACTGTGATGTTGGATAAAACTTGGTTCAAAACCCAGTTAAACCACCTCTTAAACTGCGACCTCAGATAACTTAATACTTTGTGTTTCTGAACCTTGGTTTTCTTATCTACAAAACAGGAATAAGAGAGCCAACGTAGGAGGCTGTTGAGTGAAGTTCCCAGCAAGACGTTGGCAGGTCTTGGTGTTCGGTGCATGAGTGTTTCCAGGCCCTTCTCTCCTCCGGGGAGAACACCAACACTCCATGTGGCACCACTTCCTGTCCACTGAAAATCCTGCCAGTCGGCTCTGGAAGGTGATGCTTCCTGATCACACAAATGACTCTCTCCTCCTTTAAGAGCTTCCCCTAACTTGCTCTGCAGTCAGGCCATTTTTTTTTTTTTTTTAAGAGAAGCTTTATATTTAGGAAACTCACATCCAGATACACATATTTTAATGGCCTGTACTTTAAATACAGCAATGCACCTGATATTTTATACAAGTTCAAATTTGTATAAAGCAGAGCACACCCAAAGGACTAACAAAGGATTGAGAAGCATCATAGCTGGATGAGTGCTGGAAATGCGATGCAAGAGTGGAAATGGAGGGCCAGGGAGAGAAACGACCACTGTTAGAACACCCAGGTGTGAAGCACCATGCTAGGTGCATGGCATCATTTTATGTTTTTCCATCCTGAAAATGTGATCAAGGAGAGGCTGGTATGTCCATTTTCAACGGAAGAAACTGCCATTAATCAAGAGTGCTATGCAACTAGACATTATTAATCCAGAGTATGCAAGTAGATATTATCATACTAAGTGAAGTAAGTCCAAAAGACAAATATCATATGATATCACTTACATGTGGGATTTAAAATACAGCATAAATGAACCTACCTAGGAAACAGACTCAGACATAGAGAATAGGCCTGTGGTTGCCAAGGGGCAGGGCGGTAGGGAGAGGGATGGATGGAAACTGGTATAATGTAGGATGGATAAACAGGAACTAATGGGAACCATACTGAATATCCTGTGATAAACCACAATGGAAAAGAATTTTTTTTAAGTATGTGTTTATCGGAGTCACTTTGCTGTACAGTAGAGATTAGGCTTTCCAGGGGGCGCTAATGGTAAAGAACTCACTTGCCAATGCAGGAGATGAAAGAGATGCAGTTTCAATCCCTGGGTTGGGAAAATCCCCTGGAGGAGGGGATGGCAACCCACTCTGTATTTTTGCCTGGAGAATCCCATGGACAGAGGAGCCTGGCGGGCTATAATCTGTTGGGTCGCAGAGTCGAACACAACGGAAGTGACTTAGCATGCACATGTGTGTATGTGTATAACTGTGTCTCTTTGCTATATGGCAGAGATTGGCACATTGTAAATCAACTATAGTTAAATAAAAAAAAAAATGTTTTTAAATAGTACAGTTCTAAAGAACTGGTTGGTTCCAAAGCTTGTGCTTTTTCTCACATTTCAACAGCATGTGCCCAGACACAGAGAAGTGAAAGGGCAGAGAGACCCAGAGGTCCTGCCCTCTGGGAGCCTAGAGTGTCATGGGAGCTGGACAAAAATATACTGAAGACAACAAAGAACTCTGAAGTCGTAAGAATGTTACAGAGCAGTGTGATTCTAAGTGCAGGCAAGTAAACCCAAAGCAGGGCCCATCAGCTTTAAAATATGACAACAATGAGGGGCTGAGAACCAGCAGGTAATAAGCAGAGATGGTCTCCTGGAGAAGAACAGGCAGGGATGCAGACGACAGAAAGCTCAAGGTTGTGTTAAAGATGGAGATGTCCAACTGGAACGCAGAATGGTAGATAGAGCTTTTTAAATCATCAGGGTCTAGAGAAGAAAAAAAACACTGATTTGCTAGCTAAGAAAAAAAAAAATCTCTAAGAATAAATGTGAAATGAACAGTTATTTCTGCCATAGCACTCTGGCCACTGCCCCATTTCCCAAAATGAGCATAAACCTAAAATGAAATTAAACAGCAGTCCCATGTTCCTGAGAAGGGAGCAGCGATTATTATTTTTTTTTCTAAGAACAGGAAGGAAAATAACTGGGACGGGCAAGAAACAATTGCTGTTATTAACAAGAAAACCATGACATCTGAATGTAGATTTTCAGCTTTTCAAAGAGCTATGCTATGCTAAGTCACTTCAGTCGTGTCTGACTCTGTGTGACCCATAGACGGCAGCCCACCAGGCTTCCCCATTCCTGGGATTCTCCAGGCAAGAACACTGGAGTGGGTTGCCATTTTCTTCTCCAATGCATGAAAGTGAAAAGAGAAAGTGAATTTACTCAGTCGTGTCCGACTCTTAGCGACCCCATGGACTGCAGCCTACCAGGCTCCTCTGTCCATGGGATTTTCCAGGCAAGAGTACTGGAGTGGGGTGCCATTGCCTTCTCCGTTCAAAGAGCTACCCTATGTCATTATCTCATTTAGTTCTCACTTCAACCAAATGAGATGGTCAGGAGAGCTTCTTACCTCTAACCCACAGGAAATGAAAGGTACAGACTAAAGCAGAGAGGTAGAAACCACCGAGAACTTGAACCCAAACCTCTCAACTAGCAATTCAGGGACAAAGTTCCAGCGATGCCCACCTGTCACAGAGGGCTAATGTTTGCTGGCATCAGTTGAGGAGAGAAGAGGAGAGGGAGACAGGCTGAGGTAGACACACACCGCTGGCCATCCCTCACTAACTGTGTTCCTTATCCTGCATTCCTACCTGATGCATGACCACCCAGAAGACTACATTTCCCAGCCTCCTTTGCAGCTAGGCATGTGGCCAGGTTACCAAGTGCCAGCGAAAGTGATATGAACAAAGGTAACATGCACAACTTCCTAGTCTTGTCCTCAAAAGGAGAACAGTTCAGGGAGCTCAGGAAGAGTTCAGTTCCACCCCCGTCCCACCCCACCCTCCTCTTTTCTGGAGAAAGAACATACGGCCAAAGCTGGAACGGCCATATGGGATCCCAGTATGGAAGTCATGTATTTAAGACAGCAGAGAAACCTGGCTTTGATGACTGCAGCAGTCAGTCCAGCCCTACACATTTAGGAAACATATGTCCCATCTCTGTCCAGCAACTAAACCTATATCCTAACTAATAAAGAAGTTTTGCCAGTAGCACTGAACACCATTTCTAAAACTCCAGAACTTTCTCAACAGTTCAGATTCAACAAGACCATAAATATTTTATTAAGAGTCTGGTATGTGTTTGAAGTCTCTTAAGAGCATCTTACAGCCTTCAGGGAGATGGGCCCAATCCTTTTTGAAAAACCAGTATAATGGCATAGAGTGCAAAAAGGCACATTCCACCAAGGTGAATAAGAAGAAATAAGAATGCTTAAATAAAATCCTGAAGGAGCCAGGGTAAAGTCCCTATTTGCTTGCAAATAACAATCTAAGCTGAAAGGGGGTCATAAAGCATCCCGCATGGGTGGTGGTGGTCGGCTCAAACCGTGCAGGGTGCAGGTCACTCGGGGAAGGCACTGGCACCTCACTCCAGTACTCTTGCCTGGAAAGTCCCATGGAGGGAGGAGCCTGGTGGGCTGCAGTCCATGGGGTCGCTAGGAGTCGGACACGACTGAGCGACTTCCCTTTCACTTTTCACTTTCACGCATTGGAGAAGGAAATGGCAACCCACTCCAGTGTTCTTGCCTGGAGAATCCCAGGGGCAGGGGAGCCTGGTGGGCTGCCATCTACGGGGTCGCACAGAGTCGGACATGACTGAAGTGACTTAGCAGCAGCAGCAGGTTACTCGTGTCCCTTCCTGCCAAGAAAGAAGGTGATGTAAGGAAACGCTATGGTTGAGTCCAATAACTCTCTCGGAGCTCTCAGGCCCCACCCCGGGGAGGGAGTGGGCAGAGGTTGACTAAAGCCCTGAACAGGATGAGATCCAGCCCAGCAGAAGGAGGAGGCACTGCTGTGGACTCAAGGGATGCTCACAAGAGTCCCCTCAGCACTCACATTCTGCTCTGGGTTTAAGGAGCTGAGGCAGAGGAGGACAGGGGGGAAATATGCAGAGACAGAACAGCAAGGGCTGGGCTTGTAGGGTGGAGGGTGGAGGCCGCCTGGAGGAGGAGTATGATGTCTAGACCCCCTGCCATCATCAGAGAGACAGGAAATGAATGTGGCTTAATTACAATGACAGGATGACAGCAATGACATTATGAGGAGAGAATCAGAAAAGTGCAAAGCCCATATTAAGAAAACGAGAACTGTCACTTAACCGTCAAATTCTCCCTGGAAGAGATCCCCCCAGACACAGTCATGCCCCTAACTGAGACTGAGACCCCAAGATAGAGGGACTCTCCCCTCATCCCTGACAATCCCACCTTTGAGGGGTCCCCCCAAAGGGCTCAGCCCACAGTGAAGTCTCCATCTCCAGGCCCAACCCCCAGTGTCCACCCCCCAGACCTCAGACTCCTGGGAGTGCCACCCACAGAGACACCTCCATCCTCAGAGGTCTATCGAGGGAGGCACTCGGTACGTGGCTGCTAAATGAGGTCACCTCTCCCAAATGTCACCCTGAGGGCCAGAGGGGCCTTGTGCTTCTCTCAGCACCAACACACAGGCAAACCACACATGCAAAGGGGGGGTCCACCCATCACCCCACAGGGTCAGCCTTGCAGGAGACCACTGAAAACCTATTCAAGGATGGCAAGGGGATCAGGGCAGGGCTGACTTGTCAACACCTACAAGTTAGACATAAAATCCAGAAGATGGACACACTGTAGATCACCAACATCCAGAGATGATCACAAATGCCCATTTTAGCCAAGTCTTCTCCTCTTCCTATTGCAATTTTTAAAAATCAGAATTGAGAAACGTGAGCAAACTTGATAATAGTTTTCCTGCTTCCTGGCAGCCTCTGGGGAATTAGCTAAGTTACCATAATATATTCAGTGACAGAGAACAAAGAGGAGAAGCAACGGAAGGCTTCTGGATAATCTATATTATGGTTAATACGTGGCAACAGAATAACCAAGAAATACTATTACCGATGCCTATAAAATTCAAAGCAAAAAGGAGAAAATCACAATGTTACCAGTACCTCAAAGCTCGTTGGCTTTATTTCCCTTTACTCCCCTTGAAGAATGCTAGTCTGATTGGAGGGGGACTGGGGAGGGAAACGCATTGACCCCGGAGCATAAACGCAGGGTGTGGTCAGTGTTCCCTGTCACCCAAGATCCCAATTCTGGGGTCACCCAACCCCGTGAGCCATGCAGTAAGGACGCAAGTGCGCACGTGTGCACACAGGCAAAGCAAGATAAACGAGAGCCCCGTAAATCGAGTAAGACTTCAGCAGCTGTCCTGAACAAAGGTTGTCTGGAATGTGAGTTTACAAGGTAATTACCAGCGCATTACACAGAGGGCAATAACTTTGTTGTTAGCACAAGAATTTGTCAGACTTGTCACACGGAAAGGGAAACAGCTGTAACTGTAAGTGACAGGTTGCTGAAAAAATGGTTGGTGTCTGAAGCACCTGGTCCCCCGAGTTTCTACCGTAAACTTGTTTTTAAATTAAAACAACAGGCAAGTGTACAAAAACTTCCCACTGTAGAAACTGCTGGCTTGTTCAAGTTTATGGAGAGAATTTTCAAAGTGTGAGTGGTGTGCCAGAGAGGACAGGCTGATGAGGTCCGTGTTCTCAGTCCACGCCATCGCAGACAGGCACAGGGGAAAGAGCTGGGCTTTTAATTCAGAATCCCAGACACAAATCCTGTCTTTCCGACATACTAGCCATGCATTCTTGGCAAAGGAGTTAACTTCTCCCAGCTTCCATTTCCTTGTAAAATGTACTTAATAATCTCTAAGGCATAGAGTTGTTGCAAACAGGGGGATTTGCATATAGAATATTTAGCACAGCACCTGGCAAATAGCAAGTGATCAGGAAACAAAGTAACAATTAAGCAGACTTGCCTACCTAAATATCATACTTGGGGCATATTGCAGAGGTGACTGCCTGTGTATTACACTTAAAAAAAAAAAAAAAAGAAATGGAAACATTATAAAGCTTTGAAAAGGTGGGGAGAGAAAAGAGGCGATGATAATTGTTTGGGTTTTCCTTTAGAGAAGATACCCAGGAAATTACTTTCTCTGGAGAAGAATGGCTTTGGAGAAACAGTTTACCCTCATATGCCACCAGAGCTGTTTTCTTATCTCTTCTTCCAGGTAAAAAGTTGCAAGGAAGTCTCCTCATATTTGAAAGCCTTTAGGGAGCTCATGAAATGGAGCCTGTTTTCTAACTGACCACTCTCAGCACATTTTCTGTAATGCATATAATGAAGTATTTCGATTGACGGAGCATCTCATCTTCCCCCTAAGAGACAGAAATTGTGCCCGGAGCACGGTGCATCTGGTTGTTTACTGGTGCCCCAAGGCTCACAAAATGCTGCAAGCACTGCCTAGAAAACTAGGAGATGTTAAGGCTGAAATAGTTCTAGAAGAGCAAAGATCCTTTTACACGACATGAGAAAGCACCTCGAGTTCTAATTAAGCTAAAGCAATTAGCCACCCACAGATATTTAATGCTGCTCCCCATGGTCAGGCAATCATCTCTTTTAAAACCCATTTTAAAAAAAGAGCAGACCCAAAAGTTCCCGGCACACACTTCCCACAAACCAGTTAAGCCTTAGACGCATCTGGTAAACACACAGAGCCGGGCTCTGGGTATGGCAGAGGGGCTTTCAGGAAAGGAGTACATCAGACATGATGTGGTGATGGCAAATAAAAAGGAGGCGAGCTGCAAATGGAACAAAAGGGGTAACAAAATCCACTTGCCAAGGGGTCCCTGGATTATGGATGGGCTGGACAAAGCCAGACAAGCTGAAGCCTCCGTTTCCCTGGTCTTAGAATCCCCTGGTTGGTGTAACAAGATGTCAACTCCACCCTGAGGAAG
Organism: Bison bison bison; assembly: GCF_000754665.1. NCBI lineage: Eukaryota > Metazoa > Chordata > Mammalia > Artiodactyla > Bovidae > Bison > Bison bison. The sequence goes on from NW_011494527.1 coordinate 563,255, forward strand.
CACATCAAGCTGAAGGGTTTCTGCCAGCTGGAACTAGCGCCCAGCTTCATCACCTGTGACCAGACTACAGTCCAAACCCATGCTTCACGGGAGGTGTGTCCTCTCTCACACCACAGTGCGTCATGGAAGCATCAACAGGGTGCATTTGGCAGGTTCACAATGAGTCCAATCCACTCAAGTTCACGTGCTTTCCCCAGCCCAGTTAGGCTAATCTTCCCCAAGACTCCCTTTAGTGAGGGGAGTTCACTGTTGTTTACAACCCAAGGCTGTTTCCAGACTTGGTAGTAGTGGCAACAGCTACAAAATGGTCAATGGTCAAGCATTTAAAAATTAAGGGCTTCCCTGGTAAAGAATCCACCTGCAAAGCAGGAGACCCTGGTTCAATTCCTGGGTGGGGAATATCCCCTGGAGAAGGGAACGGCTACCCACTCCAGTATTTGGGCCTGGAGAATTCCATGGACTATGTAGTCCATGGGGTCTCAAAGAGTTGGACACTACTGAGTCACTTTCGGATCTTCCCTGGTGGCTCAGACGGAAAAGCATCTGCCTACAACGCGGGAGACCTGGGTTCAATCCCTGGGTCAGGAAGATCTCCTGGAGAAGGAAATGGCAACCCACTCTAGTATTCTTGCCTGGAAAATTCCATTGACTGAGGCACCTGGTTAGGCTACAGTCCATGCATTCATTTTCACCCCCTGTCCATAGGGAATTGGTTCTAGGACCAATTGATTAGAAGATAGGAAAACCAACAGATTTTTAAGTCCCTTATATAAAATGGCATAGTATTTGCCTATAAGCCACATACACCCTCCCATATACTTTAAATGATCCCTAGATACTTATAGTACCTAGTACAATATAAATGCTATGTAAATAATTGCCTGTATGTGGCAAATTTAAGGTTCGTGAACTTTCTGGAAGTTTCTCTTTTTAATATTTTCAGTCCATGGTTGGTTGAATGCGAGGATGCAGAATCCATGGATACAGAGGGCCAAGTGTACTTTCCTCAAGAACTAGGGTTATTTCTGTTTTTCAGTCCAGTGAAGTTAATCCAAAGCCCCATTACTTCTCAACTGAATAAGAGCTGTTTATTCCTGTAGGTTTTTACCTTTTGGATTTAGAAAACCTCTCAATCACCAAACAGACATCAAAAATATTGATCTAGATCAGCACTGTTCAATAGAAATAAGATTTTAAATTTTCCTAGGATTTGCATTAAAGAGTAAAAATACATACAAAACTATTGTACTAGAATATTTTACTTAACCCACTCTAGCAAAACCATTACTATTTCTAGATATAATACAAAAGATTGAGATACTTCTGATTTTGTTTTCATGCATCCTTTCTCTAGTACCACACTGAACTGTGCAATCTAGAGCTATTTTTAAATTGCCGTGGAAAAACTTCCACAATTCACTGTCCTATGAACAAGAAGTATACCAAAATGTATAGCATGATCTCATTTTAACTATTAAAACGTGTTATCTGTGTGTTCAGATATGGACAGACAAAAATCTCTAAGGGAAACACCAAACGTTAACAGCAATTTTAAGAAACAGAATTATGTATGGTTAGTCATTAGTTTCTACTTTGTGCTCTTTTGTTATTTTCTGAATTTCTGTGCAGTAAATATATACTGTTTAAATTAATAGGAAAACTCTAAAGCTAGTCTTTAAAAACAAAAACCCTCCCTTATTTTAAGCCGTAACACCCCAATCCTATGGCACTGTAGCCACTGCCCTATTTCCGGCTAACCAAAAGGATGGACAAACTTAATGCCCCACCCCTTGCCCAGTCACTGTGATACTTACAGCCAATCATCATGATGGCCACGGCAAAGATCTTCTCAATGTCTGTGGACGGGGCGATGTTCCCAAAGCCCACGCTGGTGAGGCTGGTCATGGTGAAATACAACGAGGAGATGTAGACGGAATTCTTGCTGGGACCCCCTTCCCACTTCCCTGAGCCAGACCCGTTAAACTGGTAAGGGGTGCCAATGTCCATGGCCAGCTGGTAGAGCCAGCTGTTGTTGCGGATGGTCTTGGTGTCCTCGTCGAAGATCTCATAGTCCCCGATGCTGTACCAAATGCAGGCCATCCAGTGAGCGGCCAGCCCGAACACACACACCAGCAGGACCAGCACGGCAGCTCCATACTCGATGTAGTGGTCCAGCTTCCGGGCCACTCGTCCCAGGCGGAGCAGCCGGACAACTTTCAGAGAGCTGAACAGGCTGCTGATGCCCTGGGAGGAAAGGGGCACAGGGTCAGGGCCGAGAACAGAGAGAGCACCAACTCCGTCCCGCCACCTCCCAAGAGGCTCCCTTCAGCACGCTAGAGTATGCAACCCTTAAAACATTGCTTCAAAATAAGTCATGGCATAGAGAAATGCCCATATATACTTTTATGCTTAGATACAATAAGAATTTTATTCCAACATATACAGAAGGGAGATTTCCATTAGCTTTTCCCTACATCCTTTAAAAAGCAAATAAAAAGCTAAAATAAAAATAAGACAATTAAAAGTTGAATTTCATTCTCACTATATTGTATATATGTATACAAATACAAATATGAGCATTTTTCCATACTATTCATTTTAAAACAATGTTAAGGGTTGTGTAATATTTCATATTAAGTAATATGAAATATTTTTAGAGTTGCATATTTATTTCATATTGAAAAATGGTCAGGAAACACACATGGAAAGACATAGAAAACATTAACAGGGATAATTGCTACACTGTCAAATTATAGAATTACAGGCAATTTTTATTATATTTCGTATATATTTTTGTTACATTTGCATATATTTACTTCTGCAATTAAAAATTGTTACCTTTACTATTACAAAAATACATATTTAAAGAACAAATAATTTTTTAAGGTAAAAATAAAGGAACAACTGAAAAGAATAAAGAACTGAGATTCTGTTTTCCCAGGAAAGTTACAAACTCTTGGAAGGTTACAACACTTCAGTCAGGTCAGGGATACAGCCAGACAAAATGTACTTAATCTCAATCAATCAAGGAATCTCAAAACCAGAAGGAGCCTTCTGATTTCACCTGCTTTAAGTCTCCTCCTTCAAATCCCACCGGGACAGGGTATTCTCCAGACAGTTCTCTAGGGAACAGCACTGTGGTAGGGCAGGAACACCAGTGTAGAAATCTTTAAAATGGGGTCTACCCCTCAGGTGGGTCACTAACTTGCTGTGTAAATTGGACCATGCAGTTACCTCTCAGTTCACCAGTCTAGACTGCGGGAGGTGGACGGGAAGAGCTCTACAACTCCTGCATGGGCCAACTTACTCTTCCTTATCTCCTAAGGGAGCTGAAATATATCACGGGAGCTATACCATTCAAATCTCAAACTCACATTCCAAAACGATTCCAAGGTGCACGGAAAGGAGATTGCCATTAAAATCTCCCAAATTCTATTAAAAAGCAAATAAACGTCATAAAGACATTTCTTTGAATGAAGACTTTGGTCTCCCTTACACAGCAAAAATCTAACAGCAGAATGACGCCCTTCGCCAGGCAGAGTGAAGGACTTGCCACTCCTCTAAGCACTGGACAGGTTCCAGCTCAGTGTTTCCTCTTTGGTCCTCCATACCATTAATGACAACACTCAAGGGTCAGGTTATGTCACAGACAGAAGGAAAAAATGTAGAAGTTTCCTGGTGAGTCTGTGTCACCTCCTCCTGGACACACAGCTAATCACATTTCCCAGCCTCTTTCTATCTGGGTAGGTCTCTGGAACCAGGTCCAGCCAATGGAATTCGAGGTGGACGAAGTGTCACTTCCAAGCCAAGGAGATAAATGTAAGAATACTTTCTCTACAAGTTCTCTCTTCCCCAGGGCATGCCTTCTTTGAGGTCAGGTACTCAACATTCAAAAATCTAAGATATCTGGTGTCTGGTCCTATCACTTCATGACAAACAGGTAAAAAGTGGAAACAGTGACAGATTTTATTTTCTTGGGCTCTAAAATTGCTGTGGATGGTGACTGCAGCCATGAAATTAAAAGATGCTTGCTCCTTGGAAGAAAAGCTATGATAAACCTAGAAAGTGAAAGTGAAGTCGCTCAGTTGTGTCTGACTGTTTGCGACTCCGTGGACTGTAGCCTCCCAGGCTCCTCCATCCATTGGATTCTCCAGGCAAGAATACTGGAGTGGGCTGCCATTTCCTTCTCCAGGGGATCTTCCCGACCCAGGGATTGAACCTGGGTCTCCTGCATCGCAGGCAGACGCTTTAACCTCTGAGCCACCAGGGAAGCCCATGATAAACCTAGACAGTGTATTAAAAAGCAGTGACATCACTTTGCTGACAAATGTCTATCTAGTCAAAGCTATGGTTTTTCCAGTGGTCATGTACGAATGTGAGAGTTGGATCATTAAGTAGACTGAGTGTCAAAGAATTGATGCTTTCAAATTGTGGTGCTGGAGAAGAGTCTTGAGAGTCCCCTGGACTGCAAGGAGACCAAAGAAGTCAATCCTAAAGGAAATCAACCCTGAATATTCATTGGAAGGACTGATGCTGAAGTTCCAATACTTCAGCTACCTGATGCAAGGAGCCAATTCATTGGAAAAGACCCTAATGCTGGGAAAGATTGAGGGCTGGAGGAGAAGGGGGTGAGAGAGGATGAGATGGCTGGATGGCATCACAGACACAGTGGACATGAGTCTGAGCAAACTCCAGGAGATAGTGAAGGACAGGGAAGCCTGCTGCAGTTCATGGGGTCGCAAAGAGCTAGACACAACTTAGCAACTGAACAAAAACTGAAGATGATAGACATACAGCATGGAGGGGGCCTGAGTCCCTTGGAGGTTATGTGGAATATAGCATCCCCCAAATCAGCTTGAATCCTATTGTGATGTCAATGAAAAAAGGAACCTCTTATATAAGCCACTGAAACTCTGGGGGTATTTGTGACAGCAGCTATCATTAGCCTTCTCTGGCAAATGAACACACAAACCATATGGAGCATAGCCTTGGCAATAAAAACCAAACAGGTTACCACACAAATTATTTCACTGAAGTATGGGTGGAAAAAAAGTGAAACTGAAAGTTTTAGTCGCTTGGTTGTGTCCAACTCTATAACACCATGGACTGTAGCCTGACCAGGCTCCTCTGTCCACAGGAGAGGAGGAGTGGGTAGCCATTCCCTTCTCCAGGGAATCTTCCCGACCTAGGGATTATTCTTTACCACTAGCACCACCTGGGAAGCCCTTAAAAAAAAAAAAAAGTTTTGTAACCATGAAATTCCCAACAGAAATAATCATTTCTGGCCCAGCATACACCTGCCAATACATAATAATGTATCTTACTAGGCAAAAGGGACTACAGAGCCAGGCGGTTCATCCAAACTGCTGACTTTGACAGCTTAGCTTTGCCATGTCCAGTATTCATCCCCTGGATCCCCTTTCCCTCCATGTGCTTTTCTCAAAAATCTTCCATGAAAAATGGTTGAGAAAACCCTCATATTAAGGTGCAATAGACTGATGATGGTAAATGGATATCCTCTCCCCCTAGGGTATTTGCATTTTAACAGAGGGAAACCAGCTTCCAATCGTGGAATTAAAAGTACCCACAGCCTGGATGAAGGAGATATTTTGGGAGGCAAAGAAGCCTTTTTGATGACTCAGAAATCAAACACATGTAAGCAGCCACCTACTCGCCACCTCCTCATAAGGAGGTTCCTGAAATCATCTTTCAAAGCAGCTCTACTCTGAAGCAGAACTCATTACCCTGGGCAAAATTGCCTTGTCATTTTTCCCTTACATTCAACCCAAAGCAACATTTATGGGGAACTGACTCTGTTCTCCTTGTGCTAATGCTACAGGGAAGAGAGGAAAATGGTGCTTTGTCTTCTTGCTCACTATTGGGTCTACAGTGGCTGGCATGTGGAGGATGCTCGAGAGAAAGAAAGGGAAGAGGAAGCAAAAACCTGATTACTAATGAGAGGCAAAATACAGTTAGTGAAGAGATATTTCTACTTAATAGTCCCAGAACTTGGAGCTGAGCAGCAGCACAGAAGTCGTCTCAGCACCTCTGAGTCCAGCAGTGTCCTCTAGAGCTCCCTTAGGAATGGTCCTTCAGCCTGTCCTTGAACCCTCCTCTGAACCACTGCCTCTTGAAGATCTAATTCTGTGGCAGGCATTCATGGAGATGAACTACCAGGCTCCCACCACTTTTCATACTTTCTGTGTGCTCCACCTGCACTTCCTCCTTCCGCTCCACTCCATCCCTCCCCAGTGGCCACCACGTCACATGCAAGCCCTACCCACAGGCCATGCTATCCTCTGGCCGTACGCTCCAGGCAGCACGAGCATCCCACACATTGGACACACGCTTGCATCTCTGAGCCTGCTCAGACAGGTCCCTCAGCTCAGAAGGCCCAGTTTCCCAATTTCTGCCAGCTGGTACACTAGTTACCCTTCAGGTCTGCCATGATCCGCACCCTACAGCCTTCTCAGAGCCCCTGGAAGTCACAACCAGCCAGTCACCCTTCGGTGTGTTCACAGTATTCTGTATCCATCACTTTGCATTAAAGTTTCCTACAGCCAGTTCCCTTCCCCAGCTACGTTGGGAACTACATCTTCCTGAAGATAGAGGCCACTTGTTACTCATTTTCAAAACTTCTTACATTGGGTTCAATAATGTTCCTCCCTAAATTCAAGTCTTTCCCAGAATCCTCAGAATGTAACCTTACGTGGAAATAGGGCTACCCTTGCAGGTACAGTTAGCTAAAATGAGGTCATATTGGAAAATGGCAAACCCTGAATCCAGTATGACTAGTGTCCTCATCAGACACAGAGAGACACACGTGACTACGAATGCAGAGATTGGAGTGATAGGTCTTCAAGCCAAGGGATGTCAAGGATGACTGGCAACACCAGAAATGAAGAGAAGGGCATGAAAGAGATTCTTTTCTAGAGCCTCAAAAAGAGCATGGCTCTGCTGACACCTTGATTTTAGATTTCTAGCCTTCAGAACTGAGAGAGAATGAATTTCTGCTGTATTGAGTCACCCAGTTCTTGCTAATTTGTCACAGCAGCCCTAGAAAACTAATGTATCTATACAAGCTTTAAAGCCAGCACCTTCTCAGAGAGGGTCTCAAATATTGTCTAAACTGAATTGAAGAGTTTGGCTTATGAGAGAATTTCTTATTTTCAGGAGCCTCTGGAACTATATAAAGCAAGCCTTTCCTCATTGTGTTATCTGTGTGCGCACGGATGCCCAGTTACCCAGTTTTGCATTAGTTCCCTACTGCCCTAACAGCTGGAACTGTAGCTGTTTAAAAGCATTTCAAGCTACTAATTTGTTCTTTTTTCTTATTTGCCCAAAGCTTAGTGGGTTAGCTAGAGAGAATATTCCAAACTTAAAAACAAAAAACATTAGTATGCGAAAAACACGACAGCACCATTTGGGAGCGAGTCACACCTCCCCAGGGACTTCTCCCCCCGCGCCCCGCCTGCCCCAGGGACTCACATTCCAAATAGTTCCAGAGAGTTCATCAAAATTTTAAGGTTGTGAAGACCCAAGAATTTCAGGTTGAATCCACATGGCCAAAGGCCACTGAGAAAGAACCTAGGCTGGTAAGCCTCATCACTGAAGGCCAACACATGTGACTGGACGGAAGGCTTATGAAATCTCAGGAACCTCAGCTGTAGTGATTTTGGTGCAACTCAGATTGAAGCAGACATTTGGCAATTATCAGGTTCACTTGTGCATGAGCAAGCTTTGCCTATTTGCCAGGACTAAAGAAACCATTCTGCTAATTCCAGCTCCACTTTGCTTCCTCAGCTAGCCAAATTCACCAGTTTTTGGTTCTTTCATCTTTTTTTTTTCTCTGTCATACACACAAAAAGTAACACTCTCACAGACTGATGACATTGTGTTACTAAAAAGAACAACTCTGTCTCACATTCTTGAAAAGTTTCCCCAGGCTTCCAAGTCTATGTGGTGAGCAAATTCCAGAGCAAATTCTGCAGTTAATTTTTTTTTTTTTTAATTGTTTTCAACCCCACATTACCCATCATTACTCTTGTCCCGCACCTTCCTCCAGCTAAAGGTCTCATTCACATGCTTCCTCTGAGTCATCCGGGAACCTGTCATCATGGGTAGAAAATTCCCAGCCTCAGCATCTTCATGGACTGTTCCCACCACCTTCCTCCTTTAGTTGAAACTGGCTCTTATAAGCACCTTCCTTTTTCCCATCCTGGAGTTTGGAGTAGGGAGTTTCAAACTCCACATTTCATCTTCCAAATAAGAGTTGTTTGACACTCAAAAAAATAGAAAAAGAAGCCCCCCTTCTTTAAGATTCATGTACCAAAAAACAAACAAAAAAAAACACTTAATAAAGATGCCCTGAAACTACCACACCTCCATAAAAAAAAATGCATGCCCTTCAGCAATACCATTACCGTTATCTGATTACTGATAGGTAACATCTATCGAATGCTTACAAATATGCCAGAACTTGGGCTTAGTCTTTCATTTACTCTCCCATTTATCAAAGTCTCAGTCGCTCCTTTTCATTACCTGGTCACAGCCCACCTCCTGCTATCAGCAAGGGAAACTTAATGTTCAAGGGGGGAAAAAATCATTCAACAGTCCAGCCTCTCTATTCCAGTGACTCTCACTTCCTCTCCATATCCCGCGCCTGGTTATCACTGGGAACTGCTTTATCCCTGAAAGCTTACACACCAGCATTCGACACAAGGACTACATATATTTCCATTCCTCCCATCCTTTCCTTTATCCCATCCAGCCTGCTCTTAGGCTTTTCTTTGATATCTCTATCCCCATCTTCTTTTCCCCCAACCATCAACTCTCCAGATTTTACTTCCTTTCCCATTTCACTAGACCCTGTGACATCATTTCACGTACCCCCTCCCACAACCCTCACCATCTCTCTCTCCCCTTGCCTTCCTATCACACTTGCCCTACGAAATGCAGCACCATATAGATTCAACAGCAGACACTGGGCTACTATCTCCATTCTCAGCTGGGACCTGTCCTTTTCCTCTTCCTCTAACAACACTCTCGTTCCCATCAACAGCTATTCCAAATCTTCACTACCCTTTTCAAGATCCCACCTAACCCATGCCTTCTTATTCTCAGCCAACATCACCTCCCCATTTACATACAGAGCAGGGGTCGTAAGTATCAATTCTCGTCCACATTCCACCTTCACAAACATGAGCATATGCAGTAGCACCATCCTTCCACACTGAATCAAAAGTCACTCCTCACCTATTCAGGAACCCCACCGCATCAACTACTTATTCTTCTCTTTATTCCCTTTCTTCATCTTCAAAACTCCCTTTCATAGACTCATTTCTGTTAAAAAAAAAAATCATACTAGTGTTTCAAGTGCTATACACTTCTCCACTCTTTCTCTCCTGAAACCATAATCAACACACAATGGCTCAGATTCCTCATTTCCTAGTAATTTCTCAACCCACTGTACTCAAAAGTCCACTCACTCTACCCAGAAACTGTCTCAACAGTCACCAATCACCTTCTAATTGTCATACCTTCAGCGTTTGTCACCTGTAATGGGCATGTGACATTCTTCATGGCCACACAGGGTCCACACTGTCTTCCTATGTTTAGGGAATCACGACCTTACAAAGTAGACCTAGAAGCTGACAACACCATAAACCTTCCTTCTGCAGCTTCTTCTGCAGCTAATTTGTGAGCACATGACCGAGAACCTGCCCATCAGAGACACCCATCCCAGTCACTGGATGGCATCCCATGGAGGAACTGTGCAGGGCCCCTTTTGCAAGAGTGTGGCAGCATCACCCAGGTCCCAGAGGCAGCAGAAACAGTTCTGGAATTGATACCCATGGTCCACTGATGGCCAGGTCAACACTGCATGTTTTGAACCCACATCCAATAGCAACAGCAGCGATACTCTCACAGAACCAGCTCTGCCACAAAGCCACCAAGTGTCCTCCTAGTTGTCCCCAAACTCTGAGTACACAACATCCTTGAACCCTCACTCCTACCACAATATGAGATGGACTCCCCTCTCTCGGTTCTCTCAATACCTCTCTTTCTAATGATTAACAGAGGCACTGCTCTTGGTCTTCTTCTCTTCCCAATATACTCCTTTCTCTGGGTCCATCAGTGTAGCTTTAACCACTATTTATATACTGCTGCTGCTGCTAAGTCACTCCAGTCGCGTCTGACTCTGCGTGACCCCATGAACAGCAGCACCAGGCTCCCCTGTCCCTGGGATTCTCCAGGCAAGAATAACATGCTGTAAATCCATCTTTCCAAACCACACATTTCTCCTGACCCTAAGATCCTCTATGGGCATGTCACTGGGATATCCCACAGCTTCCTCAGCCTGCCACATCTAACCCTCAGCCCAGCTCCTATTTCCCAACTTGGAGAATGTGCCTAACGTACAGTCTCCCAAGTGAAAAACTAAACATCATCATCTTTGCTGCCTATGCAAACTTTTCTTAACTGGAACATTCTCTTCAGAAGGGTGATGTTAAGGTGTATCAGTATTCCAAGCATAATTTACTGCCACTTGGATAATAGAAAAATATTTTCTTGTCTATTCATATAGCATCAATAAGATACTGGAATGAACATAGGTACTAGAATATACATAAGATATTAGAAACACGGATGATCCCAAGAAGGGAGATTCTTCATTGTAATATCCTTTTGAATGCTATTCCATATGAATTTTTGTTTACCATAAATTTTTAAAGATTAAATAAAAATTAAAATTTAAAATATGACCCAACACTGCTTAGACCCATTCAATGGCTTTCACCGCCTTTTGAATAAAATTCCATTAGTTTAGCAAACAAAGGCCTTCGTAAAAATGTCATCTCGGACAGCTTCATCACTCACTGCTTCCCTCCCAGGCACCCTCTGCTTTCATCATATCAGATTATTTGTGGTTCCACAATCACTCTATCCCCTCACACCTTCACACATGCCGTTCCTTCTGCCTCAAGCACTGTTCTCCTGCTTGTCTGCCTGGCAGATCCCTACCCATCCTTGAGGACACTTCTCAACACCCATGTGGCAGGATGAGTCACATATTACTAAAATTCTGACTTATCAAGTGTAAAAGTAGTTTATCTTTTAAAATAATTAGAGTTCAAATCTATCCCAATAACATCACTGTCATCTGAATTCCAATTTTCTTTCTTGACCTGTGGGAAAAAGAATATAGACATGGCAACAACCTAGAAACTATGGATCTGAAGTCAACACAGGAGCCTAATCCACTCATTATGTACATTTTCTGTGTCTACTGGTGAATTTTCTGTGTCCACTTGACTGGGACACAGGGTGCCCCGATATTTGGTTAAACATTATTCTGGGTGTGTCTGTGAGGGTGTTTCTGGAGTGAGATTAACATTTGAATCAACAGATTGAGTAGAGCAGATCACCCTCCCTAGTGTGGGTAGGCCTCACCCAGTCCACTGAAGGCCTGAATTGAACAGAACGTTGGATAAGGGCGAATTCGTGCTGACTGCTTTCAAGCTGCGACACCAGTCTTCCACACTCAGACTGGAACGTAACCACTGCCTCTCCTGGGTCTCCATCTTGCTGAGGGTGGATGTAGGGCTTCTCAGCCTCCATAATTACCATAATGCTAACTATATAGATAATATTTATTTATAACATATATAAACCCTACTGATTCTGCTTCTCTGTAGGACCTTGACCCATACAGGGTCTTAACAGGAGAAAGGTTGAGAACTGCCAATCTAAGACATAACACAAATCCATCTCTCCCCTGATGCCTTTCCTAACACCCATAGGCAGAGCTCAACATGCCCTGCACTAGACTCCCATGACTGTTCCTTGATTCACTCTTCCAATAAATACTTACTGAGCATCTACCATAAAGCAAACGTGGTTTCAAACACTGAAAATAGATCACAGATGGACCAGACCAACATCTTTACCCCTGTGGAACTGAGATAATAAGCAAAAAGAAATAGTACGTTATATGACAGTAAGATGAAAAGCAGGAAGTAACTTACTTACTTACTTAAGCAGGAAGTAACTAAGGAGTGCAAGGAAGTGAGGGTGGCAGAGTGTTAAATAGGACCGTGGAGAAAACTTCACTGAAATCTTGGCCTTTAAGTAATGATCAGTGGAGGCGAGAATGTGAGCCACCAGGGCATCTAAGAGAAGCGCGCTCCAGACAGGCATCTGTTCAGTTCAGTTCAGTCACTCAGTCGTGTCCGACTCTTTGCGACCCTATGAATCGCAGCACGCCAGGCCTCCCTGTCCATCACCAACTCCCAGAGTTCACTCAGACTCATGTCCATCGAGTCGGTGATGCCATCCAGCCATCTCAACCTCTGTCATCCCCTTCTCCTCCTGCCCCCAATCCCTCCCAGAGGGTCAGCAAGTACCAAATATCCCGGGTATGAAGGTCACATTTATATTAGGCTGTCAGGCCCTTGGGATCAAGAAGCACACCTTCCATGGAAGTAATAGTTATTTTAATAAAAATAGCAATTTTATTGAGTACTTACTAAATGCCAGACACAATAAAGACTTTACAAGCATTATCACACTTAATCCTCATCATTTTGAGAGGTAGGTATATTATACACCCAGTTTACAGATGAAGAAACTGATAGAATCATTTGTCTAGAACGACACAGAAAGTAGCAGAGCTAGAATCTGCACCCTGATCAACCAACTCCTAAGATTATGCTTTTATCCCTCTGCTTTACAGACTCCACCTTTAATTTCCCATTTTTAGAGTTCTGGTTCCTCACAGATGGTCGATAAATGTTTATCAGATGGAAACTCACAATGAGACTTACTTGAAGGAGGAGGCCTAGCAGTCTGTTTTAAGGATTTACTACTTTATTAACAGAGCTTGGTTTGTCTGTTGTCTTTAAAACAGAGATGACTTCAAGAATAAACGTTTCAAGATAGTCCCACCACTCTGCAGATTCATTTCAACTGCATAATGGAATCAACTGGTTTCCCAGATCTCATCGGAAGCTACTCCCTGAAGCTTAAATGTAATTTGCTTCCCTTTCATTGCTTCAACATTTTACTTTCATCTCAGTTGACTCAGCAGACACTTCCTGAAAACCTAGTATAGAAAGACACAGCCCAGAATGACCAGTGATACAAAACCAGAGAACACACCATCACCTGCCCTCACGTTGTCCACAATCAGACCACAGAGAAAAGCAGCCTGCATGACCGCAGTGCAGCAAACATAAGCTAGCTGCCCCTATGAAGACTGAGTAAGCACAAGTCTGGTGGCCACACATAAAAGGACTTTTTTCCTAGTTCACTTAACAGCTGTGTTGACCATACTCAGGGGAAGGCTGTGGTTACCAAGTGTAGGGGAGCTTTTAGCCCGAAATGGGAGAGCTTGAAACCTTTCATTGGTTTAATCCAAGAATGCACCCAAAAGACACAGCTGCAGTCTCCTTAGAAAACAAAGGAAGTATAAAAATTCCACTTAAAACTATCCACTTTCCTTTTGTTTACAATTCAAACTCTAAAATAAACTGTGTATTTAATTGTGATATTATACCATCAGGCTCTTTTCCTCTCTAGAGGCTTTGAAAATTGAACTCTATCACTGGCCAAATAAAATCCAAAGGATATAGTGTACAGAATTTGGTTTTATCAAGCCATGTCTCTTTCTCAGAATAGTAATCTCAGGTTTTCCTCTACCAGGGAAGTGAAATGAACCCAAGTAGCCCAGATAGCCTAGACTGTACCTTCTGTCCTATGAAGCAGGCAAAAAGAATCATGTGTCTGCAACTCTGACACTGATGCAGAACTAGCCAAGCCTTCAATCTGCTTTAGGCTGATTTAAACTATCAGAGAGTTTAAGTCAAATCAATGGTGCAGGTGAAAATCCCAGTGGCTTACAGAAGGCTCATGTCTGTAGGAGTTTTCAGCACTGGGGCCTGAATAGGACACCAGTTCACTTATCACTGCCTGGCCAGAGCTCTTAACGCGAAACAGGGCCGATACTGTGAAAGCATCACCTTAACTAGAAACACGTGAGGGCTCGGTTGGGGCCTCCTGACCACGGGTAACAACACTCTAATTCACGCAGAGGAGAGGTGCAGACAATTTCCTGAGGAGTCTAATTCGGCTTAAAAGACACCCTCCCTCCCCAAACATGACCCATGTCGTTTTCATCCTCACTCCAAACCAAGCTTCAGATAAGAAGGTGGAAGCCCCCAGAAGCTATGAAGTAGCCCCCAATTGCGTAGCCTCATGTCAAGCACTGGGAATGTGGGTACAGCCTGGAGAGACCTGCACCAGGGTGGCGAGGATAGAAGACTCATGCGGCTGGTCTGGAGGTGGGCAAGGCTCCCCAGGTTTGGGGAGCTGGCAGAGCAAACTGCAGGCCAGCAGCCCACACGCCCGGGCCGAATCTGTGAGAACTGGGGCAGAAGTCTTCCCAGCGCTCAGTGATCGAGCTCACCTGCCCTGGGCACCAAAAGCCCCAGGGTCAGAGCATCCTCTGAGGAGCTACATGAGCTGCTGGGCGCACTGCTGGAGGACCACAAGGGGAACTCAGAGCAGGGTCCCTGGGGTGGGCTACGAGGCGGGCTTAGCCTCAGGACACTTCTCAGTGTGACCAATACACGGACACAGAGAAAGGGACGGGGGAAACATGACCAATACACGGACACAGAGAAAGGGATGGGGGAAACAGACTCTAGGGAAGATAGTGTGGCCCTAACTTCAGGGATTCCTAGGTTGAAAGTAAGAATTCCCTTTTGGCTAGAAGGAGGGTCCGTATTTCCCTTTCAATATTGTTCATGATTTTAACTCTATCACAAATAGATTGAAAACCCTCAAGGGCTATTCCACCTTGCAGCCTCAGCAGTGAGTGGTGACAGGATCATTCTAGACTTTTCCATCCTGGGAAGCAACTGCCATACACAGAGCTTCCCTCGACTACCTTCTGGCCCTCTGAGAGGAAGTCTCCGTAGGAATAATGTAAGGAAAAGTTATGGCT
Source organism: Bison bison bison (assembly GCF_000754665.1). Taxonomy (NCBI): domain Eukaryota; kingdom Metazoa; phylum Chordata; class Mammalia; order Artiodactyla; family Bovidae; genus Bison; species Bison bison. The sequence goes on from NW_011494527.1 coordinate 578,262, forward strand.
CCTTTTAAGAGGCTTCTGGTAAATTCAGAGTTCCAAACTTTCTGGAAGCAGGTGGAGGTAAGTAATCAGCATTCTGTGTGGTTACACTAATCAGTAACTACAACTTTGGGGAATAACAGGCCATAGAGAAAAGAAATTGTCTTCTCATTACAGGAAAATAAAACTACGTAGAGGAGTCTCATAAACACCCAGAGCCACATGTAAGACTCGGGCTTGGACCCACGTCCTGCTTCTGGCACACTCCTAAATATGACCCGGGTGGTCTACCCAACCTCTCTGAGCTTCATTTATTCACCTGTAAAGCATAGGAAATGCATTTGGCACCTCACTCTAGTACTCTTGCCTGGAAAATCCCATGGATGGAGAAGGCTGGTAGGCTTCAGTCCATGGGGTCGCTAAGAATCTGGCATGACTGAGCGACTTCACTTTCATTTTTCACTTTCATGCATTGGAAAAGGAAATGGCAACCCATTCCAGTGTTCTTGCCTGGAGAATCCCAGGGACGGGGGAGCCTGGTGGGCTGCCGTCTCTGGGGTCGCACAGAGTCTGACATGACTGAAGTGATGCAGCAGCAGCAATGCTCACAGAAAGTTTTAGTTGTTGGGACTTCCCTGGCGATTCAGGGGTTAAAAATCCACCTGCCAGTGTAGGGGAACCCATAGTATGATCCCTGGCCCCAAAACTAAGATCCTACATGTTGCAACACAGCTAACCCCGCGTGCCACAACTACAGAGCCCACACACCCAGAGCCCACACCCCACAACGAGACACCACTGCAGTGAAGCCCACACACAACCAAAGGGTAGCCCCTGCTCGCCGAACTAGAGAAAGCCCACGCGCAGCAACAAGACCCACCGCAGCCAAAAACTAAAAGA
>NW_011494527.1:579237-596602 GCF_000754665.1 Bison bison bison
CCAAAAAAAAAAAAAAGTAAAGAAAAAGTATTAGTTGTTGTTACTCAAGAAATGGTCACCTTGCTCTCCTTCAGCTGTAAAAATTCAGCCAAAAAAACAAGAGAACCACAAAGGGGAGAAACTATTTGCCCTGGGCGAAAAGGAAAGGATATGGAAATGTCAGAAAGAAGTCACCACTAGATGGGAATTAATAAAGAGGGAAAGCAATACTCCCTCTCTGAAAAGTTGCAAACAAGCAGTCAAGTATATTAAACAGTCGAGGGTATAAGATTAAGGAAAGAGGCAGGGGGTCCCGGCCTTGTGCTCCTGGACTTGCAGAGCTACAGGGGTAAGTGAAAGTCAGCCTCACCTGATATTGGGCTGCAACCCACAGGCCGGCAAGCCTTGTAACTGCCCAGCGTCAAGACCAAAGAAGCAGCCCAGAGACCGCAACAGAGACATCAGTGGATTATTGGACAAGGGGCTCTTACACAGCTGAAGCAAAAGATCCTGGAGGGACACCCCACCACACCCAGCAGGCAGTCCGCAGAACATGGTGGCACCTTAGGCTACTATTTACAGGGGGAAGTGACGTCAGGCTGGCTCATCAGTTACCAGGGAAACCATCTGGGGCACGTCCCTCACAGCCCCTCAGGTTAATAACCATCACAAGGGCAAATGTTTCCCTTTAATAAACTAGCAGGTGGAGCTGTTTGGGCCCAAGGATGAGAACAATCACTAGCTGGGCCAGGGGCAAGCACGTTTGTGTGAGTAGGGTACAGGTGAAGTGGGGACTGGTCAGGCAGGGGCTGTAAAAACAGCAAGAGAACAGCCATGTTGAGGTGCCTGGCCACACACCTGATAAGAATACGAAAGCCCAGGGATATCTGGAAAACTACTAGAATTGTCATTTACACCTAGGTATTTGTATTCTAAATGCTCTTTACAGATCTGGTACTGTGACTACAATGATTAGAAATCATTAAAATAACAAATATGCCACTTAGAAGTTTATTTTAATGAAAAAGTAGTGTATAGACCCCAACCTGCCAACCCCATCCTGCTAAGTCATAGCAAATAATAACCACAATAATTTATGAAGCATTTGCAGTATGCCAAGCAGTTCTAATTCTTAGTCTTACATGTATTATAACTCACTTGACTCCTGTAACAATCCTATAGGATAAACAGTATAATTTTCCCTGTTACATATAAAGGTATGGATTTTTCAAAATGAATTAACTGATGGGCAAGCAGCCAGGAGGGTGATGAGTTACAAGCAGATTTCAAAAACAAGCAATGAAATCAACCTCTTCTGCGGCTGTTCCAAAGACGCAACCAGCATACTCCTTTCCTCTTTTTACTCAGGAAGTCCTCCCGCAAAGCCAACCCGGCCACAGTAGGAGTAGCCTGTAGACCGTCATCTTCTCTACTAGCAGCGAGAAGGCTGTAGGTACACATAGCAAGTAGCAGAATGAAGAAATAAAAACAAAAGCAGTGGTAGAATAAAAAGATGATGTTCCTTCCTTAAGACCAATGACACGAAAAAGCTTAGGATTGAGATGGGCTGCTTTTGTACGGACTGAGGACTCGGCTCATAAAAGATGACCTGCAGACAGACACGATGGCATCTCAGGACTACCCAGGGTAGTACCTTATGCACGATCCTTAAGTGAAAGTCGCTCAGTCATGTCTGACTCTTTGCGATCCCATAGACTACAGCCTGCCAGGCTCCTCTGTCCATGGAATTCTCCAGACCAGAATACTGGAGTGGGTAGCTGTTCCCTTCTCCAGGGGATCTTCCCAACCCAGGGATCGAACCCAGGTCTCCCACATTGCAGGTGGATTCTTTACCGTCTGAGCCACCAGAGAATCCCACGATCCCTGGAGACTCCTTGAATAAGGGCTCCCCATACATCACAGGCCCAGGGACAGGAAGCTGGCTTCCGTTCTTTAGATGCAGTTTATTATTCAAATCACTTCACCAAGGCCACTGATGCCCAGAGAGGGGAGAAGACTTACCCAAAGCCCAGGGGACAAGCTGGGGCCACTTTGCAGGTCTCCTAGGGTTTCCAGGTGGCACTAGTGGTAAAGAACCCACCTGCCAATGCAGAAGACATAAGAGACATGGGTTCGACCCCTGGGTCAGGAAGATCCCCTAGAGGAGGGCATGGCAACCCAGGAACCCACTCCAGTATGCTTGCCTGCAGGATGCCATGGACAGAGGAGCCTGGCAGGCTACAGTCCATAGGGTCTCAAAGAATCGGACATGAAACATGTATGCACACAGCTCAGCTGGTTCACAGAGCTATACTGAGGCTACAGCAAAACAATTCACAGGGACAGCTCTACGAGTGAGTGCTGGTGGCACTGGTAATATTTAGAGACGATTTTTAAAGTCGCGAGGCATTTACAGACAATAACTTGAATCCCTCTGGTGATAGGACACAGTGCCATATTTATACAGAACAGAGTTTCAGCTGCAAAAGCCTCCAGGCAAGCGAGCAGAGCCATGGTTCTCCAGCCCAGAAAGCAGGTGGCCAAACGAAGCTGCCAAAGGGTGGGGCCACTAAATGGCCCATATCTAAATGCGGGATACAAGCCTTGCTCCAGAGTGCTGGGATAACAGATCTGTGGATCAGGAGGGGATCCCAAGGATCACAGCTCACACCCAGCATCTTACAGGCAAGAAAACAAAGGTGCAGGGAGTGCTCACTGCATGGTGTCTGTGAAGCAAGGACTCCTCAGTCTCCCCTCCCCAGACCCCGGAAACCTCAGACCTACCTCTGTCTCTAACGCATACTACCTCCTTCTCTGTTTCATGTTTCTCCAAAGCATTTATAGCAGTTCCTCCTTATCTGTGAGGATACACTCCAAGACCCCTGGTGAATGCCTAAAACTGCAGACAGTACCAAACCCTATTCAGTCAACCCTTAAACAACACAGGGGTTGGGGGTGCTAATCCCCCAAACAGTCAGAAATCTGTGTGTATCTTTATGGTTGGCCTTCCACACCCACAGTTCCACATTGGTGGGTCCAACCAGCTGCGGATTAGGTGTTGTGTTATTCGCTCTATCATGTCTGACTCTTTGTGACCCCATGGACTGTAGCCCACTAGGCTCCTCTAGTCCATGGAATTTTCCAGGCAGGAATACTGGAGTGGGTTGCTATTCCCTGCTGCAGAGGCTCTTCCTGACCCAGGGATGAAACCAGGGTCTCCCGCAATGAAAGTGGATTCTTTACCATCTGAGCCACCAGGGAAGCCCGTAGATTGGGTAGTACCGTAGTCCTTATTTTTCAAAATCTGCATGTAAGTAGACCCATGGAGTATGTAGGGGAGAGCAAATGAGTCAAGATGGGACTGTCAGGCTCTCTCGCCCACGGCCTCTCACTCTCACCCCACGTGCTGTAAATCCACGGTGACGTGACAGCTGAGAGCACTCAGAGCACTGCGCATGCACGTCACGATGTACTCTTTGGCCACGGGCCACTTTTGTTCTGAAAACATATATAAGCTCCACCTGGAAAGCCCTTGAGGCTGCATTATGGCTGTGTCCGCCGGGTCAGCCACAAGAGAATACAGCGTGTCTGTGGCTACTAAGGCTGCAAGTGCCAGTGAGGAGAGAACAAACATGTCTGCAGTTTCTGCAGCCTCTTGAGTTTTCTTCCAGCTTCCCACTCACTCCTTGTCTACCCTGAGTTCAGCAAGCAGTGAGATGCAGCAAGACAATTGGTGTCATTGGCAGGATGATACAGCAAGACACAGTTCAAATCCGTGTTGATCAAGGGTCAACTGTATATGTACTATATTTTTTCCTATACATAGATATCTATGATGAAGTTTAATCAGGCAGTTTAGAAATTAACCAAAATGCCAGCATCGCTGCTCTTGCGCTTTGGGCCAACATTATGTAAAATAAGGGTTACGTGAACACAAACACTAGGGTACCATGATGCTATGACAACCTGTCTCCTGAGACGGCTACTAAGTGAGTAGCAGGTAGGATATTCTGGACCAAGGGATGACTCATGTTCTGGGTGAGACATAGCAGGATGGCATGAGATTTCATCACACTCCTCAGAATGGTGCACAATTCAGAACTTAAGAAGCACCGTTACTGGAATTTTCCATTTAATATTTTTGGACCACAGTTGACCAAGGGCATCTGAAAATATGGAAAAGAAAACCACAGATACGGAGTAGGAATAGAGTAGTACTTTATAGGCTTTGCATTTAATATACTCTAGGCTTTACGTTTATTTATTGGCTGCCTCCTTCTCCACTCCCTGTACTAGAAGGTAAACACAATGCTAAGGGCTCTGCTATATCATTAGCATGAGGAACACAGCAGCAGGCTCTCAGTAATGATTGGTTGAATGGATGAATACTCTACATCCACTGAGCACTTAAGAATTTATAAACTATTTCCACAAACATTATCCTTTGTGGTTTTCATTTAATCACTGGAAATGTCTTAGAAGAATCGCACCACGAAGGTCAGACTTTATATCTCCCCGTGGTGTGGGAGCAGGTCCTGGTGGCTTGAGGCAGGGCTTGTACTTTCCTGGAGGAATTAGGAAGCACTGGGCCAGAAAGCAGCCCAGGATACCTGCTGATCCTAGAGGCCTGGGTGCAGAGCAGTCTGCCCAAGGGAGGCAAGGTGACCTGCCCCTCCCTGGTGAAAACCTGGAGGCAAAACTACATTTCAGATTTGTAAATCCTTTTCCATTTGCTTCACTGAGGAGCAAAATAGGACACTAGTTTGGGAAGCAGAACAGCCACTGGGCCACTCCTGGCTTTAATGACTCCTGATTACTCAGCCAGCTTGAGCTGCAGGATACAGAGCACTGCCTTCTCTGGGGCATCCACTCCAACCCAGCAGGCAGATCGCAGAATAAACAAAGGAGTATCAGGTCCCCACACTTGTGTTTTATTCCCCACATGGACTATTCTCAACCGGTGGCTAAAACTTTCACCCTTTCTCAATAAAAACCAGCTCAAACAGCACCTCTTGAAGGAAGCCTGGTCTGAATCTACCCCTTTCCCCACCCCATCACCACCCACTCTCTATAATCAATCTTTTCTCATTGAATTCCCACAGCATTTGGTACCATTATTACTACATTCGTCATGCCCTAATGTTTTGCTATCTATCTTGACCTCCTCTTACATATATAAACTCTTCCTTAGCTACAGAATGTATCACCTAGATGTATCTCTGAGGCATCCAGCACAGTCCCAGCACATGGCAGACACACAGTGATTGATCCCTGAATGAATAAGCAAACAATCAGCTATTGAGGAGGATGATAAGTTGTGCTTCCCACGTGGCACCGTGGCAAAGAATCCACCTGCCAATGCAGGAGACGTAGGTTTGATTCCTGGGTCGGGAAGATCCCCTAGATTAGGAAATGGCAAGTCAGTCCAGTATTCTTGCCTGGAAAATTCCATAGGCAGAAGAGCTTGGCGGGCTACAGTCCATGGGCCGCAAAGGGTCAGACACAACTGAGTGCCTCAGCAAGCACGCACATGCCAAGTTTTGGCTAAAACCCTACAATATCCTCAGCCTGCATCCATCCAAGGCTCTCTGACTAAATTTGACCCACCCGTTTCTACCACCTTACACTATTTTTATCAAATCATCCTGTTGCACAAATATCCATGTATTGGTATTCTAAACTGACTGCCTCTTTGAGAATGCACTATCCTCAAAATATGTCAAGAGTCTACAAAGATTACTTACCAATAATGGACATTAACAGATGGAAAAAAATCTAAAATGCAAAAATCCCTCATTTTGGAGTGCTGGATGTTACCTTTGTTTGGATCCTCCTCGTCTCTCACTCCCCATGTATGAGCAATTGTGCAATTCTACTGACTGTACCTCTACCTGTCCTGGAACCAGTCCAACCTTCTCCATCCTTACCCACATGGCATCTGTCACCTGGATTGCTGCCCCAGCTGCCCTAACTGGTCCCGTGCCTCCAAGCTCACCGTGATGTAATTCCTCCTCCATGCTGCAACTCCCCTGTTCTCTCTGAAAGGCAATTCTGGTCACACATGTCTCCAGCTCAGGGTTTTTAACACCCCCACTCCAGTACTCTTGCCTGGAAAATCCATGGACAGAGGAGCCTGGTGGGCTGCAGTCCATGGGGTCGCTAAGAGTCGGACACGACTGAGCGACTTCACTTTCACTTTTTTCTTTCATGCACTGGAGAAGGAAATGGCAACCCACTCCAGTATTCTTGCCTGGAGAATCCCAGGGACGGCGGAGCCTGGTGGGCTGCCGTCTATGGGGTCACACAGAGTAGGACACAACTGAAGTGACTTAGCATTAGCATGCTATATAGTCTGTGCTCCCCAATGGGGCACACAAGGCCTTGGCCATCTGTGCCTTACCTGCCCCTCCTGCCTTCTCTCTCCCCACCTTCTCACACACCTACACTCCAGCCACGCTGTGTGCATGCCTGCTAAGTCGCGTCAGTCATGTCCAATTCTTTGTGACCGCATGGATGGTAGCCCGCCAGGCTCTTCTGTCCACGGGGTCTCCGGGCAAGAATACTGGAGTGGGTTACCATGACCTCCTCCAGGGGATCTTCCCCACCCGGAAATCGAGCCCGCGTCTCTCCTGTCTCCTCACTGGCAGGCGGGTTCTTTACCACTAGTCCAGCCACCCTGAACGACTTGAATTCGTCAGGTGTGCCAGGTCTGTGTCACCACCCCCCTGTCACGTAGACCGGTCCCCTTGCCTGAAATGACGTGTTCTCCCACTGTCCTCTTCACATGCCTCTTCACCTGGTCAACTCCCAACTCGTCCTTCATCGTAAGACTCTTCCCTGAGCTCCCAGCCAAGGCGGCCTACTGCCAAGCGTCCAGATGGCACCCCCACCGACTCACCGTGTGACTATCACAGCCAGCTTACCTGTCCCCTTGCCTCCCATACGTGGCTTAGCTTCCTGACGGCAAGTGCCCTGGCAGTTTCAGAATCCACCTGGCCCTGTGCCTGGTGCTAACAGGAACCCCACAAATAACCACGGAAGGACTTTGGAAATTAGATCAGCCTCCGAGGAGGCAGCTGCTGAACGAGGGTGAGAACACCAGTGTGTACGTGTGTGTGAGTCCTCAGTCATTCAGTCGCGTCCAACTCTTTGCGACCCCATGGACTGTAGCCTGCCAGGTTCCTCTGTCCATGGAATTTTCCAGGCAAGAATATTGGAGGGGGTTGCCATTCCCTTCTGCAGAGGATCTTCCCAATCCAGGGGTCAAACCTATGTCTCCTGCATTGGGAAGCAGATTTTTTAACCACTGTACCACTTATTATGCTCCCTACCTACAGTTCAATCCCTACCCCATTCATACACTGGAGTTCTGAAATCAAATTTAAAACAAATCTAAATTCTCCCCCTTAAAATAAATAAAAGACAAAATAAGTCATATAATTGACAGTACTGGTCAAAGGGAAGAAATGGGGCAACCGATATATGCAACAATGGAATAAGTAAAAGAACAAAAATAATTTACATTAACTTTGGAAAATTATACAATTATCAGTACAACAACTGTAAAATAAAATGAATAAGGGATTTGGGATCAGAAATCCTGACTTGTGATATCTGTATAACCTTGAACTTGTCACTCAATCACCAAGTCTCCCTCTTCTCACATGGGTTGTTGTGATAAAACAATGGATATAAGGCACTTCTACATTTTTAAAGCACTATACAAATACAAGTATAGTGTATTTGTATAAATACACTATTGTATAATGAATAAATACACTATTGTATAATGAATAAAGCACTCATTCAAATTATAATTATGATGACTATTGCAGAAAAATGTTTATGACACAGTAAGAAAAGTTGTATACAAATATGTGTACAACTGTGTAAATTATGTGTGAAAGTGTTAGTTACTCAGTTGTGTCTGACTCTTTGTGGCCCTATGGACTATAGTCTGCCAGGCTCCTCTGTCCATGGAATTCTCCAGGCAAGAATACTGGAGTGGGTTGCCATTCCCTTCTCCAGGGGATCTTCCTGACCCAGGGATCGAACCCAGGTCTCCTGCGTTCAGGCAGATTCTTTACCACCTTGCTGCTGCTGCTGCTAAGTCACTTCAGTCATGTCCGACTCTGTGCAACCCCATAGATGGCAGCCCACCAGGCCCCTCCGTCCATGGGATTCTCCAGGCAAGAACACTGGAGTGGGTTGCCATTCCTTTCTCCAATGCATGAAAGTGAAAACTGAAAGTGAAGTCGCTCAGTTGTGTCCAACTCCGAGTGACCCCATGGACTGCAGCCCACCAGGCCCCTCCGTCCACGGGATTTTCCAGGCAAGAGTACTGGAGTGGGGTGCCATTGCCTTCTCCGCTTTACCACCTTAGCCCCCTCAAAATGGAGGACGTTAGCATTCTTCAACACAGAGAAGACCACCCGAGGCTGGGTTAAAGGAACCAGAGAGGCTCATTAGGAGACCACCTGAGGTCAAATGAAAGGAATGCAGGCCCTACACACACCCCGATCCGTGCAGCAGCCCTGCCCTTGAACCAATGCTATAAAATTCCTCATCAAATACCCTGGGGTTGGGCACGAGCCCACTGTGTTACCCTTTGCCTGGCAAAGCAATAAAACTATTCTTTTCTACTTTACCCAAAACTCAGTCTCCAAGATTCGATTCAGTACTGGTGCACAAAGGCTACTGTCAGCATCATGACCAATTTCTTCAAGACCAAGCTCTAGGCTCACCTTCTCCTAGGAGTCTTCCCTGTGTGACCACAATCCAAACAGATCACTCTTTTGCTTTGTTATGTAGTTTGACTATAGTTTAAAAGACAAACAAAAAAACACTGTTCCCAATTGCTACATCCCAGTGGGTTCTCTCTCCCAACAGGACAGCAAGACCGAGGGCAGGACCCACGCTTTCTGCTACCTTTCCACCTGCCACAGTGCCTCCTTGAAGCCTTCACAAACGCTAGTTGAATAAGTGGTGAGAAGAGCATCCGACCAATGAATGCGGTGCTCCAGGTTTATGCTGTTGATTTCAGTAGAGATACGATTAGCACTCTCTGAAGATCTGCCACAATGAGCCGTATCATCCATTGTAATTGTTCATCTGGTCATTATTTTGGCACATTCCAAGCTGCAGTATAAGTAATTACATTCTGTGCACAGAGCCACTCACCTCAATTACAGGCCTTGGCAACTACATTACGAGATAACATTATACAGAGAGGCTATGAATCAGTCGGCTGGGTACAGGGAGGATTTTTAAAAGAAAGAACAGTGAACCAACCATGTAAAGCCTGCTTTAATCAAATACAGTATTCTTCTGAAATCAGAAGTAAGCGAGGAAAAGATTATCAAGCTACACAGACACAGAACAAGAATGAAAACAGATGTGATGAAATAAAGCTTGTATTTTAAGGCAAGATGAGAAAAATTTAAACATAAAATTTTTCTCTGCTCCCTTGGGCCCCCACCTTCCCTCCCAGTGTGCATTAATTAGCATTTGCATTATGCATTAACCAGACCTTCCCAACAGCAGAAATACCTGTTCAACCATAAAGATCAACTCTTATTCTGGTACCAACCACATAACTCCTGAGAAGATAACATTCCTGTCTTAATCCTATAAGGGGTCATGATGACCCACCACTCACCTTGTATGTGTAGACACCTTTGGTAAGCTTTATACATAATGCCTATATATCATTTCCCTTAAAGATAGCAATGGGTGCAGAGCAGGCTGAGTCAGATGACTTACGGAAATACAGCACTGTATCTAACGGAAGTTCTTAGCTTAAATACTTACAGCTTCATTAATGTTACTAGCTATATTTCTTCTACTCTGCCTCTTTTACAAGATGATCGGTTCTTGCATTGCCAAATGTGTGACTGAGCCTCCAATAAAAATAAGGATGACTAGGCAACTTGAAATGATCAACCAAATATATAGTTCTATAAGTTCAGTGATTATAATAACTTGACTCTGGATAAGGGAAGAAGCAACAAGAGGGAGCCACTTCCCAGACCATAACAGACCAGTAAAACCAGCAGTACAAAAGCTGTTGGCTGCTGTTAACAGGGCCTTGTCCAATAATAGCACATTGAGGGACCTATCAACAAAATCCTTGTCTGATCTAGAAATGCACATTCCTAGCACTGAGGGGCAAACAGGTCATGAAATGCCTCCCAAACCCTGGTCAAAATTATGGCCAAAAAGGAAAGGATTGTAAAAATAATGAACGTTGGCCATCCGCCAGCTCTATAAGAATCAAGTCGCTGACCACTGCAGTCACTGACCTATAACACACCCTGAAGGGAATTAAGGGTGAAGATCAGAATAAGACATGGGAAAACTGGAAGAACTAGTCCTCAGAGAGTTAGATATTTTCAGAAGAAAATTTTATGAATCCAGTTTCTCACATCTTCCAATACTCAAAGTGGACGTGTTAGTCGCTCACTTGTGTCTGACTCTTTGCAACTCCATGGACTACAGCCTGCCTGGCTCCTCTATCCATGGGGTTCTCCAGGCAAGAATACTGGAGTGGGTTGCCATTCCCTTCTCCAGAGGATCTTTCCGACCCAGGAATTGAACCCAGGTCTCCTGCACTGCGGGAGGATGCTTTACCATCTGAGCCACCAGGGAAGTCCTGCCACACTCAGAAAAGCACTAAAACCATTAACCAAAATGTCTGTTCCTCACAAACAGTAGGAACCTTCTACCAAGATGTCTCCTTGACTGTGTGCATCCCCCTCATCAAACTCACATATAACGGCCTCCCCCACTACTTCTTTGGAACAGTTCTCAGAGCCCGCTGAGAGACTGTCTTCCAAGTTAAAATCCTCCAGTTGGCTTGAATAAAATTTGCCGTTCCTTTCTTAGATTGACCATTGACGAATTTTTCTGTCAACAAGTGTGTAAGGAGGGCCGTTTCTTCCCCTTGCGTGTGCCCCTGTGAGTTTTGTGCTTAGTCGCTCAGTCGCATCTGACTCTTTGCGACCCCATGGACTGTAGCCCGCCAGGCTCCTCTGTCCATAGGGATTCTTCAGGCAAGAATACTGGAGTGGGTTGCCACACCCTCCGCCAAGGGTCTCCCCCATCCAGGGATCGAACCTGGGTCTCCCTCATTTCAGGCAGATTCTTTACCATCTGAGCCACCAGGGAAGCCCAAGAATACTGGAGTAGGTAGTCTGTTCCTTAGGGGATCTTCCCGACCCAGGAATTGAACCAGGGTCTCCTGCATTGCAGGTGGATTCTTTACCAGCTGAGCCACCCGGGAAGCCCCATGTGTACCCCTAGCTCCAGGTAATAGAACTCCTAGAGAGCGCCACCTACTGCTCAGCATGGGGAGTGCGAGCAGGAAGCTGACAGCTGCTATTTCTCACTTTCCAGTCTCGAGTTGCTGTTTGGTTGCTAAGTCGTCTCCGGCTCTTTGCGACCCTGTGAGCCGCAGCATGCCAGGCTTCCCTGTCCACTGTCTCCCAGAGTTTGCTCAAATTCATGTCTGTAGAGTCAGTGATGCCATCCAACCATCTCATCCTGTAGCCCCCTTCTCCTCCTGCCTTCAATATTTCCTAGCATCAAGGTCTTTTCCAATGAGTTGGATGTCTGAAGGGCAGGTTCTAAACAAGTACCAGAATGTTGATACTACATACTGAGGCTAATAACTAATTTGCCAAATACTTGCTAAGTGCTTTATATGCATCATCTCATTTTATCTTCATAGTGATTCCATGAAATTGGTTCTTTATTCCATTTCAATAAAGATGCAGGAACAACTGGTTTGAAACATCTACTTACTCAGTGGTCCCAATTTGCTAGGAACTGTGCAAGGCCCTGGGGACCCAATGTTAAGCAAATAAAACCAGCTCTACCTTCATGGAGCTTACCTTCTAGTGGGAGAGGCAAAAAATGAGGGGTGGAAAAGAAGTTTAACAAAGTAATAGCTAAATGTGTAAAGTTCTATAAAGCACATAAATTGGTTACATGGGGAAAGGACCATTTTCAATGAAAAGGGAAGAGGAGTTTCCTCAGATACCCTCACACACAAAGCGAGAATCTCCGTAGACTCCAACAGGACACTCAGAAGGGCTGGGAACAAGACCGAGCCTCTCTGTTAGCAGGACTGTTACGGAAGAGCCCCTTATAGGTGTGCAGTGTGCAAAAGGGAGAGACCTATGCCTGGGGAAATCCAGAAAACTGGGGAAACACAAAGGGAAATACAGATAGGGTTTGGAAAGCACAGGATCCGTTGGAAAAAGTGAAACGGAGACCCTTATGTTAACCTACAACAGAACATTCTTGACGATTTTACCATTTGAACCTGGTACGCGTTAATTTATGTACCAGGGCGGGACTGCCGTGATGATGCTGCCAGATGCTGTGACACCTGCTCGTAGCTTGTGGGATTAAGCTGTCTGGCAGAAGCAGTTTCTTTCAGACGTTCTGCTGGTCACAGTTCTAGAGTTAATGGGATAAGCCTTCCTCAGACATAGAAATGGAATAAAATGGGATATTGGTCATGGGATAAAGACCAGCAGATTATGCTTTTTCTATCATGGTGTAATTTTATTAAAATATCAAAGCAGCATTATAACTTTTGACTAGTTATTGTATAGGCTGTTCAGGGTAAGGGAAAAAGCAACAGAGCCACCTTGATACAAGCAGAATAGCTCCCCAACGGACTCAGGCTCCCTCCCCCACACTCTCTTAAAATGAAATCAGCTATATGTCATACACTGTATATGCTGTATGTACACTACATGTGCATGTATGTATACACACACACACACACACACTATATATAGAAAGTCCCCTACATACGAAACTTCCAGTTGTGAACTTTCAAAGTTGGGCACGCGCATGCCATCAGCATCAGGCGCTGTGACACTGCAGCCCGGCCTCCGTCCCCCGCTGCTGACGCTCCTTCTGCCCTACCGTCTCCCACCTCCTCTCCCTTCTCCAGTCAGTAACTGTTCTTGCCCACTGCCAGCCCCTGGATGCCAGCTGTTGGACTGTCCTGCTATACTTTTCAAGGTACTATACTGTAAGATTTAAAATCTGTCTTTTGTTTGTTTTTTATATATTGTCCAAGTAAAGAGTGTCATAAGACTATTACAGTACAGTACCATACAGCCGATTGTACTAGTTGGGTGCCTAGGATAACTTTGCTGGACTTTGCTTACAAACAAATTGGACTTAACGAATGTGCTCTCAGAATGCAACTTGTTAGTATGTAAGGGGACTTGCTGTATACACACACACTTACTATATATATATATATACACACACACACACACCCACTGTACGCCTTGGTCTTCCTCCTCTTCCTCTTACCACCTCCCCTCTCCCTGAGCCATACCTGAGGCTTTTCTACTTCACAGGGTTACACTCATTTCTAAGACCTCAAACAATGCCATGCTCACCTCTGGCCACAAACCCTTTCCACCTCCTTCAGACCTTTATTCCTACTTCACCAGTCCTTGAAACACCAGTCCTTGAAACATCAAATGCACTCTGTATCTTTCTTTTCACTGTGGTCCATAACCCTTTGATGATGTAACTTCCTTCCCCATGTAGCCTTGACCTCATTTATCCATCAGTCCATCCAGGAGGTATCTTTGGAGTGCTTACTACACGCATGTGTTACCTGCATATGGGACTATGAGGGACATTAAAATTGGCCATTTCTTTCTGGAGCTTACAACTTTTTGGAGGAGTATATGTGCTGGTCATTCAGTCGTGTCTGCCTCTTTGCGACCCCCATGGGATATCGCCCACCAGGCTCCTCTGTCTGTGGATTATCCAAGCAAGAATACTGGAGTGGGTTGCCATTTCCTTCTCCAGGGGATCTTCCCGACCCAGGGAACGAACCCAGGTCTCCTGCACTGTCTAAGCCTCCAGGGAAGGAGAGAGACAAACCAAGATTCATAGTACAGGGAGGAGACAAGACCAGATATCTGACCTGGAACAGAAAGGAAAGTTCAGCATTCTCATTGCCCTCAGTCATCTTTAATATCCAGTCCTTTGTCCTTCTACTCCATGCTCCCAAAAGTCCGCTAACCTTGGATATTTGGGATCAATCCAAAAATTCACTCTTAAGAGAAAAACCCCACAAACATGCTGATGGTTCTCACTATAAATTTACAGTTTCTAATCTCAATCTAGCCTGAAGCCAAGACGGCCAGGTACAGTTGTTCAGGTTGCATACTTCACAACCCTCTAGGGTACCATTCACACAGACTACTATGAGAATATTGGTGCTTCTAATCTTGTGCTGTTTGTAACCAACTATATGCAATAGCCCTAACCACAGCAGTCATGTTATGTTCATTTGTCTTTTCATTGGTCAGCTCCTTCTCTAATATGTTATTACAAGTATTCTCAACTTCCAAAATTAATTTCAAAAGCTAACTCAACTCTTATCTGAACTAGATAATCAAAATTGTCAAATACCAACTCCCTCAAATTTCCTCTACTACACCTCAATTATATCTATACCTGAAGCCACATTTGCCTCTTTATTAGAGGCTTAGAGAAAGTCTTTCCTTCCATCCAGGCACAGAATGGTTTTTAGAAATAGAAGTTCTCCCCCAGGTCTCTACTTTCTCACTACTTAAGCTGAATCCAAGCAAGCTGGCACTCACCTTGATGACCCCAGCTGGACCCACCATATGACTTCTTTCAGATCTACTGATAGCTTTTTCAGTCCTGTATGTCTGATCTCCCTGTAGCATGAATCATTGTTGACAATCATGTCTTTTCTTGAAATTCTCTCCTCGCTGGCTTCTATGACATTCTCCTTTAGTTTTTCTTGTACTTTTCTGGAAACATCTTGTGTGTATTCATCCCTTTCTCTCCATTCCCACAGCCCTCATCTTCTCTTGCATGGGTTATTCCAACAGCATCTCAGCTGGCCCCCTGGCTCTCCTTCAGTCTGGCCTCCATAAGGTGAAATTTTACATTCTTTCTAAACTCTAACCTAATCCTATCTCCTCCGTGCATGAAACCCTTCAGTGGCTTTCCAGTTTCTACAAGTAAAGTTCAAGTCCCTCAATATTGGATCCAAGGCCCTCTCTAGCCTGCTACCTATCAACCACCTATATCTTCTCTCTTCTTAATTGACCTCTTCTGCCCTCATCTCCAGATATATTGAACTACTTGAAGTTATCTGTATGAGCCATGCTTTCTCTTGCCTTCATAACAACATAAAATGCTTTCTCTACCAAAAATGTTCTTCACAGCAACACTGTGTTAAATTTATTATTTAATTTTCACATACATAAAAAGAACTTTATAAATACGCATGTTACATAAAAACAACAAACCACTACCCATTCCAAGAACTGGAACATGACCAATTCCATCACATCTGCCTATGTGGTTCCTCCCAACCTTTTTTAAGAGGTAACCACTACCATAAATTTTAGGTGATTTATTCTCTTCCTTTACACAAAAATTACTGAGGCAAAATTAATTTTTGCATGTTCATCAAACCATCACTACAATCAAGATAATAAACACGTTCATCACCCCAAAAGTTTCCTTTTGTAATCTCCCATCCCACAACCTGCATTCTCCACTCACATGCTTTCTCCCAGTATAACTTAGTTCACATTTTCTAGAATGTCTATACAAATGGACTCACACAGTATATACTCTGGCTTCTTTCACTCAGCAAAAATATTCTGTGATCCATCTATGTTGCTGTATATCCACAGTTCACTCCTCTATGTTGGTAAGTAGTATTCTATTGCACGAATATGCCACAATTTGTTTATGCATGACCTATTGATGAGCTTTTAGAATGTCCAATTAAATACAAATTAGGCTACCAAAAAGATTTGTGTTCAAACCTTTATGTGGTCATATGCTGTCTTTACTCCTTGGCAGATGACAGGTGAATAGCTGGGTCATATAACTGGTGTATTGTTTAACTTTTTAAGAAACTTCCAAAATGACTGCTCTATTTTACTTTCCTCCCAGTAGTCCAAAGGGCTTCCCTGGTGGCTCAGCTGGTAAAGAATCCACCTGCAATGTGGGAGACCTGGGTTCGATCTCTGGGTCGGGAAGATCTCCTGGAGGAGGGCATGGCAACCCACTCCAGTATTCTTGCCTGGAGAATCCCATAGAGAGAGGAGCCTGGTGGGTGCAAAGAGTTGGACAGGACTGAGTAGCAGCAGTCATCTTCGCGAGTGCCAAGTCCTCCACACCCTCATCAACACTTGGTGTGGTCAGTCTTTACAGGTGTGTAATGATACATTTTTTTACTTCAGATAAAGTAGTTTTCATCTCTAGAAATTCAGTGTGGGTCTTTTTATATTTTTCACTACTCCACTAACTCTTCAGTCTTTATTCATTTCTTAAACATATGGAATACAACTATAATAATTACTTTCAACACTTTATCTGCTAATTTTACCATCTATATAATTTCTGGGTCAGTTTTGATTAACTGAATTTTCTCCTCACTGTACATCATATTTTACTATTTCTTTGCATGACTGTTAATTTTTTATTTGATGCCAGACATTGTGAATCTACCTCATTTGATGCTGGATATTTTTGTATTCCTATAAACATTACTGAGCTTTGTCCTGGGACACCATTAAGTTACCTGGATATACTTTGGATTCTTCAGGTCCTGCTTTTAAGGTTTGTTAAGAATGGCCAGAGCACTGTTTATGCTAGGGCTACTATTTTCCCTCTATTTTCCTTCCTTCCTTCCCTTCTCCCTCCCTCCTTCCTTCCCTAAGTAATAAGTTATTTAGCTTTGCTCGTTCTTGAGCTTTATAAATATAAGTGGAACTTATGCATTCTCCTGAGTTTTGATTTGATTTTGGTTAACATTATATTTCTAACATAATTGCAAATAACTGAAATGAATTCACTCTTACCAGTGCGTAACATTCCACTGGGTGAATATACCACCGTGTATTCTCTGCTTTCCCACAGATGGGGACTTGGGTTGTTTTCAGGTTTTGACTCTTAGAAACAATGCTGCTAACAACATCCTTGAACATGTCCCTTGGTGCATAAGATTGCAGGGATTCTAGGATTCTAGTAGTAGGACTACTGAATATTATACTCACCCATCACATTACCGTCACTTGATGTTGTAAACTTTCTTGAATTCTGTAAGCCATCGAGTATATGAGTATCTCCCTATAGACTTACTTCTATTTCTCTAGTTACCTTTGAGGTAAAACATCGTTTTCTATACTGTAGACCATCTGTGTTTCCTCTTCCAACATCTATTCATGTGTTTTGCCTTTCTCTCGTGTGTCGAACTTTTAAAAATAGATATTCCGAGTATCTATTACTCAGTAAATAATTACAAGTTTTGCATAGATCTCTCAACTGGTAACTTATCTTTTCATTTTCC
>NW_011494527.1:596702-597141 GCF_000754665.1 Bison bison bison
ATCTATTAGTGTAATGAATTAGGCATAAATTTTCTAATATTAATCTGCCAATGCATTCTAGGAACAAAACTGAGTTATGAAATAATAACTTTTCTGTATAGTACAACATTATATTTACTTTTTAGGTCACAAATTTTACATTCACATTCATGAATGAGTTTGGCCATAATTTTACCTTCCCACACCACCCTTGCGTGTTTTGGTATTGATTTAACTGGCCTTACAGAATAAATTAGGAGGATTCTCCTTTCTCTGTTCTCTGAAAAACTTTGAAATAAGACTGAAATAAGTCTGAAGACTATCATGATATATATCTTAAAATTTTAATATCTAAAAAATCTATAAAATCACAAGGTATGGGTGTTTTTCTCTATGAGAAGTTTATTAAATAACACTCAAATTATTAAAGTTTATAAAACAATTGAGCTTTTCTATATTT
>NW_011494527.1:597241-598475 GCF_000754665.1 Bison bison bison
CCCACTCCAGTACTCTTGCCTGGAAAATCCCATGGACGGAGGAGCCTGGTGGGCTGCGGTCCGTGGGGTTGCTAAGAGTCAGACACGACTGAGCGTCTTCACTTTCACTTTTCACTTTCATGCATTGGAGAAGGAAATGGCAACCCACTCCAGTGTTCTTGCCTGGAGAATCCCAAGAATGGGGGAGCCTGGTGGGCTGCCATCTATGGGGTTGGAAATGCACAGAGTTGGACATGACTGAAGTGACTTAGCAGCAGCAGCAGAATGCTGTCTTTGCTGAATAGAAATTCTCAATTTTAATGTGGTCAACACATAAAATTTTTATGGTTACCATTTTTTTTAATATATAAAACTTTTATGGTTAACCTGGCTCCCCTGGTGGCTCAGACTGAAAAGAATCTGCCTGCAATCAGGAGAACCAGGTTCGATCCCTGAATCAGGAAGATCCCCTGGAGAAGGAAATGGCTACCCACTCCAGTATTCTTGCCTGGAGAATCCCATGGAGAGAGAGGCCTGAAGGGCTACAGTCCATGGGGTCCCAAAGAGTCTGACATGACTGAGGGACTCATTCTTTTTAAAAAGAAACTCCTCGCTATCCAAAGTACACAGGGGCTTTCTATATTTTGTTGTAAAAATTTTTAAGTTTTGCATTTTACATTTAATTCAACCATTTATCTGACATTTATTTTTATGTGTGGGATGAAAGAAAAGGACCAATATCATTTTTCACATACAAGTAATCAAATGTCCTGGAACTATTTATTTCCACAGTGGCTTGTAATGGCACCTCTGTTCATTATCAAACTTCTGCCTGGTGGGCCTAAGTTCCATCAGCCAATGTGTCAATCTTGCAACAATATTACACTGTCTCAATTACTACATTGTTATAAGAAAGCCTGAGTATCTGTTAGAGATAACCCTCCCATTTAATTTTCCTTCTTTTGTTTCTTTCCAATTCTTATACCATTTCTTCTTTTTCTCTTTCCCCTACAATGTTAACTTGAAGCTATGATGGTGAGGATCATTGTCCTGATTTTGTAAAGAATGCTTTGTAAATGTCCCCATTAGAATGATGTTTTCAGAGGTTTTCAGTACATATTCTCTACCTGATTAAGAATGTTCTCTTCTATTTCTAATATGCTAAGAGTTTTGATCATTAATGGGTGTTGGCTTTTAATAAATTGCCTTTTCTGCATCTTTCAGATAATTGCACTGCTTATCTCCATTTATCTAT
>NW_011494527.1:599613-653183 GCF_000754665.1 Bison bison bison
TTATATATTATATATTATATTATATATATTATATATAATATAATATATATTATATTTAATTATAAATTAAATTTTTATATTTATTTTCTAATATTTTATAGCCTAAGGAAACTTTAAATATGCTATATACTCTCCTACTAAAGCCCTCCCTCCTCCAAAGTGGGGAAATGTAACAGAACTGTTAGGTACATAGAAATAAAAACAGCAAATTAGACAAAATGAGGTGACAGAAGAACCTCCAAGAACCTCCAACCTCCAAATACAAAGAATGTTCCAAAAGAAGGAATAAGATAAAGCCCCAGAAGTAGAATTAAGTGGAGTGGGAATAGGCGATCTATCTTAGAAAATGTTCAAGGTACTGATTGTAAAAATGATCAAAGAAATGGGGAGAAGAATGAATGAAAACAGAAATTTAACAATAAAAGATCAGGAAAAACCAACGAGAGGTGAGGAATACATTAACTGAAATGAAAAATACACAAGAAGGAATCAACAGTAAATTAAATGATACAGAGGAATTATCAGTGAGTTGGAAGACAGAGTACTAGAAAACACTAAGCTGAACAGACAAAAAAGGTTTTTAAAAATGGGGACAGTTTAAGAGACCTCTGGGACAACATCAGGCATACTAGCATTCACATTATAGGGGTCCCAGTAGGACAAGAGAGAGAGAAAGGGGCAAAGAGCATTTTTGAAGACATAACAGCTAAAAATTTTACGAATCTAAGAAAGGAAACAGACATTCAGGACCAGGAAGCATAGAAAGTCCCAAACAGGATCAACCAAAAAATGACCTCACCAAGATACACTGTAATTAAAATGGGGAAAATTAAAGAGAAAATAAGAAGGAGCAAGGGGAAAGCAACAAATTTTGTACAAGAGGACTTCCATAAGGCTACAGGCTGACTTAGTAAAAATTCTGCCAGTCAGAAGGGAGTGGCTTGATATATTTAAAGTGGCAAGGATATGAAGAAAAGGAAACTCTAGTACAATGCTGGTGGGAATGTAAATTGGTGCAGCCTCTGTGGAAAACAGTATAGAGCTTCCTTAAAAAAAACTAAAAACAGAACTACTATATGATGCAGCAATTCCACTCATGGGTATACATGTGAAGAAAACAAACTTTTAAAAAATGCTATATACTGAGAGAAATGGTGGGGTTAGTGTCCATCCAATCTATTACTGGTTTAACAAACAGATGTGATAAGCAGCATGAAGTAGTTCACATTCAGGGTCAAGGGAAGGCACAGATAAAACCTGCTGCTGCTGCTGCTGCTAAGTCGCTTCAGTCGTGTCCGACTCTGTGCGACCCCATAGA
This sequence comes from Bison bison bison, assembly GCF_000754665.1. Classification (NCBI taxonomy): domain Eukaryota; kingdom Metazoa; phylum Chordata; class Mammalia; order Artiodactyla; family Bovidae; genus Bison; species Bison bison. The sequence goes on from NW_011494527.1 coordinate 600,932, forward strand.
CGGCAGCCCAACAGGCTCCACCGTCCCAGGGGGTCTCTACAAATCCACCCAGGTGCAAAGTCAAATGACCTTACATAGGCTAAGTTCTATGTATGCACCACGGGTGCATGCTCCCCACCCAATCATAAAGCATTTTTTTCCCGCTATTTTTTCCAAAACACCACCTACCAAATTCTAATAGTATCATACATGTGAATAGTGGTTGACTGATAACCAAGTATTTTTATATACAGTATCTCTTAATACTAGCAAAGACCCCATGAGGTAGGTATTATCAGCTAGAAGACTACCTCTGGTACTGTGTCTAAGATGTGCAGGCCGGATTGTTTCCTTGTAGCTTTTGTCAATTTAGACTCAATTCTAACCCACCCACCACTGTAACTTCAGACTAAGGAGTTTTAATCTTTTTGTTGGTCCTCATCTGGAAACCTCTCCATCTCTTTAATGATTTTCAGTTGCCCTAAAGTTATTTTTTTAAAGGCTTATCTATACACTGGGAGAAAAGAAAAGATAAAACCCTGTTTTTAACAAAGAAGCCGTCAAAATTGGCATGCTAGTTTGTTTTGTGATGAAGACTCATTGTAAGAGGCAGTAAAATGAGAAATTGATTTTTAAAATTCTTTTCTCGCTGCAGTAGAAAATTATTGTTAGGGTAACAATCATTTCAGTTACAGAACACAATGAAATTGAGTTTGCTTCATCGGGAGAGGTCTACATCTGCTGGGCAAATGTGCATTAAAGTCAGAGGGCCAAGTGCAAGTGTATTCACAGCAGTCATGAAGCCAGGTGGTTCTTCAAGCAACAATAAATTTCAGCCTAAAATCTTAAAGAAAATCTCTCGGGCAAACCCCTTCTACAGTCTTACTACTGACTTTTGTCTCATCTTTCTCCTTCTGTGGGTGTGTGCATGCTCAGTCACTTCCGTCATGTCTGACTCTGTATGACCCCATGGACTGTAGTCCGCTGGGTTCCTGAGTTCATGGGATTCTCCAGGCAAGAATACTGGAGTGGGTTGCCTCTCTCACTGCTAAATATCTCAAAATAACATTTAAACAGGCCGCCTGCCTCCCATCTACTTAGTCCTTTACCCTTTGACATCTGGCCTCCATCAGCGACTTGATCTTCCCTCTTACATGTCACAGTGATGCCTAATCTTCAACTTTAGTGACTTTTCCTCATGTTCTAGCATCCACATGCATATGGTTCCCATCTCTCTCCTTTTAGCCCAACTTTTCTCCAAGCTTACATGTATTCATTTCATCCTGACCTTTGGACAGCTCCACCTGGAATTGACTTCAGGTGGCACTTCACACTCAATATATACAAAAGAGAAATAACGTTAACTGAATATATTTATTTCATGTGCATGCTCAATAACATAACAAAAAATGGAATTATTTTCTTTACCTGTGGCTCTTGGACCTAGTATCTGTACTCCTTTTCTGTTAACCACTATCTCCTGAGACAGAGATTCATTGTCAACAGAGATTCTCTTCTCTCTCTCAACCCCATACCCTAATCAACCACCAAACCATCTCCATTGAACGTATAAAACAAAACTCCTATCCATTCATTTATCCCTTCTTTTCTATTCAAATTTAAATATCTCCAATACTGTTAGGTCATTACTTTTCTTCACAGTGCCATATTTGTTTGACAATTTTATTTCAACAATTCAATAGCAAGAGTAATGAAATTTTTAAGCTAAAACAAAGTTAACTTCCCTTCCACATAGGTCCAGGATACATACTTTTGTACAATTTTAACTATAGCCAAAATTTAATTTTAAAGCCTGTTTTGATTACAAGAATACCACTCATATTATCCATGTCAGTCTTTGTAGCTATCTTTAAGTGAAAATATTCATCCAAATGACATATTAAACATTTCACTATCATGGGACTCTTCTGTTGTTTCCAGTGTTACATGTTATAAATAATGCTGCAAAGAATATTCCCCACATATGGCGTTTTTTTCCTTCCTTTGAATTATTTTCAGTGAATATTTTTAAGACAAAATTAAGTCCAAAAATTGACATTAATATTATGTTTCCTAGCCATCTATTACTATATTATTTTCTCAAAGGTTCGTAACCATTTTCAAAGTATGAGTTTGTCAGTTTAACCACGACCTCTCAAGAAGGAGTGCTATTTTGGGTTAAGTGTGTCAGCTGATGACTAGTAAATGGATAAGGTTGTGCACCCATCATCACAATGCCACTTTAGTACATTTCTGAAAAGTGAAAGTCATTCAATCATGTCTGACTCTTTGCAACCCCATGGACTGTGGCCCACCAGGCTCCTCTGTCCATGGAACTCTCCAGGCCAGAATACTGGAGTGGGGAGAGTTCCCTTCTCCAGGGGATCTTCCCAGCTAAGGGATCAAACCCAAGTCTCCCAAATTGCAGGCAGATTCTTTACTAGTCTATACTAGTCTATGCTTTACTAGTACATTTCTAGTATCATCCAAATTCTTTTTAATTCATCAGCTGAACATTTGGGTTGTTTCCAGGTTTTCAGTCATTATTAAAAATGTTGTTAGGAACACTTGCAAATATGTCTTTGTGTGAACATAAGCTTTCACATACCATAGGTAGATATCTAGAAGTGAAATTTCTCAGTGTGTGGCAAATTTATATTTAATTTTTTAGAAATTGCCCCAATACTTAACTTATTCTAAAAAAATATTCACTGGAAATAATTCAAAGGAAGGAAAAAACACCAAGTGTGGGGAATATTCTTTGCAGCATTATCTCTAACATAACACTGGAAACAACAGGAGACTCAATTTTGAGTCAGTGCTAATGAGGTGGATGAAACTAGAGCCTAATATACAGAGTGAACTAAGACAGAAAGAGAAAGCAAATATCATATTTTAATGCATGTATAAGGAATCTACAAAGATGGTACTAATGAGCCTATTTGCAGGGCAGCAGTGGAGATGCAGACAGAGAACAGACTTGTGGGCACAGTGGGGGAAGGAGAGGGTGGGGAGAATTGAGAGAGCAGCAGGAAACATATACACTGTTACGTCGCTAAGTCGTGTCTGACTCCTTGCAACCCCATGGACTGCAGCACGCCAGGCTTCCCTGTCTTTCACTGTCTCCCAAAGTTTGCTCAAACTCAGGTCTATTGAGTCAGCGATGCCATCCAACCCTCTCATCCTCTGTCGCCCCCTTTTCCTCCAGCCCTCAATCATTCCCATCATCAGGGTCTTACCATATTCAAAATAGACAGACAGTGGGAAATTGCTGTGTGATGCAGGGAGCTCAAACCAGTGTTCTGTGACAACCTAGACAGGTGGGAAGGGGTGGGAGGTGAGAGGGAGTTTTAAGTGGGAGGAGACATATGTATACCTACGGCTGATTCATGTGGATGTATGGCAGAAACCAATACAATATTGTAAAGCAATTATCCTCTGATTAAAAATAAATAAAGTTTTAAAAAATCTTTTGCCAATTTTTTTTGTAGGGCAGACTCTTTATTATTATTTTTTTAATTTAAATTTATGTATTTTAATTGAAGGTTAATTACTTTGCAATATTGTATTGGTTTTGCCATCTTTATATATCCTAGGTACAAGTACTTTTTTGGTTATGTGATCTTCAAATATTTCTTTAAGTATGTGACTTGTAGTTTCACTTTCTTAATGGTGTCTTTTGAAACACAAATATTTTTAAGTTTGATAAATTTACCTGTTTTTTCCTATGCATTGTATTTTTGATATTGTATCTAAGAATTCTTTGCCTAACTCAAGGTGGCAAAGATTTTATCCCATGTTTTCTTCTAGAACTTGTATACCTTTAGCTCTTACATTTAGAGCTATGATTTATTTTGAGTTAATTTTGGTGTATGGTGTGAGAAAGGATAAGGATACCTGATTGCTTCAGCAACATCTGGGGAAAAGATTACCCTTTTCCCCAGTGAATTGTTTCAGCATCTTTGTTGAAAAACAGGTAAACATAAATGTAAAGGTTTATTTCTAGATTCCCAATTCTATTCCATTAATCCATATGTTTAAGTGATGTGAAAGTGAAAGTCACTCAGTCATGTCTGACTCTTTGTGACCCCATGGACTGTATAGTCCATGGAATTCTCCAGGCCAGAATACTGGAGTGGGTACCCTTTCCCTTCTCCAGGGGATCTTCCCAACCCAGGGATCGAAGCCAGGTCTCCTGCATTGCAGGAGGATTCTTTACCAGCTGAGCCACAAGGGAAGCCCAAGAATGCTGGAGTGGGTAGCCTATCCCTTCTTCAGCGGTTATTCCCAAGCCAGGGATCGAACCGGGGTCTCCTGTATTGCAGGCAAATTCTTTACCAACTGAGCTATGAGGGAAGCCTATATTTCTATCCTTGTGCTAATTCCATGCTTTGTTGATGACCATGGCATTATAGTAAATTCTTAAATATATTAGTGTAAGTCATCCAACTTGTATTCTTTTTGATATTATTGCAAATAAAGTTGTTTTCCTAATTTCATTTTTTGGATTTTTTGTTGCTAATATATAAGAATGGAATTGATTTTTATATATTCATTTTGTTATCTTGTTAAATCTGTTTATTAGTTTTGGTAATTTGTTGATTCTTTGCTGTTCTACAAAATGAATCATTTCATCTACAGATAAAGATAACTACTTCTTTATCTCCAATCTGAATGCCTTTCACTTCCTTCCTTCACCCTCTCTCTCCTTCTTTCCTTTCTTCGCTTTCTTTCTGCCTTCCTGTCTTTGTTCCTTCCTATCCTCCTTCCTTCCTCTGTTTGCTTCTTCCACATCTTAGGGATAAAGTATCGAGTTTCTCACCATATGGTGCTAACTGTGGGTATTTCACAGATGCTCTTTATCTTCTTGAGGGAGTACCTTTCTACGGCTGGTGTGTTGAGAGTTTTATCATGGGTGGGTGTTGGATTTCTTTAATGCTTTCTTTACATCTATTAAGATGATCATGTTGCCTCTGTACATTATTCTATTAATGTGGTATATTACAATAATTACATTAATGCTTGGATGTCAAAACAGCCATGCATTCCTGGGATAAGTTCCTTTTGGTCATGGTGAATAATTATTTTTACATGTGGCCAGATTTGGTGTGCTAGTGTTTTATTGAGGAATTTTTATTTATGTTCATAAGAGATATTGGTCTGTTGTTTTCTTATATCTTCCATTGTCTTTGTTATTATTAAAGTACTACTAGTTTCATAGATAAAATGTTCTCTATTCCGTTTGGAGTGTTTCCCTGTTCTATTTTTAAGGGTTTTGTGCTATTATTGTCATACATATCACATCTATATATGTTATACATATAGTCAACAATACATAATTATAAGGGCTTCCCTGGTGGCTCAGGTGGTAAAGAATCTGCCTGCAATGCAGAAGACATGAGTTCGATCGCTAGATTGAGAGGATCCCCTGAAGGAGGGAAGGGCAACCCATTCTAGTATTCTTGCCTGGGGAATCCCACGGACAGAGGAGCCTGTGGGCTACAGTCCATGAGGTTGCAAAGAGTCAGACATGACTGAGTGGCTAACACACACACAAACGCATGATTATAATTTTCCATATTATGTCTTTTAAAGAAGTCAGAAGAAATAATAAAGAGATGCCTTTAATAGTCTTTTGAATACATATATTTACCATTCTGACATCCTTCTTTTCTTCCTAGGAGTTCAAGTTAAATCTAATGCCATTTCCTTTCATTCTGAAGGATTTCATTTAATATATCTTATAAAACATGTCTGCTAGCAAGCAATTCTTCCATTCTTTGTTTACTGAAAATGTTTTCATTTCACTTTCATTTGCAAAGGATAGTTTCAATGTATACAGGGTTCTTGGTTGAATTTGGTTCAATAGAATTTTGCTTTTGTTTTTAATTTTATCATTTTGAATATATCATTTCATTGTTTTCTGGCCTCCGTTGTTTCAGATGAGAAGTAGGCCTTTAATTGTATCAAGAAGCCCATTAGCAACTTTTTCTTGCGGCCTTCATGATTTCCATTTGTCTTTTACTACATAAATTTTTCATCATTCTTTTCTCTCTCTGCTCAGATTAAATCATTTCTATCAACCTATCTTCAAATTCACTTATTGTTTCTTCTTAAATCTGTTGTTTATTCCCTGTAGGGAATTTTTTATTTCAATTACTATATATTTTAACTCCAGAATTCTAATTTAGTTCTGTTTTATAGCTTCTGGCTCCTATTTTGTTGAATTATTTCTTTCATATTCTCCTTGAATTCTTTAAATAGTTTCATTTAGCTCTTTGAATTTGCATGTAACTTCTTTGAAGTCTTGGTTTGCTAAACCCATATCTGAGGACGCTGAGAGGCAGTTTCTGTTGACAACTTTCATTTCCTGAGTATGGGTCACATTTTACTGTTTCTTTGTGTGCTTCATCATATTTTGTTGAAAACTGCACATTATAGAAAATAAAACCATAAAGTCATAGCAACTCTGGATACTGCTTTTCCTCCCTTGAAGGTTACTGTTGCTTGCTTGTACCTTGCCTTACGGAAACCTGCGAATTCTGTCTCCCTCATGGTGTGTGGTCATGTTGCCTCTGCTGAGTTGTATTTTTTTTAACTTTTATTATTATCATTTTTATTTTTAAGACTGGATTCTTAGGAATCACTCCTGCAGCTACATAGCTTGGCAGTCAGTCAGTGATCAGATAGAGGATGTGATCAAGCACCTGAAGCCCGTATGGTTTCCATCCTCTGCCAATGAGTATACAGCTAGGAGGGAAGTCCATTCGAAGTTCAAGCTATTGCAAATCTGCCTACTGTTTTGCTTGCCATTAGACCTTTGTTGTCTCCTCTGCACGCGCAGACAACCTCAAGATTATCCAGGAGTATGTGGATAGTTTGGGCACTCTCTGGTCTTTCTTCCACACTTATCACAAGTGCAACCTCAAACTACCAGAGAGAGCGGCCTTTCCCATTCACCCTACCTCTGAGATTGTCACTTCCATGACAATCCTGGAAGGCGTGGGCATCGACAGTTAATCCAAATCAAGGGAATCCCCTTTGACTGTGGCAGCACAGTTGTGGGTCCTCAAAACCCTGCCTCGCCCTGGCAGAATCACGACACCAGCAGAGCTGTAGGGGGACAGGACATTAGAGGAGCCCCAGGCAAAAAGGCCATGAACTGCCACTGCTTTTACCCGAAGTTCTGTGGGATTTAATTATAAATGTTTCTCAGATTATTGTATAACTTAGCCCAATTTCTAGAGCACTGAAATTGTTATTTTTGCAAATTTTGTCAAGAGTTACTTTTTAGGAAGAGGATTTGCCAACCTCCTCATTCAGCCTTGCTGTTGTGCTCTGTCATGTCCAACTCTTGGCGACCCATGGACTGCAGTCTGCCAGGCTCCCCTGTCCCTGGGATTCTCCAGGCAAGAATACTGGAGTGGGTTGCCATGCCCTCCTCCAGGGGATCTTCCCAACCCAGGGATCAAACCCAGGTCTCCTGCATTGCAGGCGGATTCTTTACCATCTGAGCCACCAGAGAAGCCCCATTCAGCCTTACGTAGCCCATATTTTTAATTTCTCATTATTGTTTCATTTAGCATTTTTAATTATTATAAAGGTTGAACTTTTTTATTTATTTGCATTTCCCACTTATCTTTCTCACCTCTATAAACTATTATTATAGCTCTTAAATCTTTGCTTATATATTTGATGCATTAACCTCAATTATTTTTCTCATATTATCTTTATAAGTTTTCCTCAGAAGCTTTTTATTTCAAACTTCAGAGTGTTTGCTGGTGCTTTAAACCTGAGGATGTTCCCCAGTTACACTCTACTAAAACCAGTTTTAGTGCCTTCTCAATTAATCCTTTAATCTCTCACCTCCAGTCACAAGTCTATACAGTACTTTTATTATACAAACAAGACATTCATTAAGTGTTTAATGAATTAAATTTTTGCAACAGGAAATTAAAACTAATGGAGGCAAAATTAATTAGTGAAATCCAAATTAAAGCATATAATTCAGTTTTGTTATATTTATTATGCTTATTGCACTATCCTTAGCATCTCAAAAATAATATCAAGAGATTCTGGCAGAATAATAAATGAAGACATCTGTAATTTGGCAACATCATTAACATATCAAAAAATGTTAAATTATTTCAGGAATTTGGGGCCAAATATGCTCTGTCCATCTCTTCCATCTCAGTTTCCCTTGAAATGGCTTCTTCCGTGGTTGGCAAGCTTTAGTCCAGGCTTCATCTGAAATAGCTGCTGAATGAATACAACCTGAAACTGGTAGCTGTTCAAGGAATATGGGCTCAAATGGAAATTTGATCACCAGATGCAGGTCAAGGCAGCCATAGCAGAGAGGACCAGTGGGGCCTGTCAGCCAGGGAAGACCACCTTCGATGATGGGTGCTGAAAAGGATCTTCACACTGATAACAGGGCTTGCTGCCTGAAGTAATCATCCCATAATTAACTTACCCTATCATTGGATTTCCAGACGGCATGCCGCTGACAGCCCGATATCCCTACCCTCTAATGCTCTATCAGGAAGCTACCCACCCAGGAGGCTGTTGGGGTAAATGTCTCATAAACTAAGAAACTATAACATTACAAATGCATACTGGTGAAAGACGGCATAGACATGGCACACGCTAACAAACAGGTGGGTCAGCAGAAAGCCCACAGGAAAGAAAGAGAAATGTACAGTTTTATGGTATTATCTCGGCTGAAAGAGATTCTGTTTCAGCTGAACTAACTGATTATGAAAAAAGTATAAGCAAGAATAGGGAGAAAGAGTCCATCCACTTCTCTACTCTGATGCTAGGCTCTCCGTCGGGAGATGGCACCCAACATTCACTGAGAAGCAACAAAGTAAGAGAATAGAGAAGAGGCATCATGATGTATTAGGCAACAGGCGTGTGTGTGTGTATAGGCATGTGTCATCTATATATCTTGTCATCTTGTCATCTATATATACGTGTGTGTGTGTGTGTGTGTGTGTGTGTGTGTGTGTGTACAGGCTTCCCTTGTGGCTCAGACAGTAAAGAATCTGCCTGCAATGCAGGAGACCCAGATTTGATCCCTGGGATGGGAAGATCCCCTGGAGAAAAAAAAGGCAATCCACTCCAGTATTCTTGCCTGGAGAATTCCATGGACAGAGGAGTCTGGTTAGCTACAGTCCATGCGGTTGCAAAGACTTGGACACGACTGAGCAACTATGCTTACTTTTATACATATATATACACACACACACACACGTATATATAGATGACAAGGCATATATTGCCAATTGAATTTTACATATAAAGACAAAGAGGCTTAGTTATAACTGTTATTCTAGTCATCCTGCTCCAAGGCCTATATATTTCCACTATGACAGTTTTTGTAAATCTTTATGAGGTATTTTTAAAATGCAAAAAGGGTTTCATTAATGTGCCATTGTTGGAACTTTTCTATCTCTCTCTCTAATCCTTTGGCATTCAGGAACTAATTTTTCATGAATGGGGTAACATGTGCTACAGTCATTCAGATAAGGCCACTCAAGACCTTTCCCAGTCCAGGCAGACAGTGTTCATAGCCTAGTTAGGCCAGATGGAACAGGCAGAGAATCTAACCCAGGTCTTAATCTACACACCGACCATGCTGGACTGATACGTGGGGAACTGATTGCTGAAAAGAAAGCTGAACGTGAGGTGTGATTGCTACAGGAACTACGTCTAGTCCAAGGGACTCCTCAGCCCATGAATGAGTCATGAGAGAAACCGATAAAATGAATCATCCATTATCACACCATGGCTATATAAAGAAAATCACCACCCTGAAAAAAGAAGAGCCACTGTTTGTTTGGCTTTCTTAATGATTTGAGTGAATCTGTGGCTGTTTCAGGAGAAGGGGATGACAGAGGATGAGATGGTTGGATGGCATCACCGACACTATGGACATGAGTTTGAGCAAGCTCTGGAAGTTGGTGATGGACAGGGAAGCCTGGCATGCTGCAGTCCATGGGGTTGCAAAGAGTCAGACACGACTGAGCAACTGAACTGAATGAACTGAACTGTGGCTGTTTCAAGTGATTTAGGTTATTAACATAGGGGAAATTTTTCAATATAAAAATCTCTTGGTTGGCTAGTTATAAATCCTATCTCAACAAGGAGTGACATAATCTGAAATCAGGTTCTCCTTCTTTGTAAATACATTCAAATTGCCCAAAGTCCATCAACACTGTAAAGTGAAGCAGAAATGGGGCCAGAATCTCAGTGACTCAGGCAGAATTTCCGGAGAAATGTCCTAAGATTTTTTTTTTTTTTGGCCCAAATCAGAATCATTTCCTTTATTCCAACTGCCTTCATTTCCTACTTTGTTCTAGATGGGAAGACTGGGGACAGAGCAAGAAGCTAAAATTTTCAAGGTTTGATGAGGAGCGAGGGCAAAGGTTAAACCCATACAAGTGAACACACGCTTGTGTGAATGTGGTATGTAGTTTGGGAAGAAATGGTAGTCTGAAAGAAGATGTCAAAAACTACATACCATATCAATCACAAGACGAAGCTCAAGAACCAGTCAGGCAAGAATCAGAAAACTGGTCTAAAAGTCAAGAAATCTGATCCTTAGTCCCATCAGCAACAAGGCTTTTGAACAAGTCAATCACTCCTGACCCCTGCCTTCCTTTTTCATAAAATTTTCAACATCCACAAAAGGATGTTAAAAATAAAATTAAATACCAGATAGGAAAAGGATGTGAAAAGTAATAAAAGCTTCATTACTGCAAGAGAGGTTGAGAATTGTTTGAAAATTCAGAAGAACCTAAAATAAACTAAGCACCGTAATACAAGCCAGCGCCATTGCAATAAGCCAGCACCTGGGAAATTCATCTCTTGATAGTGGGATAAATATTTAGAAATAACACATTTGAAAGTGTTGCCCCAAGACATAATAAATGGTCATGATGATTAATTTGGGGAATGAGAACTGTGAATTGGATTCTGTGAGAACAGAGACTTAATAAGCACTTGATACAAATATTTCTGTTTAATAGATGAGGCTCAGCAGGGGAGCGATGCCCATGCTCTAGCAGAGTGAAAAACCAGAATCTTACTCTAGGATAAAAACAAAATAAAATAGGAGCTATGCTTTATGTTGCGCTGCCTGCTTGAGATTAGACTTGACAACATTCAATAAAGCAAGTAGATTTCCTTCCTGGAACGGCAGTGCTCCCTCACTGGCTGTGTGAGTCTCTGCCCTGCCTTGGAGAGGGACGTGCTTAGTAGGATGAACAAAAAAGGTGGTCAATGTATCTCCTCAGGTTTTTCCAACAACCAGGCAAAATGCAGAATAAATGTAGCAAGGTGTCCGACAGAAAATAGAACCAGGGAGCTCTGTTCTGTTTTCTTTTTTCTTTTTGACAAAAAGAGTGCTGCTGTCGTGCATGTTAGATTGCTTTCCCAGGAAAGGAGTCAGCCAAATGGCGGCATTTTCACACCCTCTTTACGTGTTCCTGGGATCCTGGACCAGCCCACCCGTGGTAAAAGAAAGCACAGAGGGGAAAAGCTTTGAGTTTTTTCAATGCATCCTCCCCGAATGAGGGTTACACTCTGTTACCATGTTCAGGATTCTTAGTGCTGTGAACTTGTGTTGCGACTGAAATCTATGGCAGACTTCCAATGTATTTATGAAGCAAAAAACAAAGGTAAAAGACAGCAAACACTAATTTTATAACAGTAACGGATGTCACTGAGCGACTGAACTGAACTGAACGGATGTCAAAACGAAATTGTGAACTTCACTATAGCCATGAGCTGACATTTGCTCCCCAGCTGCATATATACAAACAAACCCAATATTAGAGTCTATCCATTTAGATACTTAAATATTGGGTTGACTCTGACATCTATGTAGCCAGCCACCACAAGGGCATGTCCTCCAAAATACCGAGTGAACAGAGCCACATACTTCATGTGCCCTGGTGCCTACTGAAATCAGGCTATTAATAAACGTTCACTTTGATAGTAAAGAACAACAATGAAAAAAAAAATGCAAGGCAATTGTGATCTAGAGCATCTCACATGTAGCACTTCTGGAAATTGGAAACAGTCAAACTTATCAAATGCTATGAAAACCATCAGGTTACTAGAATAATCTACAGATGTCAGATACCTATGCCTGGACCAAACTCCACCCTTCCTGAAAAATCTTTGGTAATTACCTGAAGAGTCACTTGCATTGTTTTCCACTCTTACGTTTCAGCTGTTTGGCTTTTATAAGGGACCCTTTGTAACTAACTTATGTTTAAAGTTTCTAAGTGCTTTCTCTTCCAGGTCCCTACTATTTCTTCTGTGCGCTGTGGAAAGCTGCTATGTTATGAACACATGGCCCTGCTCTGTCTATCCAGCTTCCTGGGAAAATACTCAGCTCATCTATATTTAATGTGTTTTTCCTGCTGATCCTTCAGGGTGCAAATCTCACCCACCACATCTAATAAGCATGATGGATTATATTCAATTTAGCTAATGCCAGCCTATAACTAATTACAGCACCATCCTCAAAGCAGGCTGGAGTTAGAGCCTTGTCAAAGTGCCCTTTATAAACAGCCTGTTTCTGGGGATTTACACAGCAAGTATGGGTGATTTCAACTGTAAATATGAAAAGAGAGTATAATGACTACACGCCAACACTAGGAGCTTTGAGTCCTAACTAGTAAGGGAGGCAGGACCATGGATCCTTGGAGAAAATGAAGAATGAATATTGCAACATCCAGAGGGATCAGCTGGCCATTTACTCCTGTCATGCTAAGTGTTATGCCAGGGAAATCTAGAAGCCAGAAGGCTGCTCACAGGTGGGGAAAAAAAAAACACTCACAAGAATATCGACAAGCTACCATTTCACCATTTCAAGTGTGACCCAGGGCAAGGTTCCCTCTCTGGACATTAGGTACCCCATTAGGAAGATGGGGTGGCAGCAGAGTTTGCTGGAAAGAACACTGACTCAGTAGTCAAGACAAATATGGTTTCCAAACCCGGCTCCACTCCTAGGGGCTCTATGAGAGAGTAAGTTACTTAGCCTTTATAAGCCTTGGTTTCCTCAATAGCAAAACAGACATAACGACAACCACCCTGTACAACTGGAAGGATTCAGAGTGATAAAGTTTATGCAGCACTGGCACAGCACCCAACACACTAGGAACTCAATAACTGATAACTGTTAATGGTTCCAAGATCAATATTCCATCCATTTCAATAAAAAGAATCAAAACTGAGATTTCATATGGGAAAAAGCTATGTCATGATACAGTAAAAGAATCTTTAAATCCTCAAGCAGTTATAACCCCACAGTAACCTGGACAACCTATATTTTGTTATACCAACATGGATTATGGGAAAACAGCAAGATAACTATGTGAGATGCCCCCCAAAGGCCTTTACTCTGGCCCCTACTAGGACTTCTCTGGTTTCTCAGACAGTAAATCATCTGCCTTCAATGCGGGAGACCCAGGTTTGATCCCTGGGTTGGTAAGATCCTCTGGAGAAGGAAATGGCAACCCACTCCAGTATTCTTGCCTGGAAAATCCCATGGACGGATGAGCGTGGTAGGCTACAGTCCATGGGGTAGCAAAGAGTCGGACACGACTGAGCGACTTCACTTCACTTCTTTCTGGCCCCTACTATTGGGCGGGAGAGAGCTCTCTGCACGAGACACACCCCTGTCTTATGACTAATCCTAAATCAGGCCCCCCATGTTCTACGCATCTCCAGCCTTAGCACACCTTTCAAATCCTTTGCTCACACAATACCTTGCCTAACCTGTTGGTTCTTTCCATAGATCAAAGAAGTAGAAGTGAAGAATAAGTAACAGATGACCAGATCTCTTCCCCAGCTTCCCCTTCAGTCAGCTCACAAGCTGACTGTGTGAACAAGAGAGCTTCTAAAGAAAGACCCCAAGGAGTCAAGGAGCCTGCCTGCAGTGGGAGATGGCAACCAGCCTGGCCCCCATCTTGATGATTAACTAAAATTACTTCTCCTTTTCCCTTTAAAACCTTTCATGGCCAAGCAGAATCTTGGGAGGTGGTTGTGGGGGACACTGAGTTCACCATCTCCCCCCAGACTACCAGCATTTTGATTAAAACCAGCTTTGTTTTCTACTAACATTTGCCTCTCTTGAGTGTTGATTTTTGAGTGGTGAGCAGCCAGATCTGAGTCTGTAACACTACTGGACAAGATGATATAAAACCAATGTCCGTCGCTGGAGTTTAAGACAAACACCGTGTGTACCACTGTCAAAGGGGTACCCTGAATTCAGAGCCCTCTTTGATCCAGCACCACCCCACCACTGAAGCCTCATCTCCCACTTTCTTCCTCACACACTGTGCTCTCGTCCTCAACAAGGCAGCTCCCTGTGCACTGTTCACACCGTGCTGTTTATGCTCCAGGCTGTGGCCGAACTCTTTGCTCAGCCTAGGAGGTCCCTCTTCACTCCTGCCTCCTGCTACTACTTTTTTAGTTAAACTTCATCTTCGGCATTCCTGACCCCTCTCTGAGAGGGACCAGCCTCAAGACATGCTTCCCCAGATGGTCTCTAACACACACAGGCTGTCTTTTACACTGGGACACCTCTGTTTCCTCTGAAAGGTTTTAAAAATCTAAATATTTCTATATGATTTCCACATTTGAAGCTCCATTTAATAAACCATGGCTCAAGGAAGTCTTCCATCAATATTAGCTAAATCATATCAATAGATACCAAAGGTAAGCTAAGCCCCACCCTGATATGTTATGACATTAAAAGTCCTTAGTGGATTGTTGGCGTCACAATTCAGAATCATCCTCATTGCAGCAGGGGAGGAAAGGAAATCTGCCTGGTTACAGTGTCATCCGACAAAACAAGACTTCTCCCTCAAGGCACTGACCACTTATCACCTCCACTACGAAATCCCCAGAGTGTCCATCTAACAGATGCCTTCCTCTGTGCTCTCAGAGGAAGCACTTTGTAACAACCTCGGCATCCATTTCTTCACTTTCCCTACACTGAAGGGTGCATTTAGCTTACACAAGGGGTTCTAGGGCAACTATATGTTCAAGTCCCCCTGATCTATCAGCACAGATTGATACAAATATCAACCACTGGATCAACAAACTGGTGAAGAGCAGGAAATTGAAGTCCAACAGTGAGAATGTCAGCTTCACCCCTCAGCCAACTGTCACTGTAAGCCTCCATCCCCTCTCCTCTAAAATGGAAGTAAGAGGACATCACCAGCAGTCCAGTGGTGGGACTCTGTGCTTCCACGGTGCGGGTCTTGGGTTTGATCCCTGGTCAGGGAACTAGGATCCCGTATGTTATATGGAATGCCCTAAATAAATTAAATAAGAGTAAGACTCCTTATTCAGAAAACTAAGATCATGGCATCCAGTATCACTTCATGGCAAATGGATGGGGAAACAATGGAAACAGTGAGAGACTTTATTTTGGGGGGCTCCAAAATCACTGCAGATGATGACTACAGCCATGAAATTAAAAGATGCTTGCTCCTTGGAAGAAAAATTATGACCAACCTAAATAGCATATTAAAAAGCAGAGACATTACTTTGCCAACAAAGGTCCATCTCATCAAAGCTATGGTTTTTCCAGTGGTCATGTATGGATATGAGAGCTGGATTATAAGGAAGGCTGAACACCGAAGAATTGATGCTTTTGAACTGTGATGTTGGAGAAGCCTCTTGAGAGTCCCTTGGAATGCAAGGAGATCCAACCAGTCCATCCTAAGGGAAATCAGTCCTGAATATTCATTGGAAGGACTGATGTTGAATCTGGAAGTCCAATAGTTGGTCACTAGATGCGAAGAGCTGACTTGTTGGGAAAGACCCTTATGCTGGGAAAGATTGAAAGCAGGAGGAGAAGGGGACAACAGAGGATAAGATAGTTGGATGGCATCACTGACTCTATGGGCATGAGTTTGAGTAAACTCCAGGAATTGGTGATGGACAGGGAAGCCTGGTGTGCGGCAGTCCATGGGGTCGCAAAGAGTTGGACACGACAGAGTGACTGAACTGAACTGAAGACTCCTTCATTGAGTTGTGAGGGTAAAATAAAATTAGATGATGAGCATAAATCAGTTAGACCAGTACACACTTGGCACATGTTAAGTGCCCAAGAAACAGCAGCTGTTTTATAGTTTTTATTGTCATCACAAGACAAAGGGGTGTCTGCAACAGAGCAAAGGCAGCAAGAACTCATTTTCCTTTGTTTGCTCACCTTGCCTCTCTCAAGTTCAGCAAGTGTTGATTCAAGTTCGGAGGGCTCGTAAAGGACTCAGAGAAGGCAAGGCTTTGAGACAGAGGGGAGCCAAGGTAGCCGGAAGATCAATGTTCAAAGACGTTCCAAGATTGAGGAAAATGGGAGAAGCGGATAAAGCCTGGAAGATAAGTGAGGAAACTTTCCCGCCTGACAGGAAAATTTCCAAATGGTCTGAGGTGACTCCAAATGCTAGTCAGGAGCCAGGCTGGCTGCACACAAACTGAGGAGAGTGTTAAAACTGATTTTCAAAACTCGGATTCAGATAGACTGGGATAAAACCTGAGAATATGTATTTTCAACAAGCAACCTAGGTGATTTTTAAAAAATTTTACTACAGTTGATTTACAATGTTGTGTTGTATTAATTTCAAGTATACAGCAAAGTGATTCAGCTGTATATAACTATTCTCTTTCAGATTCTTTTCCATTAGAGGTCATTACAAGATATTGAGTATACAGTTCCCTGTGTTATACAGTAGGTCCCGTGGGTTATCTATTTTATATATAGGAATGTGTATATATTAATCCCAAGCTCCTAATTTATTCCTCCCTCCCCCTTTCCCCTTTGATAACCATAAATTTGTTTTCTGTGTCTGCGAGCCACCTTCTGTTTTGGAAATAAGTTCACTGCATCATTTTTTTCAGATCCCACATAAGCACTATCCTGTGATATTTGTCTTTCCCTTTCTGGCTTTCTTCACTTGTTACGATAATCTCTAGGCCCATCCACATTGCTACAAATGGCAATATTTCATTATTTCATTCTTTTATATGTCTGAGTAACATTCTGTTGTGGGGCTTCCCTGGTGGCTCAGTGGGAAAGAATCCGCCTGAGGATGAGGGTTCTGCGAGAGATGGGGGTTCAATCCCTGGGTCAGGATGATCCCCTGAGAAGGAAATAACAACCCAAGAATACTGGGTTCTTGCCTGGAAATTCCCTGGACAGAGGAGCCTGGTTGGCTATGGTCCAGAGAGTCCCAGAGAGTCTGATGCAATTTAGCAACTAAACAACACCACCACAATACTCCACTGTATATATATACCACATTTTCTTTTCCATTCATCTGTCAGTAACATTTAGAACAAGCAGCCTAGGTGATTTTCATGTGCAGTCAGGTGATACCCTGCACCAAGAAGCAGAACGAGCCCTCAGCATAGCCATTCTGGCCTTTAGAACTGGCTCTGGGTAGGATCTCTCCTGCAGCTGGGGCCTCTCACTTTAGCCAAGGCTCCATAAGGGACTGAGTGTGAACGAGCATCAGGTGGTTCAAGTTGGTAACCACAAGAATAAAGATGAGCTTCCCAATAGCAATATTTCCAAAAGCTCAGCATCTTTGTGGGGTTAGATCTGGTTTTAGATCAGGGGTCCCCAACCTCCGGGGTCTAATGCCTGATGATCTGAAGGTGGAGCTGACGTAACAATAACAGAAATAAAGCGCACAATGAATGCAGTGTGCTTGAACCACCCTGAAATCACTCTCCCAACCCCAGTCTGTAGAAAAATTGGAAAAAATTGTCTTCCCTGAAACTGGTGCCAAAAAGGTTGAGAACCGCTGTTTTAGATCATTTCCGAGGCTAACAACAACAACAGAAATAATAATAGCGATACTAGTTAACAAGTGCCAACAGTGTGCCAGGCAGTGCACTAGCCTACAGGTTATCCAATATAATCTCCCCAACATGCTGCAAGATACACACTGCCCTCACTAAATGTAGGAAATCAAGGTTCAGAGAGGATACTTAATGTGCCCAACATCAGACAGAGAGTAAAAGACAGAATCAAGCAGGCAGTCGGTTAGTTTGTGATGAACGGGCTGCTGTTTGACTGAACAGCAATTCTCTCTGACGTCTCACGTGTGCATGCTCAGTCAGTCATGTCTAACTCTCTGTAACCCATGGACTGTAGGTTGCCAGGCTCCTTTATCCTTGGCATTCTCCAGGCAAGAATACTGGTGTAGGTTGCCATTTCCTATTCCAGGAGATCTTTCCCACCCAGGGACTGAATCCGCATCTCCCATGTCTTCTGCCTTGGCAGGTGGATTCTTTACCACTGAGCCACCTGGGATCCCTGCCAATCTCAGGCTATCCCTTTTTTGCAGACCTGGCTCAAAACTGTCCACCTGAAGAAATTATATTTTTTCTAAAATTCCCAAAGCACTAAACACAGAGCTCTATTTCTGGTGCTATTCAATCGATAACCAGCGAATAAATAGAAGTGAGGTAATACATTTCTGTCATACCTTTTCCCAAAGAGCACAAAACACATTTATATTTACTGTCTCATCTGTTCTAGTAGTTGCTTTAAAAAAAAACCACTTTTATTGGATTGAGACATAAATAAGGGGTTCTGTAAAACATTTAAAATGACATCTTTTACAAGGTCCCATTCTTTCCTCTAAGTGTTACCATACTGTTAGTTGCTTTCTCTATTCAAATAGAATCTTTTCATTTTTACAAATCCATTTCAAAGAAGTCTGGTTATATAAAAATGCAACTAGAAAAGGAACTCTCCTCTACTGTTTAGCATTCGTTATCTTCTATTTTTCCATTATGCTTCCCTTTAATGTGGTCTCAGCCCTCTTTCCTAAACAGCCCCAAGTGACCTGTCAATCTGTTTACAACACACGTAGATCTACACTCACCATCCGCACTGCTCTCACGGGGCCATCTTTGGACCACTGGAACCATCCATGTCTCTGAGGTAGGTCATACTTTCAAACGCTCCAGGCTGGGCCCTCGCCCCTCGTGACTGGGGTCTGACCATGGAGCACTCATTCTTCTTCCCTGCTCCCTGAAGTTTATGAGAGACCAGGCCCCTACCACTACCCTCACAATTATAATGATTGCAAATTCGTGCAACATTTTAAGTTAACTGGGTCTGACCATAATTAATCATGTAAGAAAATGATATGACTATATCATAAAAATACTTTGTATCTTTTGTATGGGCATAGATATTTTGTATCTTTTGTATGGGCATAGAATAGTGTAGAAATGTAAACAAGGAAGAGACCCTATCAGCACAGGAAGGATCTCCGTGGAGAAGGTGATATCTCTGCAGGGTCTTAAAGAATGGGCCTTGTGTGTAAAATAGATACCTAGTGAGAACCTGCTATAACACACAGGGAGCTCAGCTCCATGCTCTATGATGACCTACATGGGTGGAATGGGGTAGGGGGAGGCCCCAGCCGAAGGGGAAATATGTATACTTACACCCAATTCAATAGTTAGAACTGGACATGGAGCAACAGACTGGTTCCCAATGGGAAAAGCAGTACATCAAGGCTGTATATTGTCACCCTGCTTATTTAATTTATATGCAGAGCACATCATGAGAAATGCTGGGCTGGAAGAAGCACAAGCTGGAATCAAGATTGCGGGAGAACTATCAATAACCTCAGATATGCAGATGACACCACCCTTATGGCAGAGAGCAAAGAGGAACTAAAGAGCCTTTTGATGAAAGTGAAAGAGGAGAGTGAAAAAACTGGCTTAAAACTCAACTAAGATCTCTAAGATCTCAGAAAACTAAATCATGGCATCTGGTCCCATCATTTCATGGCATATAGATGGGGAAACAATGGAAACAGTGGGAGAATTTATCTTTTGGGGCTCCAAAATCACTGCAGATGGTGATTGCAGCCATGAAATTAAAAGATGCTTGCTCCTTGGAAGAAAAGTTATGACCAACCTAGACAGCATATTAAAAAGCAGAGACATTACTTTGCCAACAGAGGTCCGTCTAGTCAAGGCTATGGTTTTTCCAGTAGTCATGTATGGATGTGAGAGTTGGACTATAAAGAAAGCTGAGAGCCAAAGAATTGATGCTTTTAAACTGTGGTGCTGGAGGAGACTCTTGAGAGTCTCTTGGACTGCAAGGAGACCCAGCCAGTCCATCCTAAAGAAAATCAGTCCTGAATATTCATTGGAAGGACTGATGTTGAGGCTGAAATGCCAATATTTTGGCCACCTGATGTGAGAACTGATTCATTGGAAAAGACCCTGATGCTGGGAAAGATTGAAGGTGGAAAGAGAAGGAGACGACAGAGGATGAGATGGTTGGATTGTATCACCGACTCAATGAACATGAGTTTGAGTAAACTCCGGGAGTTGGTGGTGGACAGGGAGGCCTGGCGTGCTGCAGTTCATGGGGTTGCAAAGAGCCGGATATGACTGAGCGACTGAACTGAACTGAACAGCTGATTCACATTGTTGTACAGCAGAAACCAACACAATATCGTAAAATAATTATCCTCCGATTAAAATAAATTTCATAAAAGGAATGGGCTCCTTTCCAAGGTCTTGCTAAGGAAAAGCCCAAGGATCAACAAAGGGAGAAGAAACCCATAGCATGAAGTCAGTGGATCTGTCTAGCCAGACACATAAACTAAACCACTCAGAAATAATGTGGCAGGCCCAGGGAAGTCTAGACTCTTATTTTTTTACAATCAAAGTGCTTCACAATCTGGCTTTTGTCTAACATTTCAATGTTATACCCTAGCAGATGCGTAGCAGACTGGTTGACATGTATACCTGTGGCAGATTCATTTTGATATTTGGCAAAACTAATACAATTATGTAAAATTTAAAAATAAAATAAAATTTAAAAAAATATAAAAAAAGAAAGTGTATTCTTGACTCATACAAGCCAGTATTCAAATTCCACTCTAAGTCTCAGCACTGCTTTGGACAGATGACCAAACTCCCCATGTCTCATTTTCCTCATATACAAGATGGGGTGCTGATGTGCAAGTTCATACGATTCTTATGATAAGGTGTCTCACTTACTAAACATTTATTAAATTCTCAAAAGATATTTCTTACTATAGTCAGGACTGCTAATTGTCTCCTCAGTACGCATTTCCCCTTTCTATCACTCGGGACTCTCTATTTTACTGAGGCACAATGTACCAAGCTAAAAACTATACTTCTTTCATTCCTTCATGCTGCTGCTGCTGCTAAGTCGCTTCAGTCGTGTCCGACTCTGTGCGACCCCATAGACGGCAGCCCATCAGGCTCCCCCATCCCTGGGATTCTCCAGGCAAGAACACTGGAGTTCTTGTTGCCATTTCCTTCTCCAATGCATGAAAGGGAAAAGTGAAAGTGAAGTCGCTCAGTCATTCCTTCACAGAGAGGGGTAAAAATACAACACAATTCTGACCAATGAGATATAAGCAGAAGTCATTGAATAGACTTCCCAAAATCTTCTTAAAGGGGAGCAGGTTCCTTTTTCCTGCTTGTTACATGACCGTCCATGATGGCTAGAGCTATAGCAGCAATTGTGTGATCACGTGGGAAGAGCAAGGGAATCAGAGAAGTATCAGCCCAGACAAAGTTACATCACTAAATCAATATTAGCAATTGTCCACCAATATGTTTGTAATGGTGACAGAATAAATAAAGCCCTATTTCCAGGCCTGTTGTTTGAGTTTTCTATCACTGTTAGCCAAATTAAATATATGTGTATGTATATATTAATTTAAAACACCTTCTAAGAAAAAGAAACTGAACTTAGTACTATAGACATGCTTCCTGCACTTAAAATACATACAACTACCTAGACAGGTCCCAGATGCCTTACCCACACACTCAGATGGGTTTCGGAATTCAGATAGGTAATAAAGTCCATAAACTGCTGCTGCTGCTGCTGCTGAGTCACTTCAGTCATGTCCGACTCTGTGTGACCCCTTAGACGGCAGCCCACCAGGCTCCCCTGTCCCTGGGATTCTCCAGGCAAGAACACTGGAGTGGGTTGCCATTTCCTTCTCCAATTCATGAAAAGTGAAAAGTGAAAGTGAAGTCGCTTGCAAGAGTACCGGAGTGGAGTGCCACTGCCTTCTCTGAGTCCATATACCATATATGACCAAATACCCCTGCAGAGCAGAGTTGGGTAGCACCCTATTTTCATGCACATAAATATTTTTGCAGAAAGACATGTGAGCATTTATACTAAGTAAGATACCTGAAAACTAGAAGTATATAGTCCACATCAGTTCAGGTCAGGTTTATCTAAGTACATTCAAGTCAGTGGAGGTTTTGCAATGAAACGGGTTATGAAAATTCAGTTTTCACAGCTTTACGGATTTTGGAATTGTGGATAATGCACAATGGATCTATAGTACAAGACAGAATTTAGCTATAATCTAAGTCTGAATAATATTCTATGAGGGTTGCATAGTGTCAGTTTGGGCTGCTATAACCAAGTACCATGGACTGGGTGGCTTATCAACAACAGAAATTTATTTCTCATAGTTCTAGAGGTTGGAAGTCCAAGTTCAGGTTGCCAGCATGGTGGACTTCTGGTACTGACTTCTCATTTGAATCTTTGCATGGCAGAAAGAGAACTACCTAGGTCTCTGGAGCCTCTTCTTATAAGGGTTCTGCTTTGGGCAAATGGCCAACCTCTCCTCGCTTTCCTCATATAAAAGAAGGAAATTCTCTTGGTTGGAGAATTCCATGGACAGAGGGGTCTGGTGGGCTATAGTCCATGGAGTTGCAAAGAGTGGGACACAACTGGTATCCTATAGCCCACCAGGCTCCTCTGTCCACGGGATTTCTCAGGCAAGAATACTGGAAAGGGTTGACATTGCTTTTTGCAGGGGATCTTCCTGATCCAGGGATTGAACCCAGTGTCCTGCATTGCAGGCAGATTCTTTACCATCTGAACAAGCAAGAAAGTATAACTAAAAGAACTATAAAAGTAACATTCACTCAGATATTTTTTATCCCAAGCAATACTCTACTCTCTTTATCTAGACTGACACATTTAAACCTCACTTCCACCCCATGAGGGGGGTATAATCTTTATTCCAATATTCCAGATGAGAAACTGAGCACAGAGAAGTTAAATATAACTGCTACAGATCACATGGCTACTAAAAGGCAAAAGCTGGATTCAAACCTAGACAGCATAAATGACAGTCCTAATAAAATCTCAATGGAATTCTAATTTAGACCTATCTAATTAGCAATTTAAATAATACCTGATGTTGGCGAGATATGAGAAAACTAGCCCAAATTTTTGTCAACTTGTACAATCTTATTGGTTGACAAGCTGGTGGTGTTTATCAACAACTTTTAAAATGTGCATTCCCACTATCCTAATAACTCTATTTTTAATAATTTTCCCAAAGAAATAATCAGGGCCTCTGGTAACAGTGGAATAAGAAATTCAGACAAATTCTTCCATTGAAAACAACTATAAATCCTAGACAAACTTAAAAAAAAAATCAGCTTGTATACATCAGTAAGCTAGCAAGGCAATGAAGAATTATGGACGCAAATTTAGAAGGTGATAGAAACCCAAACAATGAGTCCAGTATTTGAAATGACTTTCCTCTAGAGCAGCGATCCCCAACCTTTTTCGTACCAGAGACCAGTTTCGTGGAGAACAATTCTGCGTGGACTGAAGCTGGGGCTTGTTTCGGGATGAATCAAGCACACTACTTTTACTGTGTCCTTTATTTCCACTACTATTACATCATCTCCACCTCAGATCATCAGGCATTAGACACGGGAGGCTGGGGATTCCTGCCGCAGAGTATCTGCCAGTTCTGTAGAGGCAGCTAAGAGGCTAAAAGTGAAAAAGTGAAAGCGTTAGTCACTCAGTTGTGTCACAGTCTTTGCCAGCTCCTCTGTCCATGGAATTCTCGAGCCAAGAATACTAGAGCAGGTTGCCATTCTCTTCTCCAGGGGGTCTTCCTGACCCAGGGACTGAACCTGGGGCTCCTGCATTGCAGGGTGATTCTTTACCATCTGGGCCACCAGGGAAGCCCCAAAAGGCTAAATATCTGAGCATTGATTTTGACAGCCTCTCGGATTTAAGAGAACAAAAATAAAATATGGAGACTACCAAAGAAAAGGGTCCTGGTAATCCTGCTTTTGGCTGAAGTCACAGTGGCAATTCTTAAGAGTAAAGTAAACTAGGAAATGTATTGAAGAACAGCCTCAAATCACTTCAATCCTTAAATTTGTATTCAGGGAAGTCTGGCTGCTCGTGCTCTGATAAGTTACTGTAAGAAGCGTGACTGGGTGACTGAACAACAACAACAAAGGAGCTATGTTAATATCCTCTAGAGGAAAAGAATACCATCCTGAGACCCTCACTACTTTATAGTTTTTGACATATAATGTCCACTACACAATCAAAAATGACCAGGCATGTGAAGAGCTGGAACAGTATCTAAATAAATTAACAGAAACAATAGAATACAACAGGACAGGACTTACAGAGACTCCAGATTATATAGCCACTGGATACAGACATTAAAATAGTTATTTGACAGAATAAAAGGCAGGATCAAGGACTTCAGCAGAGAATCCGAAAGTATAAAATAAGGTAATGACAAGTCTAACACTAAAAAATACAAATATGCGAAACAAAAATTAATCAAAATAATGAATGCAATAGAATGTTTTAAAAGTAATTAGGCAAAACTAGAGAGTGAATTGGGAAATGGGAGAGTCACGGGAGAGTAATCAGAAAAAATATGCCAATACAACATGGGAAGACCAAGGGTCAAACAAATACAAGAGGCAAGTAGGAAACATGGAGACTCAGTGAGAAGAGTTGACACGTGCCCTGGGAATCCCAGGAGAGGAAGGAGAAACAGAAATAAAGCTATAGAGCACGATTTACAGTAGCCAGGACATGGGAACAACCTAAATGTCCATCGATAGAGGAACGGATAAAGAAGATGCGGTGCATACACACAATGGAATACGACTCAGCATAAAAAGGCCATTGGGCCACTTGTAGAGACGTGGATGGACCTAGAGACTGGCATACAGAGTGAAGTCAGAAAGAGAAAAACAAATACTGTATGTTCATGCATATATGTGGAATCTAGAAAAATGGTACAGATGTTCTTACGTGTGAAGCAGAAATAGACACAGATGTAGAGACTGAATATATGGATACCAAGGGGTAAAGAAGGGTGGGTGGGAGGAACTGGGAGATTGGGATTTACATATAGACACTACTGACACTATATATAAAATAGATAACTAATGAGAACCGACGTATAGCAGGGAGCTCTACTTCAGGCACTGTGGTGACCTGAATGCGAAGGAAGTCCAAAAGAGAGGGGATAGACAGTCAGTCCACGGGATTGCAGAGTCAGACATGACCCAGCACACGCGTGTACATATATGGCTGATTCACTTTGCTGTACAGTGGAAACTAACACGACATTGTGAACCAACTATACTGCAATAAAAATCAACTTAAAAAATAAAGTTAGAAAGAGGTAACAGCTGAGAATTCCTCAATATTGACACCCCTTCCAAAACAAAAAAAAGAAACCCTCTCAACCCATAACAGGGGTCAGCAAAATTTGATGAGTCACCTATTTCTATATGGCCTATGACTTAAGAACAGTTTTTATATTTTTAAAGAGTCATGAAAGAAGGAGAGGAAGAGCAGAGACTGTATGTGGCCCACACAGCCTAAAATTTGTTTTTGCTCCTTCACATAAAATGTTGTGACACATCTGGGCCACAGATTCAAAAATCCCTATGAACCCCATCATTGTCGTCATCTAGTCACTAAGCCATGTCCAACTCTTGTGACCCCGTGGACTGTAGCCCACCAGGCTCTCCTGTCCATGGAATTCTCCAGGCAAGAATACTGGAGTGGGTTGTCATTTCCTTCTCCAGGGGATCTTCCTGACCCAGGAACTGAACCTGGGTCTCCTGCACCACAGGCAGATTTTTTTACTGACTGAGCTACAAGGGAAACCCCAAATGCACCTATAAATCTACTCTCATGCTTAGTAGCCCAGGCTGTCATAAGGAGACTGGAGGGTGAAAAAAGGAAAAGGGAGATCAGGCATTTATTTCCCCAGCTGACTCCTAGGTCACCATAGGTTGCTTGAATCCCTTGCCCATAAGTGACAGTTCCTACAAAGTGGTTTTCTCCATATCGCCTCTCAGCTTCAGCTTTTAGTAAAAGCTCATCTTACTCCTTCATGCTAGGAAGACTCCTAACTCTAATCTTAATCTAGCCTCATTCTATTACTAGGCCCAAATCTACACTATCTCCCACTGTTCCGCAGTATATTGTCCAATGCCTTTGTCAATCATCTCTTCATTAATTATCTCTTATCCACAAGGTCCTCGACAGATGCTGGTCATCCTCAGGTATATCACTGTAAAAGTACTAGGAGGAGGAGGAGAAGGGGGTAGGAAGAAGGAAAAGGGAAAGGAGTGGGAGAAGAAGAACAAAAAAGAAAACAGAAAGTATCTTAAAAGCAACCACATGAAAAAAGACAGAATTCCTACAATGAAACAACAATTAGTCCAAGAGCTGAATTCTCAAAAAATAATAGAAGTCAGATGATTAAGAAAGTACATCCAAATAACCAAAATAAAGTAATTTCCAACCTTGAATATCCAGTGCCAACATCTTTCAAGAATTAAAGCAATATAAAGATATTTTCAGACAAACAAAACTCAGGAGAATTCGTCACCAGCAGACTAAATTAAATATTAAAGGGTATTCTCTGGCTAGAAGGAAAAATTTATCAGATGTAAACCAGGAGATAGTGGAAGGGATAAGGAACAATGAAAGAGAATATAGATACAAATGAATATTGGCGTCATAAAATAACAATGAAAATACATACAGAACTTATATACACTTGATGATAAGAGTTCATAAGTGAAAAAGATAGCAAAAAAATTTAAAGTCTTTTAAAATCCTTGCAACATCTGTGAAGAGGCTGCTGCTGCTACTGCTGCTAAGTCGCTTCAGTCGTGTCCGACTCTGTGCGACACCATAGACAGCACCCCACCAGGCTCCCCCGTCCCTGGGATTTTCCAGGCAAGAACACTGGAGTGGGTTGCCATTTCCTTCTCCAATGCATGAAAGTGAAAAGTGAAAGTGAAGTTAAGCATTAAGTTATAATAATTGGAAAAATCATACTGTATTTTTCAGAGTACACATTAAAAGAATAGTAAGAGAAAATAAAAGGTTAATAGAGGGCTGGAATGACACAAAATTATCAATACCAAAAGAAGGCAATAAATGAGATGAAAAAAAGAAAGAAACAAAGAACAGATGGGACAAAAAAGAGCAAAATAAGATAGAATACATAGACCAAAATATCACATTAATTAAATACTTCAAATTAAAGGCAAATGTGCCAGACTGTATCAAAAATAAGCTGCTTAGAAGACGCATGTCTAAATGTAAAATATAGCAGGTTTTCTATTAAACAATGGAAAATACAATATGTAAATACTAAAAACAACTGAAAAAGCTGGTATAGCTCTTGTGTCTTAAGTCACTTCAGTCATGTCCAACTCAGTGCGAACCTATGGACTGTAAACCACCAGGCTCCTCTGTCCATGGGATTCTCCAGGCAGGAATACATGGATTGCCATGCTCTCCTCCAGGGGATCTTCCCGACCCAGGGATCAAACTCACATCTCTTATGTCTCCTGCGTTGGCAGGCAGGTTCTCTACCACTAACACCACCTGGGAAGCCTTCTAGAGTTAATTTTGTAAACCATATTTATGATACATTTTCTAATAGGTTTCAATTTATAAAAGTTATTAGCATACAGTCGACAAATAATATCCTCATATCTTTTAATGCTTGTAGGACATTATAATTGTGTCTCTTTTTTCATTTTTGATTCCTGATATTGGTTATATCCTCTCATTTTCACTTCTTTGCTTTCTCTCTTTCTTCCTAATTGGTATTTCCAGGGGTTATTAACTTTATTACTAAGTGTTTTCAAAGAAACAGCTTTGTTTCAGAATTTTGAAAAATTTATATATTTCTGGTGATTGAATTTTAAAATTATGAAATCTCTATGTCTTATAATAATTTTCCTTTGAAGTTCTTTTTGTGTAATATTAATAGAGCTATTAATATTAATAGAGGAATAAAGAAACCTAAAAACAGGTATGAGAAATAGAAAGCAAATAGCAAGATGGTAAAATAAAACCAATGATAACAATGGGACTAAAATGGACTAAATATTCCAATTATCTGGCAAATATTGATGGACTATATTTTCAAAAAATAAAAAGACTATTTGCTATTTAGTTACAAAAAATATCCCTTAAAAATAAGGACACAAGAAATTTAAAGGAAAGAGATAGAAAATGGCATGTCATACAAACACTATCTAAAAGAAAGCTGGTGTCTATATGAACATTAGACAAGTTAAAATAAAAGCAATTGTTGTTCAGTCACTCAGTCGTGTCTGGCTCTTTGCAACCCCATGGACTACAGCACTCCAGGCTTCCCTGTCCATCACCATCTCCCAAAGCTTGCTCAGACTCATGTCCGTTGAGTCCGTGATGCCATCTAACCATCTGGTCGTCTGTCATCCCCTTCTCCTCCTTCCTTCAATCTTTCCCAGCATCAGGGTCTCTTCCAGTGAGTCAGTTGTTTGCATCAGGTAGCCAAAGGATTGGAGTTTTAGCTTCAACACCAGTCCTTCCAATGAATATTCAGGGTTGATTTCCTTTAGGATTGACTGGTTTGATCTCCTTGCTGTCCAAGGGATTCTCAAGAGTCTTCTCTAACACCATAGTTCAAAAGCATCAATTCTTCAGTTCTCAGCTTTCTTAATAGTCCAGCTCTCACATCCATACATGACTACTGTAAAAATCATAGCTTTGATGAGATGGACCTTTGTTGGCAAAGTAATGTTTCTGCTTTTTAATATGCTGTCTAGGTTGGTCATACTTTTCTTCCAAGGAACAATTGTCTTTAAAGTTCATGGCTGCAGTCACCATCTGCAGTGATGTTGGAGCCCCAAAAAATAAAGTCTGTCACTGTTTCCATTGCTTCCCCATCTATTTGCTATGAAGTGATGGGACCAGATGCCACGGTCTCAGTTTTCTGAATGTTGAGTTTTAAGTCAACTTTTTCACCGTCCTCTTTCACTTTCATCAAGAGGCTCTTTAGTTCCAAAGAAATCCCAGGGCTGATCTCCTTCAGAATGGACTGGTTGGATCTCTTTGCAGTCCAAGGGACTCTCAAGAGTCTTCTCCAACACCACAGTTCAAAAGCATCAATTCTTTGGCGCTCAGCCTTCTTCACAGTCCCACTCTCACATCCATACATGACCACTGGAAAAACCATAGCCTTGACTAGATGGACCTTTGTTGGCAAAGTAATGTCTCTGCTTTTGAATATGCTATCTAGGTTGGTCATAACTTTTCTTCCAAGGAGTAAGCGTCTTTTAATTTTACAGCCACAGTCACCATCTGCAGTGATTTTGGAGCCCAAAAAAATAAAGTCTGACGCTGTTTCCACTGTTTCCCCATCTATTTCCATGAAGGGACGGGACCAGATGCCATGATCTTCGTTTTCTGAATGTTGAGTTTTAAGCCAACTTTTTCACTCTCCTATCAAGAGGCTTTTTAGTTCCTCTTCACTTTCTGCCATAAGGGTGATGTCATCTGCATATCTGAGGTTATTGATATTTCTCCCGGCAATCTTGATTCCAGCTTGTGCTTCTTCCAGCCCAGCATTTCTCATGATGTACTCTGCATATAAATTAAATAAGCAGGGTGACAAAATACAGCCTTGACATAGTCCCTTCCCAATTTTGAACCAGTCTGTTGTTCCATGTCCAGTTCTACTGTTGGTTCCTGACCTGCATACAGATTTCGCAGAAGGCAGGTAAGGTGGTCTGGCACTTCCATAAATGTAATAAGTATTAAGTAAAATGGTAATATTTCATGACAAAAAGACTCATTCACAGGAAGACATAACAATCGTACATGTGTATTCATCTAACAACAAAGCTCTAAAAATACACAAAGCAAAAATTAACTGAACTAACAGGAGAAATAAACAATTCCACAATCACAGTTGAAGATTTTACAAACCTCGCTCAGTACGTGATGGAACAGACAGACAAAATTCAATAATAATATAGAGAATTTTTAAAACTATTAATCTACTTGACCTATTTATCATATAGAGAATATAACACTCAACTGCAAAATACACATTTTTTGTAAATTCATATAAAATATTTACCAAAATAGACCAGATATTTAGCCATAAAGCAAATCTCAATAAAACTCAAAGAATTAAAATCATATAGTATATTTTCTTATCACTAAAGAAATAATCTAGAAATCAATAATGATTAGAAAATTATCAAATGTTTAGAAATTAGGCAACACTCTTTCAAATAAAAGAAATCACAATAGAAATAAAGTAAAAGAAAGTGAAAATCACTCAGTCGTGTCCAACTCTTACGACCCCATGGATTATTACAGTCCATGGAATTCTCTAGGCCACAATACTGGAGAGGGTAGCTTTTCCCTTCTCCAGGGGATCTTTCCAATCCAGGGATGGAAAGCAGGTCTCCCGCATTGCAGGAGGATTCTTTACCAGCTGAGCCACAAGGGAAGCCCAAGAATACTGGAGTGGGAAGCCTATCCCTTCTCCAGGGGATCTTCCTGACCCAGGAATCAAACCAGGGTCTCCCACACTGCAGGCAGATTCTTTACCAACTGAGCTATCAGGGAAGCCCTAGTAAGTAAGTAAGTGAAAGTCGCTCAGTCGTATCTGACTCTGCGACCCCATGGACTATACAGTTCATGGAATTCTCTAGTCCAGAATACTGGAGTGGGGAGCCTTTCCCTTCTCCAAGGGATCTTCCCAACCCAGGGATTGAACCAGGGTCTCCCTCATTGCAGGCAAATTCTTTACCAGCTGAGCCACAATGGAAGCCCAGTGTATTGAACTGAAATAATAGGATTTTAACTTTAAAATTTGGGGGATGTTTTTAAAAAGTCTTTAGAGGATAAAATAGCTTTAAATTCATACATTAAATCTTTTCTCAAATGATCAAAGATTCTATCCCATTAAGCTGGGTGGGAAATAGACTAATTATTTTTAAGTGCAAGAAAGGAAAATACAAATAAGGACAAAAATCAATGAAATAGAAAAGACAATTAGCTAAGTCAAAATTGGTTCCTTTAAAAGATTAATAAAACTGACAAAACACTACCACAATTGACCAAAATGAACAGAGAGAAGATTCAAATGACCAGTGAAGAATAAACAGATATAATTCAAAAAGACACATGCATCCCTATGTGCACAACAGCATCATACACAAGAGCCAAAGCATGGAAACAACCTAAATGTCTACTGATAGAGCAAGGGATAAATAAGGTGTGGCACATACACACACTGGAACACTACTCGGCCACTGGCAGCAACGTGGATGCAACTAGAGATCACTATGATAAATGAAGTGAATCAGAAAGAGAAAGACAAACCATGTGACATCACTTATACATGGAACCTAAAATATGGCACAAATGAACCTATTTATGAGACAGAAACAAGCTCATACGCAGAGAGAACAGACTTGGGTTGCCAATGCAGAGGGGAGTGGGAGAGGGAAAGACTGGGAGTGTGGGGTTAGCAGATGTAAATGATCGTATACAGGACAGATAAATAAGGTCCTACTGTGCAGCATAGCAACTACACTCAGTATCCTGTGATAAACCATGATGGAAAATATAAACAAAAGAATGTCTGTATGTTCAGAATTGAGTCACTCTGCTGTACAGCACTCTAAACTCAACTATACATCAATTAAAAAAATAATTCATGTTGAGGTTTGACAGAAAACAAAACTCTGTTAAGCAATTATCCTTCAATTAAAAAATAAGTTAAAAAACAAAATTAAAAAAGAATAAATGGAGAAAATCACTTTAGATTTAACAGACATTTAAAAATAATAACTGTATATTATATGTAACTTCTTGCCAATAAATTTGGCACACTAGATGAAAAGGCTAACCCTTCAAGGATGTAAAACTGGCACAAATGAAAAAAACAACATCTGTATAGTCCTATACTTCCTAAAGGAATGGAAATCCTAATTTTAAATCTTCCCACAAAGAAAATTTTGGAGCCAGGCAACTTCATTGATGAAATATTTAAGGAATAAATAATATCAATGTTACATAAATTGTTTCAAAGGGTACACTTCCCTGTGTATCCTGAACAAGGACATCACAAGGAAAAAAAATGAAAGGCCAATATCTCTCATGAACAGAGATGCAAAATGCCTAAATATTAATATTAGAAAATCATATACAATTATATAAAAGAGTACAATATATCATGACCAATTAGGAGTTACTCCAGGAATGCAGGGTTAATTAACATTCAAAAGTCAATCAACATAACTCATCACATTAACAAAAGTAAGGAGAAAAAAACGTTATTTCAATAAATGTATAAAGCAATCTGGTAAAATTAAATACTTCTTCATGATGAAAATTCACATAAAACCAAGATTATGAGAGACCTTTCTTAACCTAAAAAGGAGTATGTATTTGTAAACTAAAATCAATTAAAGTCAACACAAACTGAAGGTGAAATAGTGAACATATCCCCCGATGGTTAACAATAAGACAAAATTGTCCATTATCTCCATTTCCACTCATTTCCTTAGAGATCCTATCTAGTACTAATTCAAGAAAAAGAAGTAAGAGGCATAGATTTTGGAAATAAATTCACAGAGACATCACTGTGTATATAAAAATACAGAAGAACCTACAAAATACTCAAATTAATAAGCAAAGTTGCCAACTTTGCTGCAAAATCAGTAAACAATTTTAGTACATGTGTTACCAAAGCAAGCATCAAAGTCAGTAGATAAAATAGTTTATACCAGCAATAAACAATTAAAAACAATTTAAATCCTACTGACAATACACGCACTGAAAACATCAGATATCTAGGAATAAGTTTAACAACAGCATTTTAAGAAATGTGTAAGACACTGACGCTGAAAACCACTAGATACTAAGAGAAATTTAAGGAAGACCCAAACATATGACTGGTTGATGGTCATAAATTAGAAAACACAATTTTAAGATTTTCATTCTCTCCAAATTGGTTTTTGTATTCAGTATCATCCCATTCAAAACCCCTATAAGATTTTGGTTTGGGGTGTTTTTTTGAGGGGGGGTGGAGATTAACAAGTTAACTCTCAAATTTTAGTGCATGTACAAAGAAAGAATTGACAGGGCAGTCTTGAAGAGAAAAAACAGAGGCAGTAACTGATTAATAATTACTATTATGCTATCACAATTAACAGTGTAGTACTGCACTGGCACCCACTCCAGTACTCTTGCCTGGAGAATCCCATAGACGGAGGAGCCTGGTGGGCTGCAGTCCATGGGGTCGCTAAGAGTCGGGCACGACTGAGCAACTTGACTTTCACTTTTCTCTTTCATGCATTGGAGAAAGAAATGGCAACCCACTCCAGTGTTCTTGCCTGGAGAATCCCAGGGACAGAGGAGCCTAGTGGGCTGCCGTCTATGGTGTCGCACAGAGTCAGACACCGTTGTCTGACTGTACTATTCTTACAGTACTGCTGTAAGAATAGACAAATAAGCCAGTGGAACATCACAGAGTCTAAAAATAAACTCTGGACAGTTACTTGATTTATGACCACAGCTCAGTGCCATGGTGGAGGTAACAGCTTGATGGCAGCCAGTTCATTAGAACAGGAGGAGTGGAAGTGGAGACCCTTTCCCTCTCATTCTCACCACTGCTGTCTGGGAACACTTTCAAAAATCAAAATCAGATCGTGTCACACACATAATGGAAACCCAGGGTGGCTTCTTTTTGTCTGTGTGACAACATGTAAATTCCTTGGCAAGACCCTGTGTCACTATCTTGCTCCTGCTCTCAACCTTCCTCCCTTCCCCAGGGCTGACTTTCTGCTTTGGATGTAATGAATACCTTGCTAGTCCCTGACAGCTCACCCCTCTGCTCCTGATTGCTCCTCTTACAAGACTCTCCTCCTTACTCCTCACCAGACTAACCCCGATCATCTCCTCCAGGAAGCCTTCCAGCTTCTTTCAACAGGCTACATGCTCCTCAACAGCAAGAAACAACACCCTGAGCTGACCCTTCTCACATCCTCTGCTGGCGTTTGTCATCCATGGTCCCCACTAGACTGGGAGCAGACTGAAGAGCTGTATCCCTGTCCCCTACCACCTCAGTCAGTAAGTTTTCTTTAAAGAAAGATCACCCTCAACAGGGGCTTCCCCGATAGCTCAGCTGGTAAAGAATCTGCCTGCAATGGCAGGAGACCCTGGTTCAATTCCTGGGTTGGGAAGATCCCCTGGAGAAGGGACAGGCTACCCACTCAGTATTCCTGGGTTATCAGATCTACTGTTGTGGTATCACAATGCTTGTGTTCAAATAACCTTTACTGGGCTTCCCTGGTGGCTCAGACAGTAAAGAATCCGCCTGTAGTACAGCAGACCCAAGTTTGATCCCTGGGTTGGGAAGATCTCCTAGAGGAGGGCATGGCAACCCACTCCAGTATTCTTGCCTGGAAAATCTCCACAGATGGAAGAGCCTGGTGGGATACAGTCCATGGGGTCACAAAGAGTCAGACACAACCGGGTGACTAAGCGCAGGACAGGACCCTAAACAAGATTCGAAGAAATGTTGGTAGAGAATTAAAAGTAGAACTGGGGTTGGCCAAAAAAGAGACTGGGGGGCGGGGGGGAAGAAAGGACAATGTGTGAGCAGAGGTGAGTCAGGCACATCTGTCGAGTCTGTTTTGCTCCAGTGTACAATGCTCTCAGAGCATCACTAAGTTTTTATGCTATTTAAAGCTCTGGAATCACAGTTTCATAGTAAATCACCGCTTCCAGGAAGCCATCCAGGATTAACTTGTTCCCTTTAAAATGCTCCCCCTAGCCACTGCCCTGGTCCCCCATGCATGCCCCAAGGGGTGAGGATGATTCAGTTGTCTGTGTAGGATAAAACACCTATAGCCTGCCCTTCTGTTTGGAGCCTCTGCTTGATCAACAGCCACGGAACCTCCATAATCCTTGACATACTGTGAACACAAGTCAGGAAGAAGACTGATCTTTTTAATTAAAATAAGAGGAAACATTCTATGCTGACTTGCCCTCACAGGTGAGAGGGGAGAAATGGCAATATTCCAGCATGACAACAGTAGTAACTGATATCGTCACTGAAGTCAGACCCCAGCCACTGGCCACTGCTGGCAAGTCCCCATCATCAGAAGAGAAACACACCCCACAACAGCACTTCCTGCCACAAACAAAACACTTAGATGAAACTACAAGGTGTCTGGTTTTGTCTTCCTTTTGCCAAAATAAATGGATGGTAGAAATGGGGGGTTACTCAGCACAAACACAAAAGATAGAAATGCCAAGGGAAAGTGTATGAAATATGAGGGTACTATCATACAATTTCGGGTTTGTCTGTTGTATGAATAGACACAATTTGGTTGTTGCTATTGTTTAGTCGCTAAGTCGTGTCCGATTCTTTTGCAATCCCACAGATTGTGGCCCACCAGGCTCCTCTGTCCATGGGATTTTTCAGGCAAGAATAACGGAGTGAGTTGCCATTTCCTCCTCCAGGGATCTTCCTGACCCAGGCAGCAAAACCACATCTCCTGTGTCTCCTGCTTTGAGAAGGCAGATTCTTTACCACTTGAGCCACCTGGGAAGCCCATTAGACATAATAGCTTGAGTTAAATATTTTCAGTTTTTATCCAGGAGACACCATAGGCTGCTGAGATGGGCTGGTCTGCATGCCAGTGTCTCAGCTCTTCCACACTCTCCATGTTCCAGGGATCCACAGGAGGAGGAAAGCCCAGGAGCAGGCCTGCGTTGATCAGGCCTAAATAACCAATGCTATCAATAACGGAGCTTTTTAATAGCTATTTTGTTGTTGTTGTGAAATACATAAATTATACTACATCCATACAATGGAATATTATTCAGAAATAAAAAGAAATAAGCTATCTGAAGTCCCCAAAATACATGGAGGAAACTTAAGGCCTTATTTCTAAGTGAAAGAAGCCCATCTGAAAAGGCTACATATTATATGATCCCAAGATTATGACACTGTGGAAAAGGTAAAACGATAGAGACAGTAGAAAGCAGTTGCCAATAGTTAGAGAGAAGGATGGGATGAACAGGTGGAGCACAGAGATGTTTAGGGCAGTGAAACTGTTGTATGATACACAATGGTGGACACATGTCATTATCCATCTGTTAAAACCCAGAAAATGTACACTGCAAAGAGTGACCCCTAATGGAAACTCTGGACTTCAGCTGATAACAATGCATCGTATTGGCCATAATGGGGCTTCCCCAATGGCAGATAAAGAATCTGCATGCAATGCAGGAGACACAGGAAATGCAGCTTTGATCCTGGGTCGGGAAGATACCCTGGAGTAGGAAGTGGCAACCTATTCCAGTATTCTTGCCTGGAGAATCCCATGGACAGAGGAGCCTGGTGGGCTACAATCCATAAGGTCGCAGAGTCAGACACAACAATGTGACTGAGCACATTGGCCATAACCAGTGTACTACACGCATGCGAGGTGTTAATAACAGGGAATCTGCCAGTGGTGAAGGTAGTCTTTCTATTTCTATAAACCTAAACTGTTCTGAAAAATAGTCTATTAATAAAAAAATAATTGCTATGATAAACCACAGTGAAATACATAAACAAATTATAGTACATCCACACAGTGTATTGCTGAACGTCTAGGATAGAAAACTCTTAGTCATTTCATGACATTCAGCCAACAGCTTCCTCTGAGGTTTCAGCTGGACAAGAGGTGTCACCTATATGGGAATTGAACCAGTGTCCATCCACCTAAATAGAAACCACAGGTAAGGCCTGAAAACTACAAATCAACAGGATGATCCGTGTACATAGATCCAATTTGATTTCAGCTTCAGTGATAAGGAAATCACAGAAAAGCTAGGAATAGTGATCCTAGAAGAACCTTGGCCCATCCGCCAAGGAGAAAGGAGGAGGACAGGCAACCAGCCCTTTAGAGTTACTTCCGACCCCACGCTCACCGCCCAGCCCTACACATATGCACTAGGGATCTCAGTTTAGGGTCACCCAGGCTGACCACTCGGACCTCTCACCCCTTGGAGGTGGGGTGGGGGGCAGGCAGAAGGGGCCAAGTTGGGAATGATTCACAGAAGGACTTGAGAATAGCACACACTGCTTGGCTCATTCTGTCTCCAGATCTCTGATGAGGCAGCACGACTTGCAGGGAAAAGCACAGACTTAGGAGTTATGAGACCAGAGTCCAGTTTTACTCTCTGGACAACCTGGCCCTTTCCCCTCATCTGCAAAGCAGGGATAATCTTCCCTAGAACCACAGAAGGTTCAAGTTGAAATGGACCCATCTTACAGGTGAGGTAAGCGAAGTCCAAGGAGATGAAATGACTTCTATAAGTTTGCACAGCTGGAAGCCGACAAGTCAACTTCCCCTCAGTTAAGTGCAGTTTCTTTACCACCACAGAGCTGAAACAAAGACCCTCTGCACAACAAAGAACATGGTCAATAATATAAAAACTTTGTAGGAGGACAGACAGTTACTAGATTTAGCACAGTGAACATTTTATAATGTTTGCAAATGTCAAACTACTATGGACTACACCTGAAACTAACATAATATGGCAGGTCAGCTATATTTCAATAATAAAAAAGGCGATCTGTGTGAAAGCGTTTTGGAAAGGTAGATGCTGTAGATGAAGGGGAGTCGCTATCAGTGCCGTTATCTTTCCATCAGCATGCCTCGGTCCTCCTCTGCTCTGGGTGAACATCATCCATGTGCTTTCGGCAAGTGTCAGCTGTGACCGGCCCTAGCTGGTGGTGCTTCTGTCTGAGGTTGCAGGGCCAGGGACAGAGGGAAGCTCTTGGCCCCAGGCCTCAGGGCACCAGAATTGTAACCCGGGTGGGAGCACAATTGGCTCCATCGGCTGTTTGCACTTCTGCACTCCACTGGCAGTAAAATTAGGATTCCTTATGTTTTGTGAATAATAATTCTATCTTTAACCCATGACACATACCAGGGCAATAATCCACTAAGTCAAGGGTCCCCAACCATGGACGAGGTAGCAGTCAGTGGCCAGTGAGGAACCTGGCCACATAGCAGGAGGTGAACAGCGGCAGGCCAGCCAGCGAAGCTTCACCTGTATTTACAACCGCTCCCCATCACTCGCATTACCCGCTGAGCCCCAGCTCCTGTCTGATCAGCAGTGGCGTTAGATTCTTGTAGAAGCGTGAACCCTCCTGTGACCTGTCCACGAGAGGGATCTAGACTGCTCACTCCTTATAAGGACCATCCCCAAACCAGCCCCCCTGCCCTGCAACACTGGTCCATGGAAAGAGTGTCTTCCAGGAAACCAGTCCCTGGTGCTCGAAAGGTCGGGGTCCACTGCACTACGTGCTTGAAAGAGACCCACCGGGCTTTCGCTCTAGCACACCCATTCCGAGCTTCCACTTACTCCGTTTCCAGACCTTCTGTCCTCTCACCAGTTTAACTAACGCGCAAACATTTTCCCAAACGGCCTCCAAAACAGATGATTACCAACAGACTGGAGAATGACGCAAACATAGGCCATCTACATAAGTGAACCAAGCTGGAGCAGAATGCTTGTGTGGCTTAAACCATGAGGTGGGCTCCATCCAAACACGGCTGAATTCACAATTGCTGGCTTTTTAACCTAATTTCTTGACCCAAGGTTTGGGAAGGCCCAGTCCTTTCACTTTAAGAGCCCTCTCCCCAGTACCCACATCTATACCCTAACCCCTACACACACAGATGGCAAAGCCCCCACTGCCCATCTGCTGCTTCCCTGGTGGTCTCCACTGCAACACAATTCCATTGGCATAATTAAGAGGACACGAGAGAGAGGTCTGCTCCATTATTGTTTATGAGAAATTAATCAATAATTCCCTATTTCTCCCCACTCTCTAGTCTTAGATGAGCAACCCCACAGCAGAGCCTGGGGAAGAAGACAACGTATAGTGAATTACTCAGAACTCTTCTAGTGAAGCCATTTCCCCCACCTAACCCAGGTTCCAGCTGAGCTATTCCAAATCCTGAAAGATGACGCTGTGAAAGTGCTGCACTCAATATGCCAGCAAATTTGGAAAACTCAGCAGTGGCCATAGGACTGGAAAAGGTCAGTTTTCATTCCAATCCCAAAGAAAGGCAGTGCCAAAGAATGCTCAAACTACTGCACAATTGCACTCATCTCATACGCTAGTAAAGTAATGCTCAAAATTCTCCAAGCCAGGCTTCACCAATACGTGAACCATCAACTTCCAGATGTTCAAGTTGGTTTTAGAAAAGGCAGAGGAACCAGAGATCAAATTGCCAACATCCGCTGGATCATCGAAAACGTAAGAGAGTTCCAGAAAAACATCTATTTCTGTTTTATTGACTATGCAAAAGTCTTTGACTGTGTGGATCACAATAAACTGTGGAAAATTCTGAAAGAGAACAGAATACCAGACCACCTGATCTGCCTCTTGAGAAACCTGTATGCAGGTCAGGAAGCAACAGTTAGAACTGGACATGGAACAAAAGACTGGTTCCAAATAGGAAAAGGAGTACGTCAAGGCTGTATATTGTCACCCTGCTTATTTAACTTACATGCAGAGTACATCATGAGAAACGCTGGGCTGGAGGAAGCACAAGCTGTAATCAAGATTGCTGCGAGAAATATCAATAACCTCAGATATGCAGATGATACCACCCTTATGGCAGAAAGTGAAGAGGAACTAAAAAGCCTCTTGATGAAAGTGAAAGAGGAGAGTGAAAAAGTTGGCTTAAAGCTCAACATTCAGAAAACAAAGATCATGGCATCTGGTCCCATCACTTCATGGGAAATAATTGGGGGAACAGTGGAAACAGTGGCTGACTTTATTTTGGGGGGCTCCAAAATCATGGCAGATGGTGACTGCACCCATAAAATTAAAACACCCTTACTCCTTGGAAGGAAAGTTATGACCAACCTAGATAGCATATTCAAAAGCAGAGACATTACTTTGCCAACAAAGATCCGTCTAGTCAAGGCTATGGTTTTTCCAATGGTCATGGATGGATGTGAGAGTTGGACTGTGAAGAAAGCTGAGCACCGAAGAATTGATGCTTTTGAACTGGGGTGTTAGAGAAGACTCTTGAGAGTCCCTTGGACTGCAAGGAGATCCAATCAGTCCATTCTAAAGGAGATCAGTCCTGGGTGTTCATTGGAAGGACTGATGCTGAAACTTAAACTCCAATACTTTGGCCACCTCATCCTGATGCTGGGAGGGATTGGGGGCAGGAGGAGAAGGGGACAACGGAGGATGAGATGGCTGGATGGCATCACCGACTCGATGGACGTGAGTTTGAGTGAACTCCGGGAGTTGGTGATGGACAGGGAGGCCTGGCATGCTGCAGTCCACGGGGTCGCAAAGAGTCAGACATGACTGAGCAACTAAACTGAACTGAACCCAGGTTCAACAGGTGGGGTGCCCTTCATGGCCTCTCCAACCCAAGCACCAGCAGCCCTTCGTGCCCACTGATTTAATGGTGCCTTTTAACACAAAAGCCTGTGCCTGGAAAATGGTGCTGTCCCTTGGTGAGCATCTTAAACTGCCCGTCTCATCACCAACCCACCTGCCTCAGGGAAACTGCAGCTTCCCATCTCTTGGTACCCAATACCCAGCCTCCCCATCACAACAACCAAGCCAAGGGTGAACCACACACATCAGGAACTTCTCGGTCAGTTCTGACTCAATAATATCCTTCTGTGTCCCTATTTTACCAAAACTGTCACGGAACAGACCCAGGGAATATGACTCATTCAAGATGGTGCAGCAAATCATATGGTCACAGTAATAATGAGTCCCCTTGTGATTCTTCTCTGTTCTGTTTGTGAGTTAAGAAGGTTAAACCATATGACAGTTCTACTGGGCTCTGACCTCCAGTAGGTCTACTTATCATGAAAAGAAAGGGATGTTGCTCAGTTGTGTCCGACTCTTTGTGACCCCATGGACTGTAGTCCACCAGGCTCCTCCGTCCATAGAATTTTTCAGGCAAGAGTACTGGAGTGGGTTGCCATTTCCTTCTCCAGGGGATCTTCCCGACCCAGGGATCAAACCCAGGTCTCCCACATTGCAGGCAGACACTTTACTGTCTGAGTAACCTGCTAAATATCCTCTTCCCACCCTACCTTCCTCCAACTTCCACCAAAGATAGGAAGTCGGTGCTGAGTCTCTCATTTTTACAGTCAGTCTGGAGGTGAGACTAACACCAGGGATTCTGAACTCACCAGGTTTTGCAACTGACAGAGAACTCAAATCCACAGCCCAAATGCCATGCATTCAGGCAGTTGAGGGGGTATCATCCCCTAGCTGCAGCTAGGAAAACTGGAATCCAGAAAGGCTAAATGACGTGCACAAGGTTCCCAGCTGTCCTTATAGGGGAGACTAAGAGGGCCAGCAGCCAAATCTTCAGTATTCTTGTGTTTCCCTGACTCTACCATAACTATTTATTACAGAAAGGTTTTATTTCAGGTGTGAGCCAAAGCTCTGAAAGGAGTTATCAAATATAAAGTCAAGTCTTTACAGAAGCAAATCATAACTATAACCTCTTAATGTTCATATTATTGTCCATGATCAAGACACAGTTGTAAGAACTTTAATGCTAAAACCCTTTGCCAACTATTAATAAACAGCTATAAAGAAATTATGGCTTCCCAGGTGGCTCATTGGTAAAGAATTCACCTGCCAATGCAGGAGCCACAAGAGATATGGGTTCGATCCCTGGGTCAGGAAGATCCCCTGGAGTAGGAAATTGCAACCAGCTCCAGTATTCTTGCCTAGAAGATCCCATGAACCAAGAAGCCTAGAGGGCTATAGTCCATGGGGTCGCAAAGAGTCGGACAGGACTGAGGGACTGATTACAGGGAAATTATAATTTCCCTATCTACAACAGATTTCACGAATCTGGACACCAGAAACCATGTCAAGGGTACTCACAACTAATGGCAAAGGAATTCTAACCCAACATACACCGTGCATGGGAAGAAGCTCTATGCTCTGCTCACCTACAAGGTAATCCTGACACGTTTACATATGTGTTTACAGCTCTGCCAGTGTTTAGTAAGAGACTACAGAAGCCAAAAACTGTTCTATTTATCTGAAAAATTTCAATGCCATTGCTGTAAATAGCAAATGGTT
Source organism: Bison bison bison (assembly GCF_000754665.1). Classification (NCBI taxonomy): domain Eukaryota; kingdom Metazoa; phylum Chordata; class Mammalia; order Artiodactyla; family Bovidae; genus Bison; species Bison bison. The sequence continues at coordinate 643,234 of NW_011494527.1, forward strand.
TATTTTTAAAACTCAACCAGTATTTTTAAAGTTAAAACTCATTTCCCATATGTGTATAAGAAGCTCTTTTAGGCTGAAATAATCAGTTAAATCATCTAAGCCAAAATGATCATATTTTCCTCGCTAACTAACATAAAATTTGCTAGAAATGTACTCACAGAGAAAAATAGCACTCCCAACGTGTACTAAAATTCACATTTAAGAATCCCAACATTCACTTTAGGGATGATTTCACTCTTCTAAATGATCAGCCTCAACTCATTTAATCCCCCTACAAAATCCACACAAAGCATTATTTCTCAGGATTTTAAAGTGTATTAAAAGACACCACACAGATGAAAACAGGGACTGTTCTGAGTCTGGAGCATCTGAACACCAGTTCCCCTTCACTGGAGAGCAAACAGTAGGAAGTTGGATTCTCAGGCAGGGGCTGGAATCCTCGCCCACGGCTGGTACTGATGTGAAGGTGAAGGTATGCCACCACCAAGACGTCGGGTCACTGGCAGGCCCTGTTATCCTGGCAGGAAACTGGCTGTCCCTTCCCACTATGTCAAGGCTGAGTCCTACTAGCCCTTTAGCCCTGAGAGCATATCTCGCCTCGCTTCAGCCTCCCAACGACTTCCTGATGACCCATCCAGACAGCAGCACAGCCACACTGAGACCTCTGGGACCCTCCGCAATCTGAGGCAGTGAGGGCCACTGCTATCTGAGGCTGAAGACTGACTTACCAGGTGTACTGCCATAAAGTGTCAACTGAAGAGCAGGGAAAAAATATATCAATTCTCACAGAACACTCAAACTAGATAAGAATCTGACAGTTTCCTTTGCCGTGATGTGACACCGTTGCTTTTTTTAATGGAGAAAATCACTTTAGCCGGCCGAGCGGCCCCTTCCTGCTGCAACATGTCCTAGCACCCATTCACTGACTCTTTAAGCATGTCCTGATTTTAGCCTGTTTCAGAGCATTTATCTTCTTTTAATTCCTCCCATAACAACCCAAAGCAGTGTAGTCCAGTAACACTCTCCTCTTGCCTGACTTAACCACAAGAGTCCGACGTAACCACAGCCTGACTACCTCAGCAAATTTAGGCAAGGGACAGCATGGACAATTGAATGCCATTGGTCACCTGCAAAAGTCATTTTAGAGAGGAATCAACTCATGGTTTCCCAACATTTACCAGAGAAAAAGGAAAAATAAAGGCAAGCAATCTTAGGGGAGAGTAGCATCTCTGATTTCAGGAGTTAATCAGTTTTGAAACAGCCAAAGGTCAGCAGCAGAAAACAGAAAAGTCCCCATGATGAGAATAATCAGTAGATAGGCATTCAGCGATTGCATACCAAGTGTAAGAGTCACCAGTGCAGCGGCAATGCATGCCTGCTTCCGCAGCCCCACCTCCCAAGCCAGCAGCTTGCACTCCACATGGAGTGAGAGAGAAGCCTCTGGTCTTCTCCACACCCATCCACTGACATGCAGGGTTCTCCACACGTCCAAAAGACAAGAGCAGCAGGCAGGGATACTGACCAAGCATCATGCTCCCTCTGTTTCAGACACCAATCGTACTAATTCCCACCCATTCAAGTACTCTTCTGTTGAGCATCCACAATTAACTTAAAGACATGACAACAAGGTCTGAGATTTGAGGGATGTACCTGACTCTCTCTCCCCTCCAGGGGTGGTGGAATCTGATCAGCAAAACCAATCTTCCCTGGATCACCCATAAAGGCACTAACCTCATCCACGTTCTCAAAAGCGTTGATGACGTCATAGGGCAAACAGGACAGAAGGTCAATCACAAACCACGTCTTCAGGTAGTTCATGCGAATGAGTTTGGGGTCAGAAATCACCTCCCCAGCGGGTCCAACAAAAGTGGTGTGAAAATTCAGCACAATGTCCACCAAAAAAATGACATCCACGATGCTGTCCACAACCAGCCAGGCCACGTTGTTCTGCCTGGTTTTAAAGGAGACATTGTAAGGAACCAGGATGGCTGTGTAGAAGGTTAGGATCAGGATGATCCAGTCCCACGTGGTCTTAAAAACGCAGTAGTGTAAGATGATGTGCGGGGGAGTCTTTGGTGCCTCTTGCTTGTACTGGGGAAGGATGTCTGAGCCCAGCTGCAGAACCTGTGAGGAAAAACACAGCCAAGAGAGAACTAAGTGAGGATTTCATTGTGAGCGTCAGACCAGCCAGCCTCTGTCATGGACAAACACTCATGACGTTCCAGACGGATCAGGAGGTACAAAAACAGGAACTGGAGGACTATGGGAGAATAGAGTGAGCGCTGTAATATAAACGATCATAATGAAACAATAAATACACTAAGTACCTCACATACAGTGATTACCTCACAATTCTAAATACAACCTTGTTTGATTAGCTAGCTATTATTCCATGTCACAAGAGAGAGACTGGGACACAAGAGAATTAAGCAACTTTACTCAACAAATATTGATTACTTTGTCACCAGAATTGTTCTAGACACTGGGCAAATAGCAGTGAAGGAAACAGCATGATTCTTGTTCTTGGAGAGGTCAGTCTAGTAGACAAATCAAGACAATATCAAATTGTAAGAAGAGATAAATAGAGTGGATATATGTTTACATATAACTGAATCACTTTGCTGTACAGAAGAAATTAACACAACATTGTAAATCAACTATACACCAATAAAAATTAATTTAAAAAAAAGAAAATGTGGACAACTATAGTACCTACCTCATGGGGTTGCTGCAATGATTAAATATGTTAATATATGCATAGAGCTTAAAATTGCTGCTGTTATTTTTGTTTAATTGCTAAATTGTGTCCGACTCTTTTGCAACCCCATGGTCTGTAGCCCACCAGGCTCCTCTGTCCCTGGGATTCTCCAGGCAAGAATACTGAACTGAGTTGCAATTTCCTTCTCCAGGGGATATTCCTGACCCAGGGATCAAAAGCTCGTCTCCTGCATTGCAGGTGGATTCTTTACCACTGAGCCAGTAGGGATACCCACAGAGCTTAAAATAGTGGCTAATAAAGAATAAGTGTTTTATAATAATGATGATAACAATAACTTCATCACAGGTTGCTGTCAGGTATAAATTAGACAACATATATAAAATACCTAGAAAATAAATCTGAGTACTTGTAAAAAAAAATTTAAAGTATCATTAAATTTCTCTACTGACAAATTTTAATCAAATGATTGTGACTGTATTCCAATAAAACTACGTACAATGAAATTTTACTTTCAAAAAATTAGAGGCTGCGGGACACACAATGTTTTGATAGAATGTGACTTGAGGACCAGGACAAAGAGAGCGTTTGGACTAAAACCTGAAGGAAAGCAAGACACCAGTCATTCGAACTTTGAATGAAAAGTATCCAAGATAGAGAAGATAACTGGTGTAATGGCCTCAGGGTAGGACAAGTGAGATATTTTAAGGAAAGGAAGAAAGTCTGGTATGACTAACGCATACTAAACGAGAGGGAAAGGGATGCTAGACAACTCGACGGGGAAGCAGAAACCAGACCACGCAGGCCCTAGAGGGCCACAGGGAGGTGTTGGATTTTATTCTCAGTATGTCTCAGTGTAACTGGAGGGTCCTGAGTAAGAAAGTAATAATCAGATGCGTGTTTATGAAAGAATAAATTGAGGCAGAGGATTAGAGGGAAGAAGAGAATCAGAGAATTTACTATTATAGTCTGGGGGAAAGATAGGGTGATGGAGAAAAGTAATCTAATTTTGGATATATTTTTGAAGTAAAACCAACTGGACTTGCTATTGGCTGGAAAGTAAAGAAAAGGGAGGAGGGGTACTCACTACTTTATTCCCAAAACACAGCACAGTGACTGGCCCACAGTGGGCAGTACAGGATGATTTTTAAGTGAATGACTGAGCTTCAAGGTCATACAGCTAGCAAAAGATGGGACCAGGATCCCAAATGAGATCCAGCTGGATTAAAAACATGTGCTGCTCCACAGCAAGATTATATTTCCCTAAATAACAGGCTTTTGAGGAATCAGATTCAGTAAACAATGAAGTATAGAGAAGCCTGGCTCCAAGAAAGTATTGAGCATGGTTCTCACCCTCAATAATCAAAGGCAAGAAGCTCTGCTTTTAGAAGCCAGGCCAAGTTGGAAGGGACCCACCATACACGTCCCCCAGCTGCTCCTCTGTGGCACTTACGTGGTTCTTAGAAACACCTAGGTGAAACTTCCCCTTGTGTCATGGGAACGTCTTTGTACCTCTAGAGGATAAAGATCCCTTGTGCTGTGCTGTGCTTAGTCACTCAGTCGTGTCTGACTGTGACCCCATGGACTATAGCCCACCAGGCTCCTCTATCCATGGGGATTCTCCAGGTAAGAATACTGGAGTGGATTGCCACGTCCTCCTCCAGGGGATCTTCCCAACCTAGGGATCGAACCCGGGTCTTCCACATTGTAGGCAGATTCTTTACCATCTGAGCCACCAGGGAAGCCCTGGAATACTGGAGTGGGTAGCCTATCCCTTCTCCAGGGGATCTTCCCGACCCAGGAATCCCGACCTATTGCAGGTGGATTCTTTACAGAGCTGAGCTACCAGGGAAGCTCAAAAGATCCCTTAATGAATGTGAAATAATCTGAATATCTCTGGTCCCCCTCTGGTTGGCCCCAAGCCTTAAAGGTGAGAAAAAGAAAGCTATAAATTCACAGAGGGCCCAGTGTGTAGTTGGGGTATGAAAACTGTTTCTACCCGTCCCACCAATGCACAGAGCTCTTTGGGATTTTAACTTTCCTTCCCCATGGAAAGCAACTTACACAAGTTTGATTAAGGACACTCGGACCTGAGACCTCAGGTAGGAAAAGTGATTGGCCTGTTAGAATAAAACAAGTAAAAGCAAACTGAATGAGCCTTCTGCTTTCAGAAATATGGAGTAGACATACTTTTCCCTATTCCTCACTCTGATCAGCATGGTCAGTCACTCAGTCTTGTCCGACCCTTTGCAATCCTATCAGCTGTAGCCCACCAGGCTCCTCTGTCCATGGAATTCTCCAGGCAAGAATACTGGAGCAGGTTGCCATTTCCTACTCCAGAGGATCATCCTGACCCAGGGACCCAACCCACGTTCCCTGCATCTCCTGAATTGGGAGGTGGATTCTTTACCACTGAGCCACCTGGAAAGCCTGATTCCTTGCTCTAAGTACCTTGAAAAGTTCTAGACATTGAAAAAACTAAAAACATTACATTAAACAAACATTAAACTATTCTGAATGGTGGAGAAAGGAAAGCAAACTGGCTAGGAATAACAGTGGTGAATTCTCTGGCTTTATTTTCTGCCTCATATATTCCTAGACTTGGAGCTGAAGAAGGCAGCAACATGGAAATATCAGTGGGTGTAGACAAAAAGAGTCCCAATAAAAGCCCAGTCTCTCTAGCAGAAAAACTGGGAAGGGGGCCTCAACAGACAGAAAACTTTAGATGATAATCGCTCTACCTGTCAAAACACAACAGAAAACCTGTGGCCGCACTCCCATCTAGGCCAGCAAGGGCTACTAGGAAGCCGAGATTTCCCCCTTCTTGAGTCTGTAGTGAAGCATGCAGCCTCCACTTCGTTCCTACTTGAGTATTACCAGAGAAGGCCCCGCAGGGAGCACGGACTTCCTTTCACTTCCCCCAGCAGCAGTGAAGCCCACCACCACTACAATGCAGAGAGGGCTCAATGTGAGCTTAGCAGGGAACTCTTACTCTTATGCTAACAAGGAGCCCTAACAAGTGTCAGTGGAGGCTGAGTTGGAAACTCAGACTTCCACCCCTACCTGGTAGAAATGAGAGGATGCCTACTCCTTCCTCTATCTGTATCTGTGTCAAAAGTAGCCACCTAAAACCAAAGGTTTAAGTAAGATCCAGAGTCTCACAATATAATATTCAAAATGGCCATTTCAACAAAAAAAAATCAGTCACTATATCAAGAATCAAGAAAACACCAAACTGACGGAAAAACAGAAAATCAGTTGATGCCAAGAGTCAAGATGATAAAGATGTCAGAAATATCTGACAAAGATTTTCAAACATCCATCATAAAAAAAATGCTTGAATGGGCAATTACAGACACAAACAAATTAAAAAACATAAAGTCTCAGAAATAGCAAATAAATAGAAAAGAAACAGCAAAGAAACAGAAAGTCTCAACCAAAAAGAGAATACATAAACCAAACAGAAATTTTAATACCCAAAACTATGACAACTAATTTTCAAAATTCAATGGATGGGATCAACAGCAGAATGGAGGGGACAGAGGAAAGAATCAGTGAATTTAAAGACAAAACAATAGAAATTACCCAGTCTAAACAACAGACACAGAAAGGCACACCACATGATGATAAAAGGTAAACTCTCCAACAAGATTTAGAAATCCTAATGCGTGTGCACCAAACAAAAATGTTCCAAGCATATGTGAAGCGAAAACTGATTGAAAGATGAAACAGACAAACCTACACACCTCTTTCTCAACCTCTGATAGAACAACCAGACAGAAAGTAAGCAAGGATATAGAAGAACTCAATGACGATCTCAGCCAACAGAACGTAATCAACATTTATAAAACGCTCCACCCAAGAAGAATTTGCAGAATACACGTTCTATTCGAGTGCACATGGAACATTATTCAAGACAGACCATACACTGGTCCACAAAACAAACCTTGACAAATTTAACAGAATTTAAATCACACAAGGTGTATTCTCTGACTATAATAGAATCAAACTAGAAATCAATAACAGAAAGATAAGAGGAAAATATCCAAATACTTGGAACTAAATATCCAACACTTGGAAACAATACAATGCTAAATAATCTATGATCTAAAGAAGAAGTCTCAAGGGAAATTTAAAAATATATTGAACTCAGTGAAAATGAGAACATAACATATAAAAATTTGTGTGATACTGCTAAAGCAGTACCGAAAGGAGAATTTATAGCACTTAAATATATGTGTAAGAAAAAAGAAAAAGTCTCAGATCAATAATGTGCATTCTCACCTCAAGAACTTATAAAAGAGCAAAATAAAACTAAATCAGCAAGCAGAAGGAAGGAAATAACGAGTAGAAATCAATGAAATTGACAATAGGAAAACAATAGAAAAAAATCAGGGATTTTTAAAAATAAATAAAACCTATAGCAAGACTGAAAAAAAAAAAGAAAAGCCACAAATTACCAATATCAGAAATGAAACAGGAAATACAAGTATAAACTGTGGACACGCAAAATATAATAGGGAATGCCACGAACAACTCTACACATAAACATTTACTACTTAAATGAAATGGTCCTTGAAAAATACAAACTACCACAATTCATATCCCTATAAACTATGAGAAAATTGAATTCATAATTTTAAAACTTCTAAAAGAAATCTCCAGGCCCAGATGGTTTTAATGATATCAAAATTTAACCAAGAATTAATGACAATTCTTCCAGAAAACAAAAGTAAAAGGAATACTTCTCAATTCATTTTGTGAAGCTAGTATTACTCTGATTCCAAACCCAGACAAAGACAGTATCAAAAAAGACAACTACAGACTAATATCACTCATAAATAGAGCTGCAAAAATCCTTAACAAACAGTAACAAATAGAATTCAGCAATATATAAAAAGAATGACCAAATGGGAAAATTCCAAGGCTGGAAAGCAAATTCAATATTGAAAAATGAATCAGTGTAATAAAAAAAAATTTGACAATATTCAACATTTATTCATGATAAAAACTCAGAAAGAAATAGGAATAGAGGAAATTTTCTTCAACTTGATAAATAGCATCTATAAAAACCTAGAGCTAACATCATATTTAATGGTCAAAAACTGAAACCTTTCCCCCTAACATTAAGAACAAGGGAAAATATCAGCTTTCACTACTCTTATTCAATATAGTGCTGCCTCTGCAATAGGCAAAAAAGAGAGAGAGAAAGAGAGCAAAAAGAAAAAGAAAAGGAATAAAAGGCTTTCAGATTTGGTAGAAGGAAATAAAAATATTCCTATTTGCAAATGACATAATGGGATACATAGAATATCCCAAGGAATCTACATTCAAACTCCTCAAGGAATCTACATTCAAACTCCTAGAGTTAGTGAGTGAGTTCAGCAAGGTCACATAAGATAAGCATACAAAACTCATCATATTTCTTACACTAGAAATGAAGACCAGTGTTATACAATATCATTTATAATCACTCAAAAAAACACTTAAGTACAGGTATAATAAGCTTCCCAGGTGGCTCAGTGGTAAAGAATCCACCTGCCAATGCAGGAGATGTAGGAGACCCAGGTTGGATCCCTGAGTTGGGAAGATCCCCTGGAATAGGAAATGCAACCTGTTCCACCATTCTTGCCTGGAAAATTCCATGGACACAGGAGTCTGGCAGGCTACAGTCTGTGGGGTCACAAAGAGTCAGACATGATTGAGTGATTGAGCACACAGGTATAATAAAACATACAGAACTTTATGCCAAAACAAAAACAAAAGCAAAACATCTGACTAAAGAGATTAGAGAAGATATAAATAAATGGAGACACATGTAAATTAGAAGTCTTCAACATCTAAAGATTTCCATTCTCTCCAAATGTATACCGGTTTAGTATAATTTCTATCTAAATGCCAACAAGAGTTGTAAATATCCACAAAATTATTCTAAAAGTTATATGGAAAGGCAAAGGAATGGGAATAGATAGAACAATTTTAAATAAGAAGAATAAAGTGGGAGGAATCAGCCTAGTCAATTTCAGGACTTATTATATAGCAAAGTAATTAAGACAGTGTGATACTGATAGAAAAATAGACTCACAGATTAATGGAACAGATAGAGAACCCAGAAGGAGACCCACACAAATACTCAACTGATTTTTTACAGTGGTGCAGAAAGCAATTCAGTGGAGGAAAGACAGCCTTTTCCACAAGTGATGTTGGAGCAAAGGACATTCACATGCAGGAAAAAAAAAATGAGACTCAATATATCTTACACCTTACATAAAAAAATGGGCTTCCTTTGTGGCTCAGATGGTAAAGAATCACCTACAATGCAAGAGACCTAGGTTTAATCTCTGGGTCGGCAAGATACCCTGGATAAAGAAATGGCAACCCACTCCAGTGTTCTTGCCTGGAGAATTCTAGGAACAGAGGAGGCCAGTGGGTTACATACAGTCCCAGGGGTCACAAAGAGACAGACACAGATGAGTGACCAACACTTACATAAAAGTTATCTCAAAACGGATTGTAGGTTTAAATGTAAAATTATAGAAATTTCAGAGAAAAACATTTAAGAAAATCTTTAGGACCCAGGGTAGGAAAGTATTTTTAGACTTGAACCTCAAAACGGATTGTAGGCTTAAATGTAAGATTATAAGAATTTCAGAGAAAAACATTTAAGAAAATCTTTAGGACCCAGGGTAGGAAAGTATTTTTAGACTTGAACCTCAAAACGGATTGTAGGCTTAAATGTAAGATTATAAGAATTTCAGAGAAAAACATTTAAGAAAATCTTTAGGACCCAGGGTAGGAAAGTATTTTTAGACTTGAACCTCAAAACGGATTGTAGGCTTAAATGTAAGATTATAAGAATTTCAGAGAAAAACATTTAAGAAAATCTTTAGGACCCAGGGTAGGAAAGTATTTTTAGACTTGAACCCAAAGCACAATACATGAAAGAAAAAAAAATGAATAAATTGGACACTACCAAAAGTTAACAGTTTTGCCTTGCAGAAGACTCTGTTAGAAGTATAGAAACACAAGCTATGTACAACTTGGAGAAAAGATTTGCAAATCACATATTCAACAAAGAAATAGGATCCATGATATACATAATTTACAATATAAAAATCTCAAAGTGAAGTTGCTCAGTCATGTCCGACTGTTTGCAACCCCATGGAGTCTAGCCTACCAGGCTTCTCTGTCCATGGGATTTTCCAGGCAAGAGTACTGGAGTGGGTTGCCATTT
>NW_011494527.1:653283-655554 GCF_000754665.1 Bison bison bison
GTTTTGGGGAGGGGCCAGCAGGCTAAGACTCTTCGTGACCCCAGGGACTGTAGCCCGCCAGGCTCCTATGTCCGTGGGATTCTTTAGGCAAGAATACTGGAGTGGGTTACCATGCCCTCCTCCATGGGATCTTCCTATTACCCAGGGATTGAACCCGCATCTCCTGCATTGTAGGTGGGTTCTTTACTGCTGAGCCACCTAAGAAGCCCATTTATAGGAGTATACAGGGCTAAAAAGCAAACACCTGCCTAGAAGGGGCGTTCAGTACAACTTAGCACATAGTAACACAAGCCTCGACCCACAGCAACAGGAAGAGGAGAGGGTTTAGACTAGGGAAGTTCCCGCAGAGTCTGTCAGTGCCTCAAACGCCCATATCAGGTGTTTTTTCTGTCCTTCAGGACAGAAATCTCAAAACTCAACAATAAAAAACAATCCAGTCAGTTCACTTAAGTTCAGTTGCTCAGTCATATCCAACTCTTTGCGACCCCATGGACTGTAGCACGCCAGCCTCCCTTTCCATCACTAATTCCTGGAGTTCACTCAAACTCATGTCCATTGAGTCAGTGAGGCCATCCAACCATCTCATCCTCTGTCGTCCCCTTCTCCCGCCTTCAATCTTTTCCAGCATCAGGGTCTTTTCAAATAAGTCGGTTCTTGGCATCAGGTGGCCAAAGTATTGGAGTTTCAGCTTCAGCGTCAGTCCTTCCAATGAATATTCAGGACTGATTTTCTTTAGGATGGACTGGTTGGATCTCCTTGCAGTCCAAGGGACTCTCAAGAGTCTTCTCCAACACCACAGTTCAAAAGCATCAATTCTTCAGCGTTCAGCTTTCTTTATAGTCCAACTCTAACATCCATCCATGACTACTGGAAAAACCATAGCTTTGACTAGACAGACCTTTGTTGGCAAAGGAATGTCTCTGCTTTTTAATATGCTGTCTAGGTTGGTCATAACTTTCCTTCCAAGAAGTAATCCTCTTTTAATTTCATGGCTGCAGTCACCATATGCACTGATTTTGGAGCCCCCCAAAAATAAAGTCTGCCACTGTTTCCACTGTTTCCCCCTATCTATTTGCCATGAAGTGATGGGACTAGATGCCTTGATCTTAGTTTTCTAAATGTTGAGCTTTAAGCCAACTTTTTCACTCGCCTCTTTCACTTTCATCTAGAGTCTCTTTAGTTCTTCACTTTCTGCCATAAAGGTGGTATCATCTGCATATCTGAGGTTATTGATATTTCTCCCAGCAATCTTGATTCCAGCTTGTGTTTCATCCAGCCCAGTATGTTTCATGATGTACTCTGCATATAAGTTAAATAAGCAGGGTGACAATATACAGCCTTGACGTACTCCTTTCCCAGTTTGGAACCAGTCTGTTGTTTCATGTCCAGTTCTAACTCTTGCTTCCTAACCTGCACATAGGTTTCTCAAGAGACAGGTCAGGTGGTCTGGTATTCCCATCTCTTTCAGAATTTTCCACAGTTTGTGGTGGTCCACACAGTCAAAGGCTTTGGCATAGTCAATAAAGCAGAAATAGATGTTTTTCTGGAACTCTATTGCTTTTTTGAAGATCCAACGGAAGTTGGCAATTTGATCTCTGGTTCCTCTGCCTTTTCTAAAACCAGATTGAACATCAGGAAGTTCACGGTTCACATATTGCTGAAGCCTGGCTTGGAGAATTTTGAGCATTACTTTACTAGCATGTGAGATGAGTGCAATTGTGCGGTAGTTTGAGCATTCTTTGGCATTGCCTTTCTTTGGGATTGGAATGAAAAGTGACCTTTTCCAGTCCTGTGGCCACTGCTGAGTTGTCCAGATTTGCTGGCATATTGAGTGCAGCACTTTCACAGCATCATCTTTCAGGATTTTCCACAGTTTGTGGTGGTCCACACAGTCAAAGGCTTTGGCATAGTCAATAAAGCAGAAATAGATGTTTTTCTGGAACTCTATTGCTTTTTTGAAGATCCAACGGAAGTTGGCAATTTGATTTCTGGTTCCTCTGCCTTTTCTAAAACCAGATTGAACATCAGGAAGTTCACGGTTCACATATTGCTGAAGCCTGGCTTGGAGAATTTTGAGCATTACTTTACTAGCATGTGAGATGAGTGCAATTGTGCGGTAGTTTGAGCATTCTTTGGCATTGCCTTTCTTTGGGATTGGAATGAAAAGTGACCTTTTCCAGTCCTGTGGCCACTGCTGAGTTGTCCAGATTTGCTGGCATATTGAGTGCAGCACTTTCACAGCATCATCTTTCAGGATTTGAAATAGCTCAA